>NC_090299.1:13459545-13762575 GCF_039906515.1 Pseudorca crassidens
AGCAATGACCTTTCAGCCAGCCCCATAGGTGTAGGAATTTTGAGGCATAAGCAGCTCTCCCTGAGCACATAGTTTAGGGTTGGTGGAGAAGGGGACAGGGAGAGCTTGGGATAAACAGGCTCATCTCAAGACCCTCTTTAAAAAAAAAAAAAAAAAGTCAAAATAAAAAAAGGAGCTGCAGTAGGCAGAGCTGGGGAAACTATTAACAACAGATAAAAGAAAGGAAAATCATATTTACTAAGTGCCTCTCACATGCCAGGTACTTTTAGATGATTTACTTTTTATCAATATTACCTTTTAATCATCAGGAAACCCTGTATCTTAGATATTGCCTTCTTTCTCCCAATAGGTAAAGAATCTCAGGCTAAAAGAGTCAATTGCTCAAGGTCCCATGGCTAGTAAGTGCCAGACTCAGCCCCCAAATATTACAACTCTTAAGGACCAGCTCTTTCAGTTCTCATATGTTGACACTGCCTATCCCCAGATCAGACACAGGAGACTTGGTCTGAATGGCATGGCAGAGACTAATGGCTGCCTTCCAAAAACAATTCTCTACTTCTTTTTTTGTTTGCTTGTTTTTTCCACTTCTTTTTTAAAAGCAGAACTGATTTTAGCTGAGCACGTGGCCACTCAGCTAACAGACTACATTTCCCAGCCTCCCTTGCACATTGATCACATGACTGCATTCTGGCCAATGCGATGTAAGTAGAAGTGACAAGTAGAACTTCCAGCTTCTTTGTCTCTTTCCCCTTTAGTGCTACTGAGAATATGGATATAATCTTGAGCCATGTTGTTACTTTGGGAATAAAAGTTTTAAATATGGCAGACCAAAAAGCTAGAAGCAGCCTGGGTCCCTGACTATCCACCTTCAGACTTCCTTTTTTATGAGAGAAATAAGCTATCTGGTTTAAACCACTACAAGCATACCTCGGAGATATTGCAGGTTCAGTTCTAGACCACTGCCATGAAGTGAGTATAGCAATAAAGCAAGTCACAAGAATTTTTTGGTTTGCCAGTGCACATAAATGTTGTTTATACTGTAGTCTACTAAGTGTGCGATAGCATTATGTCTAAAATAAGCAACGTACATACCTTAATTTAAAAATACCTTATTGCTGAAAAATGCTAACCATTACCTCACAATGCAGGGTTGCCACAAAACTTCAATTTGTCAAAAAGCAAACAAACAACAAAAACACAATTATCTGTGAAGCGCAATAAGGCAAAGCACAACAAAACAAGGTATGCCTGTATCTGGAGTCTCTCTTACTTGCACATGAACCTAATCTTATCAGACATAATGTAGATCTGCCACCTTATGGATCCATACCACTGACTTCTTTTCTCTCTTCTACTTCAGTACTCTCTGGTTCCACATTTCTTACCACCCAAGCCAACATTATACCAGGTATGCTATCGCTTCTGTCTGATGCTGAGCCTTAGCTAGGACACTGGTCCATACTAATAGGTTTCTTTGATTTAAAATTTTAGTTAAGCAAGGTCAGTTCCTTCCCTAGGAAAATTCTTTAAGGCTGATTTCCTTAGCCCTTTCAGCAAAAAGCTCTGCTCACCACCTGCCTGTCTTTGACAGGTCCCCCCAATTTTTGTCATATCCTTCCCCCAGAAAATGAGTACTTATGCATCCTAACTTACAAAACTAAGGGATATCAGTCACCTGCATGCTCCATAAGGAAACCCTGGCTACTCCTAGATGACTTGTCCTTCTACGCAGTAAGAGAAACAAGGGGGTTACCTTCTGGTTCCCAGATATGCCAGCTTCATGAACAGGAGCGTCATGTGCATTTGTGTAGGTTGTACATTGCATAAGGACGTTTGCCCTGAGAAAAGGGCACTGTATTCTAATAAGCACAAAGGAGCTGTGTGATGTGATGGCCAAGCCATTGCTTGCAGGACTCTACCTGCTCAGGCACTGTGTGAGATAGCTGTGTACCACCTGTTTGTGACAACAAGACTTTAACCTCTATTAATCTTAGTTTTCTCATCCATAAATACAGATAAATTTCCAGGATATATGTTTTCTCCTCTATGAGGTAAGGAAAATACCTTACCTGGAAGGTAAGGAAGAATAGATAGGTTTTAAAGTTCTCCACAAAGTCTAAAAAATTCTGCCCTATTTTCTCTTTACAGAGACACTGCAACCTATGTGACCCAATCTAAAATAGTCACAGTCCAGAGTCATTCTCTATTACATCACCTTGCTTTATTGTCTATATCATCTGAAAATATTCTGTCATTTATTATTTACTTGTTTATTGTCTGCCCCCTCCCTCTGCATCCCCACTGTTCTAGAATATGAGCTACACGAGATCAGGAGCCTTGCCTGTCTTGTACATTGCTGTATCATCCAAGAGTTCCTGGCACATAGGTTTTCAATAAATACTGGTTGACAAATGAATGGATAATTTTGATAGTACTGTAAAAATTTTCTAAAAGTTCCACAAAGTACTATTACTAGTAGTAATTCAGGGTTTTGATCATTCATATATTTCTCTCATTGAGAGCTTGACTTTCCTTTAAGCCACTTATCACTTTTACTGTTGTGACTTTTAAAGTTTACAGGGTAAGAATATGGAAGTGAAAGACAAAAGAAAGGCTGAAGTGCCAGTGTGTAAACGAAGAAGCCAGGGGGTTATTTCTTTGCTTTTATGCTGTGCCTGAGTTGAAGACAGCAGTTACATTATTTTACTCTTTCAGAAACAGCATTTTAAATACACATCTGAAAGGTCATCAGTTCAGGCTTTTTGCCACAGTAGAAGAAATCTACCAAAGAATAACCAAGAGATGGCTGCCTTACTCTGAAGTAGAATGCAAACTCACAGGTGATTGGTGAGCCTTTATTTGTTTTGTGTGCAGAATCCCCAAAAGGCATTCCTCATTTCAAGCAAGGTCAGGTGTTCCACACTCCCTATAACCTCTCTCAAGTAGTCAGGCCCGTCAGGAACTCCTCTCAGTGGCTTCACATTCCAGGATTCCTGCCAGCTTGCTACTTGTGGAGCAGTCAGAGTATGTAGTTGGTTTGTTCCTCAAAGCTATGGCCATCCCTTTTTAAAAATCAGCTTTCGGGCTTCCCTGGTGGCGCAATGGTTGAGAGTCCGCCTGCCGATGCTGGGAACACGGGTTCGTGCCCCGGTCCGGGAGGATCCCACGTGCCGCGGAGCAGCTGGGCCCGTGAGCCATGACCGCTGAGCCTGTGCTCCGCAACAGGAGAGGTCACAGCAGTGAGAGGCCCGCGTACCGCAAAAAAATAAAAAAATAAAAATCAGCTTTCTTTCGATTTCATATAGGTGCTCTATTATTCAGGCTTAAGAGAAATAAAGAGTAAGAGGTAGAAAGGAAAAAGGAAAAATAAGGAGGGGAAGGTCTGGTCATGACTGCTGCTGTGAAATATCAAAATGCCATTGACATTACCCTAGTTATAAACAGAATAGAGATGCGCAAGCAGCATTTTCAGGGTGTGATATGTGTCCTTAAAACTAAGAAGGGGTAAAAATGAAATGGGATAGAAAACAGACCAAGAGTAAAAAAGCATAAGAAGAAAATAAGCAGTAGAAGAGAATCCCTTCTGATTACTCAGAGAACTTGTTAAATTACATTTAAAAAAGAGAAATAGTCCAATGCAACTTCATCTCTTAAGTATCCTGACTCTTTAGTTTAAGAAAAAGCAGATGTACTGAATATAGTAGTGAAGATGTTTCTTCTTTTAAATAAAGATGCTACAGTTTCCTGTTATATGAACTGTTGTTAATCAAGTGGATTTTTGAAAAATAATGTTTTGCCATTTGATCATTTTATAAAATGTAATAGAATTTCAAGATTAGAAAAGTAACTTTTTGGTAAGATAAAGAACACATATAATATGTCCATAGATGAAATATTTAAAAATACATTAAGATGGATATGTAGATATCAGCAACAGAGAGTTCTCAAATACAGAAGACAAATTAGCAAATTCATGAATAGAGTTTGGTTCAGTTTCATCTTAGGATAACAATTTGTTCACTTAAGTAAGATTCTGGATCTCGATTAGCATGTCAGTATATAAAGGTATTATTTGAGCTTTGGTTCCTGCTTTTAAAAAACACTTATATATTCTTTGAAAATGGTATCAGTCACTAGTGCTTATTAATGCTAGAACTGGAAGACAACGACAACTCAAAATGGTTAGAACTGGGCTTCCCTGGTGGCGCAGTGGTTGAGAGTCCGCCTGCCGATGCAGGGGATGCGGGTTCATGCCCCGGTCCGGGAAGATCCCACATGCCGCGGAGCGGCTGGGCCCGTGAGCCATGGCCGCTGAGCCTGCGTGTCTGGAGCCTGTGCTCCGCAACGGCAGAGGCCACAGCAGTGAGAGGCCCGCGTACCGCAGAAAAAAAAAAAAAAAAAGGTTAGAACTTAATGTCTATGATACTGTGGTAAGGTACCACAATGAGATATTAAAACGAGATTAGGCTTTGAAATCAACCTGACTCTACCACTTACTCACAAGATCTTTAATAAACTACTTAAATACTGAGCTTTTGCTTCACCAGCTTTAAAATAGGGAGATTATTACCTACCTCACAGAGGTCTTGTCAAAATCAATGTAATGTATTTGAAAGCATCTTGGTCTCTGCTGGGTACACAAGTACTCAATAAATGTTAGTTTCCTCAGCTCACCTGCTTAGGAAATTTCTACATGCAAAATACTCTAATTTAAAATATTACAACATTTAGATTTTCTGAAACAATCCTAAATAAAACGTATACACAAGGGAAAAAATAAGACTCAATTTACCGTGGGATGCATACTTATAAGGAGGATTGTAAGCCTTTTGAAGTCAACAAAAGACAGCTATTGAATTTAAATACTTCCTTTTGAAACCTAAAGTGTTTTACAAAAATATGTAGACTGTATTATCATGATATCAGGAGCCATGGCATCATGGATCATGATAACTATTATGATTACTATATTGGTTTCAGCTTTCTCAGTTTATAAACTCAGAATAGGCTACATTTGGCAGACATCAAACTGAACTGTAAGATTGGCTTCTGACTCACCAAGCTCCTCTCTTGATATGACTGCTATTTCATGAATTTAAACAAGTGCCACAAGTGCTCATTTCCATGTGTGACGTTATTGATAAGCTTCCAGGTCTCAAACTGGTGAAGACAGCCAGATTACAAGCCATTTTGCTTAGTGTGAATGATGAACTAGCTTTAATATAGCCCCTGTCAAGATTTTCAGTTAAGTTCCTCAAATATTAGTCAATTACTTTAGTATGAACACAACTAGCGACTCATTTTCCAACATATAGTGGAAATACAATGGATAGAACAGAGAGTCTTGTGACAGAAAGATCTTTAGAGGCATCCAAGACTGAATGGCACCCGCTAGAAGCAATAAAACCATCATGGTGTACTACCTCAAGGGTAATTCAAATGAAAAACGATTCCAAATCATGTAATAAGAATAAGAAGATCCAACAAAATTCTGAGTTTTCACATGATGATGACTATAGAAGTCTTTTTTTTAAAGAAATGGCAGATGTAAGATTTGAAAAAAAATTTTTTTTTCCCTCTGTTTCTCTTGCTTTGCTGATTGGTGCATGAAGTTGTCAACTGCAAACTCCCCAAGGAGCCCCCAGAATGATCTGTTGATCAAGCATGGCTAAGTTTGTTAAACCTGTTGCAAGGAGGGAAAGGACAAGTTGGACAGAGTCTTAGGAATACCTCAGAGGGAGAGGTCAGAGGCAGAAGTGTATAGGGTTGGGGTGTGGGTCTTTTAAAGTGGGGCTCAGGTTAAGACTGGGAAAAGTTTATGAAATGGTAGTTTGGGATTGATGGACACAGCTAAGAGAGGGTCTTAAGACAAGTCTGGACAAATAAAGTCATTTGGTAAGAGAACCATTTGCCCAGGTAATTAATCTATTGTCCTGAGAATGGTGTTGTTTGCTCCAATGAGTGATTATTGTTCAAAAAATTGGTTTTGGGGAATTTCCCAATACAAACAATGAAATTATTTACTGCTCTACAAGTTTATCTTCCTGAGCAAGAATTTCCTAGAACAAATAGTAAGTCACGTTGCCACGGGTGGTCTTAGTTGTCAGTCCTAGTAGTTAAGCTATGTGGATACAAGTGGAATCAGTTCTCATTGCCCAGTATGGTACCCCACACTGGGCAGAACCTCAGCATTGAATTGAATATTGAATGAGGAATAAAAAAGGGAGATAGGGGGTCAGTCAACAAAGGGATGTGCAAAATAATTCCAAGGAGACTTGAATAACGTTACCTGCTTTCTCTAAAAGAACAGGTTTGAAGGACTTCAAAGTTCAAATTTTGGCCCAAATGGTCCAGATAGATCTGAACTTCAAGGAGTAGAGGCCAGCTTCCCCCTCCCTCACCGAAGCAATTATACTCTAATATAGAAGTATTAAAAAAAAAAAAAAAAAAAGGAGTAGAGGCCAGAGAGAGATGATTCAGCTGAAGCTTATACAGACCTGATAAATCTATTTGACTGGTCTGAGATGCAAGGATCTGATGGTGTGTTCCTTGCAGGCTGCACCTGCCCTGCCCATTCAATTTGCTATCCCTAATGTGGGATACTGAGTCATTAAGTGCTCCATATATGACTGCTGAAATGAATGAGGTTCTACTAAATGTTGTAGATTTGTCTCTGAATGGGGAGCTAGAGAGACCTGTAGATGCAGGTGTGCCTGGTTGGTAATGAGGCCATCCACGTTTAAGAAGCTGAGAACTAACCATAGTGAGAATCTTGGACTAAGAAAAGACTATGAAGATGCTTAAAGGACACAGAAACAGATGAGGTAAAGGAGAGCGCAGAGAAGAGGAGACACCTGATAATTAAAAATAGCTTGTGTTTACACAGCGCCTTTTCCTGCACAAAGTGTTTTCATTTGTTATTTTATCTGATCTTCACAACATTCTTGTAAAGAAAGTAGAATAGGCATTATCACCATTTCATGGATGAGAAAGTTGCAGCTCAGAGATGGTTAAAGCGTCTCGTCCAAGGTCACAACACTGTAAAATTGCAGATGGGGCTCTTGGGCCTGAATCTTCTGAAGCATTTTGCAACTGCTCAGAATTGGAAGCAGAACTAAAACTGTGAGAAGAGTGAGAGAAGTGTCTCTCTTTACCCCTCCATCCATAAGGACCAAGGTTTGCCGAGCTGTAAGTTCTGTAAATAGACAAGAGTGTGGTGTGAACTGTAACATTGGGAACCGCTGATGGAGTTGCTGGACCCCATACACTCTGCCTGGGTCCCCTGAACATAGCCTCTGAGCACCAGAAGTCTACACTGCCATCATTTAAGCACAGATGACTGTTTTTACGCCAGTTTTGCCTGGCCACGTGCTCCCACAGACAGCAAAATTTCAGTATCCCTGTCTGTCTGGGCTTAAGTTTTTGGCGAGAATTTCCTTCTCTTGTGAACATCTTGGAAAGCTTTTTAACTGAGCACAAAGATGTTTATTTTGAGAAGCAAAAGGGACTAACTAAATCCAAAAACAAGCCCTACCTCTCCCACCAGATGATTCTTACTTTTAAAATATAAGGTATTTTGCTACCCCCAGTATCTAATAATAGGCAGAGCCCACAGGTGACACTACCTGGGATGGCTCAGAAGATACTGGTGATTCTCTGTGTGACTTCAAGCCCTGGAAAGCTATTAGGAATCTGGGGTGGAGAACATTGAGGGAAGTAGAAAGGGAAAGAAGTGATAGGTCTAGGAGGGGGAGAGTGGTTATAACCAGGGGGACTGGTTCCAGGACTACCCCCCCTCCCCCACCCCCCGCAGGTACCAAAATCCGAGAATGCATGAGTCTCTTATACAAAATGGTACAGTACAGTTGGCCCTCCTTATGCAGATGAGGAACCCGCGGATGCCGAACCAAATGTATTATGAAGCTAGGCAACCAACCATGATGCAGCTGGCCCGGCAATGGTCTGCTTACATCTCAAGTATCTTTTGGAACGGTTTTCACAGTGCTTTTAGAAGCGGTCATGTCCAGGCATAGACGTCGTGTGTTAGGCCCTAAGGATAGTGGCAAATATCACGTGGTCAGTAATTTTTGAGGGATGTTGATACACAATCATGTCACTTTAGAATTATACTTTATAGTAATTGGTCCAGGTTTCTCACTTGAGAGATAGGAAACTAAGACAGAAAATTAAGTGACTTTCGCAAGGTCATACATAATTCAGCAGTAAATCTAGGTGTATAAGGCAAGACTCTCGAGTTTTGTGGTCATTGCACTGCACTGCGAAACAGTGATTCCGAAAGCTAACATTTCTTTTTTCTTTTCTTTTTTTTTTAAAGGTTCTCTTCTTTCCACACTGGATTTCTCACTCTTTTACAATGCTGTCAAACTTCCCTTCTAGTGTGAAAGGACCTGACAAAGAAAAGGCTTTCTTAACTGAAGTTACAGGTAAAAGGACCTTTTCTAAAAGTTGTGCTTAGAGGCCCAGACTTTAAAGTTTCTCTTGAAGTATCCAATAGAAATGCGGTAGTAGGGGTAGGGATTCAATGAAAAAGGGAGAGAACTGAACTTCCTACAAGTGAGAAGGCAGATCCCTGAGGGCTTGGGGACAAGCAGAAGGACATTGGTTTAAACCAAGATGAAACCTTAATTTCCTCATAGTGGAAACTGGCAAAAATTCGTGATTAGGTCCTTGAACTTATTGTTTGCTTGCTGTATACAAAACCCTTTATGAGCCGTTAATTAGTACAGGAGAGAATCACACCACTAGCACCAGCAGATGGTGTAAAGTTATAAATCAGTCTGGTTTGGGGAGGTAGGAGATTAATTTGACTTAGAGCAATACTCTTTGTCTTCTAGAAAAAACTCAGGTGTAGGGGCCAAGTAGGAAGGGATGCCTCTGGGATCCCCTAACACTCACGAGCTCTTAAACTCTTAGTATTCAGTTTTCCAATTGCATGCCTCGCTCCTACAATTTTACACCAAACACCATAGTGCTTTTGCCATCAGGTCCTATGATTTACAGGTAGACATTCAGTTTTCTTGATTGCTTTTCAGTCTCTGTAAATTCATTTTATTCTTCCTTTTATGGTCCCAAAGACTCTAAATCCCCCCCTCTCCCAACACCATAATCACACGGCACAGTTTCTCTTCTTTCTCTTAAGAAAGAAATAGCCATTGGATTTTATGTTTCCTCTCGCTCCTGAGGGAAGGAAGCGATACCAGTTTGAAAAAGTCCTTGTTAATATTGCTGTTCTAGGCAAAGTATTACTTTACTTTTTAGCTGGACGTGCCTTACTTCCTGGGATTTGTTTTCTGAAGTTAACTCCTGATTTCAACTCAGGTGCAAAGAAATTCTGACAAGCCAAGAATCAAACCAAGGGGCAGAAGGTAAGGGTTACTTATCTTTTAGGTCTAATAGCTACAGTTGCAGACGTTCCAAAAGGGAAAGCAGTAGCAGTAGCAAAGCAAGTCAAGGCTGCAAGTTTAACTGCCGCATCAATGAAGATAAGAAGCAACCAAAGTCATTAGGGTATTGATTTTTGATTCTTCTCCCAGACAGCATTCTCAAAATTTTGAGGGTTCTTTTCTTTTCCAGTTAGCTAAATTGCAATGGACTGAAGTTTACATCCTCCCAAATTCATGTGTTGAAATCCTAACCTCCAAGGGGATAGTATTAGGAGGTGGGGACTTTGAAGGGTGATTAGGTCATGAGGGTGGTGCCTACATGAATGAGATTTGTGCCCTTATAAAAGAGACCCCAGAGAGATCTCTCACCCCTACCACCTTGTGAGGTCACAGTAAAAAGACAGCTGTCTAGGATGTAGGCTTTCACCAGACACAGAATCTGACAACCCCTTGATCTTAGATTTCCCAGCCTCCAGATTGTGAGAAATAAATGTTCGTTGCTTTTAAGCCACCCAATCTATGCTATTTTTTTTATAGTGGCCCAAATAGACTAAGACATAAATAAATGCAG
Source organism: Pseudorca crassidens (assembly GCF_039906515.1). NCBI lineage: Eukaryota > Metazoa > Chordata > Mammalia > Artiodactyla > Delphinidae > Pseudorca > Pseudorca crassidens. The sequence goes on from NC_090299.1 coordinate 13,469,521, forward strand.
AAATGTTTCTTGTTTGGCTGTAGTGATGTTTCGGTTTTCCAGGTAGAAACATTCTTCCTGACTCCTAATAAGTATCAAATTGTTGGAATTCCATCACTTACAGCTTATATTCCTAGGAACAATTTAGGGCTTTTTCATCCCTCTGACATTGAAGCTTGAATTTCAAAAATTGTCCTTTCAATAGAATTTCAAGGAAAATAATTCAAATGATGAAACTACAGTGGTTTGGTCTTTTAGGGTTCTTTTCTTCCCCTCTTTGGATTACAAAGTTACACTTTTCTCATCTATCACCACACAACACTTAGACATCTCAGAGCAAACTGACAAGCTGTTGCTGACCAAAGAACTGAGACATCAATCCCCAGGTCACCTGCTTTTGTGAAGCTGTTCAATGAATTGGGAATTTTATTTGGAGCACAAAATACCAAAACCTGTTTTACGTTAAAGAAGTGTGGTGTTTTTAAAATATGTTCAAAAATCTTTAACACACCTCCTTTCAAAAGGTGGAAACTTCCCCTCCCCTTGAATGTGAGCAAGACTTAGTGAACTGCTTCTGATGAATAGAATGTGGCAGAAGTGATGCTATGTGGTGTCCAAGGCTAGGACATTAAAAACGATTGCTTCCGCCTGGCTGTCACTCTCTTGGATCACTTGTTTGGGGGGAAGCCAGCTGCCATGTCATGAGAGCACTGGAGCATCCCTTGGAGAGGTTTATGAGGAGAAGACCGCCCCCCAAAACCAAGTGACATGTGTGAGCCATCTTAAAAGGGCATCCTCTAGCCCCATCAAGGCTTCAGATAACTGCAGCCTCAGCTACAATAATATCTTGACTCTAGCCTCCTGAGAGACCCCAAGCCAGAACTACCCAGCGAAGCTGCTCCAGAATTCCTGACCCACAGAAACTGCCAGAGATAATAAATGTTTATTGTTGTTTTAAGCTACTAAGTTTTGGGGAAATTTGTTATGCAATAAAGATAACTAATATAGGAAGCGATTAGCAGAGGATACTGTTCTATTTTTGAAACCCTTGAAACGAAAATAACAATTATTGTACAATCAGAGAATTCTTTTTTCCAGCTATTTACATTTTATTCTCATTCATTTGAATCACATAAATCCCACTCATAATGCTCCTACTTTTCTTTCCGTCTGTTAACATCTGAAAGGTTGATATGCATTATTTGCATGTGAATGTGTAGATGTGAATGGAGCAGAAATGCCAAAAAGTTAAGAAAACTAAAAACTAGATATGACACCCCTATTACTCATTAAATATTTTACATCTTTTATCTCCTTTAAAATCCTTTTCTGTCTTGGAGAAACATACTTTAGTTTTGGATTGGTGATAGCTCCAAGGGACTACATGATGTTAGGGGCTCATTACCGCTTGAGTGAACTGCTGATAAATCCTCACCTTTGCCCTCTGGCAAGATTCTCTTCTAAAGGCACAGACCTGACTATATCACATTTTCACTTCAAAACTTTCAAAGATTATTCATTAGATTCTGGATTGAGGTCAGTCATCAGCTCCCCAACCCCATGTGTGGTTATATACAGGGCTCAAAACAAGATAATGTCTGGGAGAATGTTTTATAAACCATAGGGCATATACAAGTATGACATATCCTCTTCCTTAATGTTATATAATACCTCATAAGGTCTTCCATTTTCTAAGGGATTAGAGCCCACTGGCAACCTGGGGATAGTGAACCTGTTTTCCTTGGTGATTAGGTTTACTGGAGTCTTTTGGATTTGTTAATATTTTGTACGTAACGCAAGACTGTGGATCCTCTCGTATCCCTCTGCCATAATCTTCATTATGGACTTGAGATCCTAACTCATCTGTTTTTTTAAGAAGAGAATTTTAAAAGCAAAGGCAAATCCATCTCTAGTCACGTTGGCTGTTAATGTAATCTGCCTGAAATGGTGGGTGGGAATTGGTGACCAGCATCTTTCTGCTGTACAACACAGGGGAGGAATAATATCTTTTTCCTTCTACCCTTCTAGGTTCTTGGCTGGGACTTTGCAACAAAAGACAGATTAATAAGAAAAGAGCATACAAATTTACTTAATATAAGTCTTACATGACACAGGAGCCTTCATAAGGAAATGAAGACCTGAAGAACAGGTTAAACCTGAACATTTTTGTACTAGGTTTGATAAAGAGTGGAAAGTAATGGAAAAATGTGATAGGACAAAGGGTATAAGCTATGGGTGGTAAACTGGGGGACACTTAGCAAAGCCTGTTTGCTCAGATTCCTCCCAGTGTCCCTCCGTCTTTGGAGATAAGGATGCTCTTTTCCTCTGGGTACGGAGAGGGCACCTCTCACATGAGGGTCCTACGACCTGACCTTCAAGTAGAAGGTCAGAGAATCCTTCCAACACCTCTGTTTTTCAAATTCCTTCAGCTTAAAATATTCAATATGCCAAGGTGCCATACTTTGGAATAGCATGTCCGAAACCTCATCACCATTAATCCATGAAATTTGTAAAGTCGGGAGTCATGCTGAAATCACGTAGGGCCAATAGCCAATCATTTCCCAGCATTTCATTAACTGGGTGTGATCTTTGGTAATCTGCATTTGTGCCAGTTACTAAATTTTTACTTTAAATTCCAAACCCAGTCTTTGATACCCTGCTCTGCATTTCTGCTTTGCCAGTGGCTCCATGCGAGGCTCTGCAAGTGACGGGTGGGTGTGGAGGGAGACTACAAGGCTGGAGGAGGAAGATGGGACTTGCTTCTTCCTGTTTTCTCTTTGCTTCTGGTTGGCTTCCAGTCAGCTTGGGGTCCTGTCCGGCAACACTTCTTCAACCCTAAAGCAGCAGTTCCTTCCCACAGTACCAGATGAATCCAGCTGTAGGACCAGTTTTATCCCCACCCGGATAGTGGGGACCCTTTCCTTAGATGTCTGAGTTTCACCTTCTCAAGATCTTCTTTTAAGTTTTGAAGTTTTAATAATTCCAATCTTTCTTCTCCTAGCCCCAACAGTGTGTGGCAGCCATGAGAATGCCCCTCACAGACCTTCAGCTATAGGGAGTATAATCAGGATTGAGAGATTTCACAAATAAAAATATAGGATGGATGCCAGTTAAATCTGAACAACAAACAATTTTTTTTTTCTTTTTTTTTTGCGTTACGCGGGCCTCTCACTGTTGTGGCCTCTCCCGTTGCGGAGCACAGGCACCGGAAGCGCAGGCTCAGCGGCCATGGCTCACGGGCCCAGCCGCTCCATGGCATGTGGGATCTTCCTGGACCGGGGCACGAACCCGTGTCCCCTGCATCGGCAGGCGGACTCTCAACCCCTGCACCACCAGGGAAGCCCAACAAATAATTTTTTAATATAAGTATGTCCAATGCAATATTTGGGATATACTTATACTAAAATTTTATTCATTGTTTATCTGAAATTCAAATATAACTGAATGTCCTATATTTTATCTGGCAAACCTAAACTTAATTGACCATACTAACTGAGCATGCCAGAACATTGGGGCAGATTCCTGGGAGACTTAGGACTCCTCTGACCAGCCTCTTTGGCTCAATAACTTTCCTATAGCTTTGCAGGAACTTCCTCAGATTTTATGGGCTTTTCTTTGTCACCCAGGAGATACCTGCATGTCAGCCTTCCCTGCTCCCTCTGGGTTTCCTTTATACAGGAATTTCCCCTAATAAAATCCTTGCAGGTTCAATCCTGTCTTAGTATCTACCCTGAGGTAGGCTAACACAGGGTATAACAGCTTCATACAGTTCCTACTTGTAATGCTTTAGAATTCCTCTTTACCCTTTCAATTGCCTAGTAAACAACTTACTACCTTGCTAACAGTTCTTTGTATTAAATCTTCTCTCTTCAGATAATTGATGTGGTTTCTGTCTCTTGACCCGACTCTGACTGAGTACCCGTGAGTTTAGTGAGAACTCTGAATTGCTCCAGGAAGTTTAAAAGGCTAAGCCACTCCATTAAAGGGATGTGGGATGTTCATTTTCCTTTAATTTCCCTTGTTATTTAACACAGAGCTGGCAAAGCAGGTTGAGTGAGATGACCGCCTGATAGAAATGTGGCATCAGACATTGGTTACGTTGTGTTCGATATTGGGAGCCACATTTGGACACACTGAAAACTAGAAAGCCTCTGCAGGAAACTCATCATGAAAATAACCAATCTTGAAGCCATTCTAAGGCGGGGCATACTTATTTAATCTGAAGAAGACAGACTGCAGGAGAATGGGGTGACTGTTCTCAGGTATCTGAAGATCAGTCATATGGAAGCTGGATTAAACTTATTTGCATGCCTCCCAGTGTTAGAACTGGAACCAGTCAGCAGAGCTAGAATAAGACATGTGGGCTCATAATTTGGTAGCAATGCAAACCTGTATTCCTTTAATATTTGTTAAACATATATCTGGCAAAAGTGGGAGAAACCAGGGCTTCCCTGGTGGCGCAGTGGTTGGGAGTCCGCCTGCCGATGCAGCGGACACGGGTTCGTGCCCCGGTCCGGGAGGATCTCACATGCTGCGGAGCAGCTGGGCCCGTGAGCCATGGCTGCTGAGCCTGCGCGTCCGGAGCCTGTGCTCCACAACGGAAGAGGCCGCAACAGTGAGAGGCCCGCATATCCCCCCAGCAAAAAAAAAAAAAAAAAAAGTGGGAGAAACCTTTTTTTCGGCCAATGAAAATGTGTAGTTCTTTCTGCTCAAAACAAAGGATTTATTAATGTGGTACAATAACAATACACTCTTAACTTTTTGAAATTTTTTTCCAGGTTTTATGTCACTCTCAACTGGATAGCCTAAGTCACGTATGCTCTCTTAAGTAAGAATAGAGGTGATTTACATTAAATATCCTGTCCAAATATATTTGAGTTCCTTTATCTGATTTTCATGTTCGCACACATTTCCTTCTTTTATCCAAATACGTACTGTATTATAATCTTAGGTTATTTTATAATTACCTCAGTGGGAAAATTATGGCCTAATAAAGGGTTTGTAATTTGTAATAATAAAATAAACACCCATTCCTAGTAAATATTATGGCATTATTTGGTTTTGGAATTTCAGATGACCAAATTGTTAGACGCTAGTGGGAAAGTTCTGGAGTTGGGGGACTAGCCCTTATCTATCTGCCTTGTGTTACTCATGCATTTGCCTCTAAAAAATACTCAACAGAGATCGCTTAGTGTAGATGAGGAATATACATTTTTAAATTTCCCCTTGAAAGCACTGTTTAATTCCACTTAGCAGAGCCAGTTTACATGACCTCAGTTATGTGAGGAGTGATATGTGTTAACTCGTACCATTTTACAGTTGAGCTTAGGGATATTTTAGCACCCCTTTTTATTTTATTTTATTTACTTATTTATTTTTTTGCGGTACGCGGGCCTCTCACTGTTGTGGCCTCTCCAGTTGTGGAGCACAGGCTCCAGACACGCAGGCTCAGCGGCCATGGCTCACAGGCCCAGCCGCTCCGCGGCATGTGGGATCCTCCCGGACCGGGGCATGAACCCGTGTCCCCTGCATCGGCAGGCGGACTCTCAACCACTGCGCCACCAGGGAAGCCCTTAGCACTCCTTTTTAAATTAATGCTCAGGAGCTGCCTGTTTTTTCTACACCTTAATCCAAATCTCTAGTAGGTAAAAATTACAGGGGAGTATATTTCTGCCGGTATACACAAGACCTCACTAAGAACTAGAGTTTCTAACAATAAACTGAGCTACCTTGCAATGCACAGTGTTCCTCAACATTGACCATCACTAGTCATGGACATTACAGAAAAGAATCCTGCATTGGGAAGGAAGACAAACTGGAATAATAGACAGAAATAACTTCACATAAATAAATGTAAACTCCTGTCTTGTTATGCTTTAACAAGTTGTGGGAGGCTGGCAAAACAATAGTTCATATAAAAATATGTTAAGAAATAGTCTATGATACTCGAAGATAAAGCAACAGAGAAGGCTATACGTCCTTTTAATGTCATCCTGGGACACTGTTTAACAGTCCCACTTAAGGACTTTTTAATTTTCTAAGAGTGACTTTGTTTGGCTTTGTTATTTAGTATCAGTTAGAGCCCAGGAACTATGAAGGTAGATGTTACCTTGTAGGTTTTTACCTGATGGAGATGCAAATGATTTCTCTTTGGTGGGAAACATAATCTCAAAAGTTACGATTTATTGACTGATAGGGTATTAAATAGATTTTTTTCTAACTTAAAAAAACTTATTTCAGTGTGCACTTCTTGCTGGACTATATATTTCTTAGTTTCTCAAATAGTTTTAAACCAGTTTTATTATCTTACGTTTCCTTTATGAATGAATTGAATACATTTTTTGACCTGTGTTTATTCTATATTTCTACGAAAGCCAAGTTTTTAACTTTTGAAAATTATATTTGACAAGTACATGAGTTAAAAAGTGACATGGCCATCCAAATTATGAAATATCAATAACTCCAGAATTCAGAACACACTGTTCACTGAACTAATCAGCTGACACCTGTGGCATTTGATTAGGTTCTGGGTCCCCCACTTTTAGAATGACACTGTCTGAACAAGAAGAGAGCAGCTTATATGATGAGAGGTCTGGAAAACACAATAGATGAAATATTAATACAACTAAGGAACAAAGACTTACGAGGGATGTGTTGTGCCGGTTTTTAAGTTTAATCTCTGATTGCATCAAATGTGACAAATCTCAGTGCTATATGTATTGAGGAAAGTCATTAACCTTTCTAGGTCTCAGTTTCATTATTTGTAAAGTGAATGAGTTGGACTAGCACTAAAATCCTAAGATAACTATAATCAATATTGAAATTTTATTGAACAAAGGAAGAATTAGATTTATTCTGTGCATTTCCCAAGAGTATGACTAAACTCTCTGGTTAAAAGCTATAGGAAAAAAAGGCTTCCCTGGTGGCTCAGTGGTTAAGAATCCACCTGCCAATGCAGGGGACACGGGTTCAAGCCCTGGTCCGGGAAGATCCCACATGCTGCAGGGCAACTAAGCCCATGAGCCACAACTAGTGAGCCTGTGCTCTAGAGCCCGCAAGCCACAACTACTGAAGCCTGTGCACCTAGAGCCCATGCTCTGCAACAAGAGAAGCCACCACAATGAGAAGCCCGCGCACTGCAACGAAGAGTAGCCCCAGCTCGCCGCAACTAGAGAAAGTCTGCAGGCAGCAACGAAGACCCAACACAGCCAAATTAATTAATTAATTAATTGATTTTTTAAAAAGCTATAGGAAAATAGACTTTTGGCTGAGTGTAAATAAAAGTTTTCTAACTATGAGAATTGTTCACAAATAGAACAAGCTATCTTGTGAAATACTGAGTACTAGGGCCATTTTGGAGGATCCACTGAGATATTCAAGTGAACTTTACCTGCTGGTGCTATTAAACTGCATGGCCTGAGAAGTGATTAAACCCAGACACATCTTTTCTTCTTTCCCATAGTGAATGCCAAATGGCTAACTCTGCATTTCTAAAGATTTTCTTTCTTTTTCCTGATTTTGTGTTTTTGTTTCTGTTCTTAGACAAGTCTGCTAGTCTGTTTAAATTAACTTATGGTCAAGCATAGTTGTGTCCTGGAGCAGATTATACTGGTTTGTGAGAATCATATACATGTATCCCTTCCCAATTCTGCATTCATGACATTGTGTTGGTAACACAATTAAAAACAGAAATTATAGGAAAATTTACACCACAGAAATAGGCACACATTAGGGTTTGTTTTAGGGGACAGCTGGTGTATATGAACCTATGTGTGTCTTTTCACAACTAGACCCGGGCAATAGTAAGTCCATGTCTTGTCTCTAACCACTAGACAGGTCTCAACTGCATAATCTAGAGAGCATCCTAGTAAAACTTGCGGGTTGCGCCATGTCTTTTTCTAGAGTCAGAGCCAAGACTGCTAAGCAGGTCTCAACTCCATAGTTTAGGGTTGGCCCTGTGTGTATATATATATATATATATAGTTCTAATATGCACATGGCTGATTATTATGGGGAATTTGGTTTTTCCATCTGACCATTTGACAATCTCTGTCAGGTGGATAACGCGGATCTATTTTCTATCAGGTGAGAGACGACATCTAATCCAGTTTGTCAGTATTTTTCTTTGGCTATTTATCTACTGTGAGCTCAAATTGATTAAGAAACTATTTGTGTCCACTAGAAAGGAGAACAGCCCTTCGAGAACCAGACCACCAGAAGTTTTGTTTCTGAGTTTACTCCTGACCTGTAGCTGACGTTATAGAGTTGAAGCCAGCCAATTCTCTATAATTGAGAAAAGTTTTTCTCTCATTGTATGTGTGAAATATTTTCTTAATTCTGGATGACATTAATAAATTAGATTATAAGGTCTTTTATTTTTCAAACTATAGTTATTTTTCAAAAAGTGTATGCTTTTTATTCAGAATGAAATGGGTTTAACATTGTTACTTTATTTTTTTTTAAACATCTTTATTGGAGAATAATTGCTTCACAATGTTGTGCCAGTTTCTGCTGTAAAACAAACTGAATCAGCTATATGTATACACATATCCCCACATTCCCTCCCTCCTGCGTCTCCCTTCCACCCTCCCCATCCCACTCCTCTAGGTGGTCATAAAGCACCAAGCCGATATCCCTGTGCTATGCAGCTGCCTCCCACCAGCCATCCATTTTACATTTGGTAGTGTATATATGTCCATGCCACTCTCTCACTTCGTCCCAGCACACCCCTCCCCCTCCCCATGTCCTCAAGTCCATTCTCTACATCTGCGTCTTATTCCTGTACTGTCCATAGGTTCTTCAGAACCTTTTTTTTTTTTTTTTTTTTAGATTCTGTATACATGTGTTAGCAAACGGTACTTGTTTTTCTCTTTCTGACTTACTTTACTCTGTATGACAGACACTAGGTCCATCCACCTCACTACAAATGACTCAATTTCATTTCTTTTTATGGCTGAGTAATATTCCATTGTATATATGTGCCATATCTTCTTTATCCATTCATCTGTTGATGGACACATAGGTTGCTTCCATGTCCTGGCTATTGTAAATACAGCTGCAATGAACACTGCGGAACATGGCTCTTTTTGAATTATGGTTTTCTTAGGGTATATGCCCAGTAGCAGGATTGCTGGGTCGTATGGTAGTTCTATTTTTAGTTTTTTAAGGAACTTCCATAGTATTCTCCATAGTGGCTGTATAAATTTACATTCCCACTAACAGTGCAAGAGAGTTCCCTTTTCTCTGCACCCTCTCCAGCATTTACTGTTTGTAGATTTTTTGATGATGGACATTTTGACTGCTGTGAGGTGATACCCCATTGCTGTTATGATTTGCATTTCTCTAATGATTAGTGATGTTGAGCATCCTTTCATGTGTTTGTTGGCAATCTGTATATCTTCTTTGGAGAAATGTCAATTTAGGTCTTCTGCCCATTTTGGGATTGGGTTTTTTGTGGTTTTAATATTGAGCTGCATGAGCTGCTTATATATTTTGGAGATTAATCCTTTGTCAGTTGCTTCATTTGCAAATATTTTCTCCCATTCTGAGGGTTGTCCTTTCAGCTTGTTTATGGTTTCCTTTGTTGTGCAAAAGCTTTTAAGTTTCATTAGGTCCCATTTGTTTATTTTTCTTTTTATTTCCATTTTCTGCCTATGTTTTCCTCTAAGAGTTTTATAGTGTCTGGCCTTACATTTAGGTCTTTAATCCATTTTGAGTTTATTTTTGTGTATGGTGTTAGGGAGTGCTCTAATTTCATTCTTTTATATGTAGCTGTCCAGTTTTCCCAGCAACATTTATTGAAGAGGCTGTCTTTTCTCCATTGTATATTCTTGTATCCTTTATCAAAAATAAGGTGACCACATGTGTGTGGGTTTATCTCTGTGCTTTCTATCCTGTTCCATTGATCTATCTTTCTGTTTTTGTGCCAGAACCATACTGTCTTGATTACTGTAGCTTTGTAGTATAGTCTGAAGTCAGGGAGCCTGATTCCTCCAGCTCCATTTTTCTCTCTCAAGATCACTTCGGCTATTCGGGCTCTTTTGTGTTTCCATACAAATTGTGAAATTTTTTGTGCTAATTCTGTGAAAAATGCCATTGGTTCTTTGATAGGTATTGCACTGAATCTGTAGATTGCTTTGGGTAGTCAAGTCATTTTCACAATGTTGATTCTTCCAATCCAAGAACATGGTATATCTCTCCAACTGTTTGTATCACCTTTAATTTCTTTCATCAGTGTCTTATAGTTTTCTGCATACAGGCCTTTTGTCTCCTTAGGTAGGTTTATTCCTAGGTATTTTATTCTTTTTGTTGCAATGGTAAATGGGAGTGTTTCCTTAATTTCTCTTTCAGATTTTTCATCATTAGTGTATAGGAATGCAAGAGACTTCTGTGCATTAATTTTGTATCCTGCTACTTTACCAAGTTCATTGAATAGCTCTAGTAGTTTTCTGGTAGCATTTTTAGGATTCTCTATGTATAGTATCATGTCATCTGCAAACAGTGACAGCTTTACTTCTTTTCCAATTTGTATTCCTTTTATTTCTTTTTCTTCTCTGATTGCTGTGGCTAAAACTTCCAAAACTATGTTGAATAACAGTGGTGAGAGTGGACAACCTTGTCTTGTTCCTGAACTTAGTGGAAATGGTTTCAGTTTTTCACCATTGAGAATGATGTTGGCTGTGGTTTCTCATATGTGGCCTTTATTATGTTGAGGTAAATTCCCTCTATGCCTACTTTCTGGAGTTTTTTTAATCAAAAATTGGTGTTGAATTTTGTCAAAAGCTTTTTCTGCATCTATTGAAATGATCATATGGTTTTTCTCCTTCAATTTGTTGATATGGTTTATCACATTGATTGATTTGCATATATTGAAGAATCCTTGCATTCCTGGGATAAACCCCACTTGAACATGGTGTATGATCCTTTTAATATGCTGTTGGATTCTGTTTGCTAGTATTTTGTTGAGGATTTTTGCCTCTATGTTCATCAGTGATATTGGCTTGTAGTTTTCTTTCTTTGTGACATCTTTGTCTGGTTTTGGTATCAGGGTGATGGTGGCCTTGTAGAATGAGTTGGGGAGGGTTCCTCCTTCTTCTATATTTTGGAAGAGTTTGAGAAGGATAGGTGTTATCTCTTCTCTAAATGTTTGATAGAATTCACCTGTGAAGCCCTCTGCTCCTTTGTTGGAAGATTTTTTTTTTTTTTTTTTTGCGGTACGCAGGCCTCTCACTGTTGTGGCCTCTCCCATTGCGGTGCACAGGCTCCAGACACGCAGCCTCAGTGGCCATGGCTCACGGGCCTAGTTGCTCCACGTCATGTGGGATCTTCCCAGACCGGGGCATGAACCCGTGTCCACTGCATCGGCAGGCGGACTCTCAACCACTGCACCATCAGGGAAGCCCTGTTGGAAGATTTTTAATCACAGTCTCAATTTCAGTGCTTCTGATTGGTCTGTTTATATTTTTTATTTCTTCCCGGTTCAGTATCAGAAGGTTGTGCTTTTCTAAGAATTCATCCATTTCGTCCAGGTTGTCAATTTTTTTGGCATATAGTTGCTTGTAGTAATCTCTCATGATCCTTTGTGTTTCTGCAGTGTCAGTTGTTACCTGTCCTTTTTCATTTCTAATTCTACTGATTTGAGTCTTCTCCCTTTTTTTCTTGATGAGTCTGGCTGATGGTTTATCAATTTTGTTTATCTTCTCAAAGAACCAGCTTTAGTTTTATTGATCTTTGCTATCGTTTCCTTCATTTCTTTTTCATTTCTTTCTTATTTTTAAAAAAATGTATTTATTTATTTAATTTTAGTTTTGGCTGCGTTGGGTCTTTGTTGGTGCCCGTGGGCTTTTCTCTGGTTGTGGTGAGTGGGGGCTAGTCTTCATTGCAGTGCATGGGCTTCTCATTGCACTGGCTTCTCTTGTTGTGGAGCATGGGCTCTAGATGCGTGGGGTTCAGTAGTTGTGGCACGTGGGCTCTAGAGTGCAGGCTCAGTAATTGTGGCACATGGGCTTGGTTGCTCTGCGGCAAGTGGGATCTTCCCCAATCAGGGCTCAAACCCGTGTCCCCTGCATTGGCAGGAGGATACTTAACCACTGTGCCACCAGGGAAGCCCTTTATTTTTTTTATTTTATTTTATTTTTTAAATGTTGAGCCTTCTTTTAATTTATTTATTTTTATTTTTGGCTGTGTTGGGTCTTCGTTTCTGTGCGAGGGCTTTCTCTAGCTGTGGCAAGCGGGGGCCACTCTTCATCACGGTGCACGGGCCTTTCACTGTCGTGGCCTCTCTTGTTGTGGAGCACAGGCTCCAGACGCGCAGGCTCAGTAGTTGTGGCTCATGGGCCTAGTTGCTCTGCGGCATGTGGGATCTTCCCAGACAAGGGCTCAAACCCGTGTCCCCTGCATTAGCAGGCAGATTCTCAACCACTGTGCCACCAGGGAAGCCCAGAAGCCCTTTATTTATTTATGATGTGATCTTTATGATTTCTTTCCTTCTGCTAACTTTGGGGTTTTTTGTTCTTCTTTCTCTAATTGCTTTAGGTGTAAAGTTAGGTTGTTTATTTGAGAAGCTTCTTGTTTCTTGAGGTAGGATTGCATTGCTATAAACTTCACTCTTAGAACTGCTTTTGCTGCCTCCCATAGGTTTTGAGTCGTTGTGTTTTCATTGTCATTTGTTTCTAGGTATATTTTGATTTCCTCTTTGATTTCTTCAGTGATCTCTTGGTTATTTAGTAGTGTATTGCTAGCCTCCATGTGTTTGTATTTTTCACAGATTTTTTTTCCTGTAATTGATATGTAGCCTCACAGCACTGCAGTCAGAAAAATACTTGATACAATTTCAATTTTCTTCAATTTACCAAGGCTTGTTTTGTCACCCAAGATATGATCTATCCTGGAGAATGTTCCATGAGCACTTGAGAAGAAAGTGTATTCTCTTGTTTTTGGCTGGAATGTCCTATAAATATCAATTAAGTCCATCTTGTTTCATGTATCATTTAAAGCTTGTTTCCTTATTTATTTTCATTTTGGTTGATCTGTCCATTGGTGAAAGTGGGGTGTTAAAGTCCCCTACTCTTGTGATACTGTTGATCATGATACTGTCGATTTCCCGTTTTATGACTGTTAGCTTTTGTCTTATGTATTGAGGTAATCCTATGTTGGGTGCATAAATATTTACAATTGTTATATCTTCTTCTTGGAGTGATCCCTTTATCGTTATGTAGCGTCCTTCTTTGTCTCTGAAATTGTCTTTATTTTAAAGTCTGTTTTGTCTGATATGAGAATTGCTACTCCAGCTACTCCAAAATCACACAAACAAGCACACACCTACACACTCACAAAAAGAGAAAAAGGAAAAAAAATATATAAAAAAGAAAAGGAGGAAGAGAGCAACCAAATCAATAAACTAATCTACCAATGATAATAAATGCTAAATACTAAACTAAGATAAACATAAATCTAGAAACAAATTAGATGTAGAAAGCAAACCCTAAGACTACAGTTGCTCCCAAAGTCCACCACCTCAATTTTGGGATGATTCATTGTCTATTGAGGTATTCCAAAGATGCAGGGTACATCATACTGATTGTGGAGATTTAATCCACTGCTCCTGAGGCTGCTGGGTGAAATTTCCCTTTCTCTTCTTTGTTCGCACAGCTCCTGGGGTTTAACTTTGTATTTGGCCTTGCCTCTGCATGTAGGTCACCTGAGGGCATCTGTTCTTCTCTCAGACAGGAGGTGGTTAAAGTAGCAGCTGATTAGGGGGCTCTGGCTCACTCAGTCTGGGGGGAGGGAGGGGTATGGAATGTGGGGCGAGCCTGCGGCGGCAGGCCAGCGTGATGGTTGCACCAACCTCAGGCGCACTGTGTGTTCTCCCAGGGTAGTTATCCCTGGATCACGGGACCCTGGCAGTGGCAGGCTGCACAGGCTCCCGGGAGGGGAGGTGTGGTTAGTGACCTGTGCTTGCACACAGGCTTCTTGGTGGCTGCAGCAGCAGCCTTAGCATTTCATGCCCGTCTCTGGTGTCCATGCTGATAGCCGTGGCTCGCGCCCGTGTCTGGAGCTCGTTTAGGCAGTGCTCTGAATCCCCTCTCCTTGCGCACTCCATAACAATGGTCTCTTGCCTCTTAGGGAGTTCCAGACTTTTTTCCGGACTCCCTCCTGGCTAGCCGTGGCGCACTAGCCCCCTTCAGGATGTGTTCACGCAGCCACCCCAGTCCTCTCCCTGGAATCTGAGCTCTGAAGCCCAAGCCTCAGCTCCCAGTCCCCATCCGCCCCAGCGGGTGAGCAGACAAGCCTCTTGGGCTGGTGAGTGCTGGTCGGCACTGATCCTCTGTGTGGGAATCTCTCCACTTTGCCGTCTGCACCCCTGTTGCTGCGCTCTCCTCCGTGGCTCCAAAGCTTCACCCCCGCCCTGCCACCCCCCATCTCCACCTGTGAAGGGGCTTCCTAGTGTGTGGAAACCTTTCCTCCTTCACAGCTCCCTCCCACTGGTGCTGGTCCTGTCCCTATTGTTTTGTCTCCGTTTATTCTTTTTTCTTTTGCCCTACCCTGGTACGTGGGGGGTTTCTTGCCTTTGGGGAAGTCTGAGGTCTTCTGCCAGCATTCAGTAGGTGTTCTGTAGGAGTTGTTCTACATGTAGATGTATTTCTGATGTATTTGTGGGGAGGATGGTGATTTCCACATCTTACCCCTCCGCCATCTTGAAGGTCTCCAAGGTCTTTTAAATTAAAGGAACTCTGATGTAATTGACTTATAGAGTAAGTCAATCATTTATACTTATAGTATGTTTACATAAATCTAGTATCTCCAGAATTCCTATAAAATAAATGAAGTATTAGAATACTCTAAATGTTCTAGACTTTTAGCAAAAAAAGTATATCATAAAGTGCTGGGAAGCATTTTATATGATAATCTAAATATATATGCATAATATAAAATTCATAATAATCTAAATTCACACAATTAAGGTGACTCTTTGGATAAATCACAGTAGCTTATAATTTTGGTTCAAGAAAAAAATCTATATCTTTTTCCTCTGATATTAGTAGTAAATATAATATATTTGTACATTTTATTTTTTAGAAGATCTAAGTCTGTTTTCTGAGTGTCCTCAACTTTCTCTACTGGTTTATTTATTTTTTAATTAATTTTTATTGGAGTATAGTTGCGTTACAATGTTGTGTTAGCTTCTACTGCACAGCAAAATGAATCAGCCTTACATATACATATATCCCCTCCCTTTCGGATTTCCCTCCCATTTAGGACACCACAGTGCTTTAATTAGAATTCCCTGTGTTATACAGTATGTTCCCCTCAGTTGTCTATTTCATACATAGTACAATAGTGTATATGTGTCAATCCCAATCTCCCTCTACTGGTTTACTGAAGAAATAAGTTAGTATTACTATTTAATAATGTTAAGAATTATGAAAAATGTAAAATTATATGTCTAACCAAATTGAACTATAATTTTGACAATGTTTTTGATATCACCCATCATTATGATCTATAGTATGTTAGATAAAATATAATTTTTAAGATTCTTAACTTTACAATATTAAATCAATTAATGAATAATCTCTGGATACCTAGATAATCTCTAAGACTGCTGAAACACTGATTACTAAACATAGTTTAAATAGATAAATATATATATCTTTGTTTCTTATTACCATGTTACGGCATAGCGTACTTTGGATCATGTTAATGAATATGTTCATTTGTGCTTGTATATAACACTCAATTATCAATTACCCATCACCCAGTTTTCTCTGTGAAATGGAGGTTAGTTTGTTTAAAAGTTATAGTTAATATAGGTAGTAAGACCATACTAAGAACAATAGCGACAATGGTATAAACAATAATGAAGACAAGAACAATGTTTGTAAAGGAATTTGTTTGGTTTTTCAAAGGAACAGCAAGTAGTTTTATTCTAAGGGAAAATATCTGTTCCAGAACATGAAGCAGGGTAGGGAAAGACAACACCTGAATGGAGACAGAAAATAGTAGAAGGTTTACTGAAATGTTCAAATTTTGGCAAAGTTCTCTCTGTTTTGATGGGTTTATTCAAAAGATAATTTTTTGAAAAGGAACTTGGAATTCTTTATTGCCAAATATTGAATTAATGCAAAAATAGAATTTTGCTTTCTCACTATTAAAATGTTAAATTTATATTAGAGCTCTTAACAAGGGGTAATAATCAGTTATTATTTATCTTTTGTACAATTCATTCAGATAGCAGAGATTTATATTGCACCAGAATAATTTTCTGTACTTTGTGTTGATTTTATCATGTCTGTGATTATTTTTTTAAGAACAAAGAGCAAAGTCTCTTCACATATGAAAGAGCCAACATTGTTTAAAATTGTTTTACCTACTTCTATGTCTATTTTAAATATTATATTGTTGCTTTAATGATTAGGTAAGTAATCTTTTTTTCTCAAACATCCATGATCCTATTTTAATCATGGACCAACTCTCCTCTACTAAATCTGTTGCTTTTGCCTTCCCAAAATCAGACTCTAAATTCAGAAAAAAGTAAAATTCTCAGAAAACTATCTTGGAGATTCCCAAAGAACCTCTGGAAAATCACAAAGATCTGTTCTCTTACCTTATGAAAAGAGAATGTTAGAAGTAATTAGGTTTGTTGGGTAGCACGATATTTTTTAATAAGTTCAATACTATTGTAAGAGTACCACTGGAAGAGTTGCCCAATCAGAAGAGGTGCTCAGCCTTCCCCAAGTTAAGTTTATAGAGGTAAAATGTTATTAATATAAATATTTCAGAGATAGTACAATTTACAGGGAGGTCAGTAAGATTTGGCACTGCCCTTTCTGTCCACAATATGTTCTTATCCTCAGGGGAAACACTGATCAAACCCTTATGAAACATGCACATATTAGACAACTTTGTTCTCCTCCATTCTGATACTGCTGGTAACTGTAATAAATTAACCACAGCCATTCAGTCTTAGAGGTCACTTCTGCTTCTCTTTCATGCTTGCCTGAAGGCTCTGCTATAAGTTACAAGCCAGATATTGGATTGGATCTTTAACAAAAATGTCTTAGAGCCTCAAGGAAAGGACTGTAGTGGGTACTCCTAACTATTGATACTTCAAGGAATGGACTCAGAATACAGACTTCTGAGCTGACAGCACTTAGACAACTTTCAGACTGTACCAATGTTCTGAGGATTTCCAGGACTTGTTTTTTGGTCCTGAAGCTGATAACTTCGTGAACTCAGATTGCTAACCTAAGACCCAGTGGAACAAGAACAGGAACAAATAATAATTGTGGTTATTTGCTTGGAATGTTGGATTTTTTAATGCTCTATTTTCTGATGGGTATATTATTAAGTTTTTAGATGTCAAGTGTGCTTTTTTAATGAATTCTATTCTCTTAGAGGTACATGCTGAAACATTTTCATATGAAATGATGTCTCAGATTGGCTTCAAACAATCTGGGCAGGAAAGTGAATAGGGTAGATGAAATGAATTTGCTTTGTATTGATAATCGTTAAGCAGTGTGATGGGTACATGCGGGTTCATCATGCTAGTTTCTCTACTTTTTGGTCTGTTTGATATTTTTCCACAGTAAAAACTGTTTTAAAAATTCCACTATCACATATTCTCCTGTGTTTTAAGCTCTTCATTATTTAAATACCTACATCTTAGTTCAAAATATACACAAAGAAAACTATTATCAATCTTTATTGTTAAATTTAGGTTGTTTTTGACTTTTTATTATTATAAATAATACTGAAATATACCTTTTTGTGCATAAACTTTTCACTATATTTTGAATTATCCCCAGAAGAGGACTTGGTGGACCAAGAGGTAATGAAGTTCTAAGGCTCTTGGTCATGCAGCCATTCAATTTCCCAATTGTCTTTACCAAGATGCACACCCACTGACCATACCCTCATTGCCATTGGATATTTTACTATGTTTTAGTATTTTCCAATTTTGTGAGAGGGATAGTATGTCATTGAACTCTCACTTGAGAATTATTTCCAGTAGGCTGTTCCTGTGCTGTTATTTGAAGTTTCAATATCTTGTGCTCACTTTTCTTTGGATAATCATCCCTACTTGGCCTTTGATATTTGGCTGCTGGTGGTCATGATGCCTTGCCCCTGAGCCAAGGGAAATTCCTGGAGGCTCTAACAGTGCGATCCTGAAAATTTCTGGCCAGATGAGTGGGAGAGGACAGGTAATGACTGGCACAACTGAAGGGCTGAGCCAGCAGGACAGAACAATGCGCCAAGCATATCTAGACCCTGGAGCCTGGGAAGAGTTAACATGTGAAACTTACTTCAGGGGTTACATTTTACATTCCAATTATGGCTCTGCCATTAAAACAGGAAGGAAGAGAGAGTGAGCTTTCTAGACCAGTAAACTGTCCCCTGGCCAATATTTTTATCTTAAAGTTGGATATAGCAAATGTCAGAGCAATTTAATGAACATAAAGTACGCTGAGAGACTGCCTTTAGTTTACCTGATTTTGAGAATACATTTCAGGCAACAGGTGGGTATGTAATCAGCTTTCCGTAGACAGTTTGAAAGTGTTAGGAATAAACCACCTGCCAACAAGGATGTGATAGTTACTCACTTTTCTTAAGTCAGACTTTTTGGATACAATGTTAAAGTTTTCAACCTTACTCCAGTACCAAATCTTCCACCATGTCAGCTTAAAAGAAAGAGACAAGGGCTTCCCTGGTGGCGCAGTGGTTAAGAATCTGCTGGCCAATGCAGGGGACATGGGTTTGAGCCCTGGTCCGGGAAGATCCCACATGTCACAGAGCAACTAAGCCTGTGCGTCACAACTACTGAGCCTGTGCTCTAGAGCCCGCAAGCCACAACTACTAAAGCCCACATGCCTAGAGCCCATGCTCTGCAACAAGAGAAGCCACTGCAATGAGAAGTCTATGCACTGCAACGAAGAGCAGCCCCTGCTCGCTGCAATGAGAGAAAGCCTGTGTGCAGCAATGAAGACCCAGTGCAGCCAAAAATAAATAACAAATAAATATATTACAAAAGAAAAAAAGAAAGAAACAGAAAACTTAGCAGAAAAGGGAGATAAAGCAGGAGAGTGGTAACAGTCTAACAGAGATCCTCTATGAATATCACTTCTGTTTTAAGGAATCTATTCAAAAAATCACCTTGTCTGGTTGCTCTACTTGATAAATAAGTTTTTATTTATGGATCTGTTAGGAAAATTTGTGAAAGACTTTGAAATGGGCAAAAGATTACTGGATGTCCTTCCAGTGCATTATATAGAAGACCTTTAGAGCTTATCTGATTTTATAGGGATCTGTTCCTTTTACTGCCTTTGACTAGGCTACTTTACAACTCTATAAACTGTAGAAAGCTGATAGTAATACAAGTGATCCTTATCCACAGAGATGCAAATGAATTTTGTCTTATAGAGATACATTTTATTTTCCCTTGCAGAAGATTCCAACAACTACCGTTTATTGGCCTATAAAGTTTTCACATCTATTAGCAGTTTCATTTTCTCATTCTTCATTGCCTGTATATAACTGTTTGTTCTTCAGATTTTTTCTTTAAACTGGTTGTAACATCTTACCGGTTTCCTCATAAATGAAAAATTTCAATAAAATCTTTGCCATTGCTCACTTCATATTTGTATGAGAATCTTGATTTTAATTAAAAAGAAATCTTTTAACAACTCCAACCTCAATTAAATATGTATTAATTGTTTCCAGCAGCCATTAATAATGTTTTTGCCCTAGGAGGCCCCAGATTTTTTTCCCAGCATCTGTTAAAGGAGATCCATTCCCAGAAGTGAAACAAGTCTCTGTCTCTAAAGTGGGTAAGTCTCTCTCTCTCTCTCTCTCATCTATTCTGCCTATAATGTAATTCAATGTCTGATGTTTGCTTGGACTATACCTGAATTTGCAGAACTTCTAAGAACATAAGTGCAGCCACTGCCTTCTCACAGAAGTCTTTAAAAGTACCAAAAATGCAAGAGAAAAGTGGAGAGAAAGGATGAAGGAAAGTACAGTGTATGGAACAGTAATGGACTTTTGAGGTGGGCTGTGTAGAAGCAGTGTTATTCTTTGTAGCATCTCATAGCTGGGCAGTAAATGGCCTCCAGGGCTAAAGAGCGTAAAGTCATTTCCAAATGTCTTGAATTCATGTTTAGAATAGACTTAAGAAGAGACTATTAAGAGTGATGGCATGGTTTTTAAAGTTTCCCTTAAGTGTCTGAATGGTGTAGTGTCTGCAGGAGGAAGAGACCAAGTATTTATAAAGGTGAACTGAGAGGGCAACAATGGATGTAACACACATATCAGCCTCCCCCACCCCCCTTGAAGGGCCTCCTCCTTTAGGGTTTTGGGGCAAGGGCAAGTAGTCTCCTGAGTCTGCCCCTGAGTTGTCCATCTGGGAGCTGCTTTTCCTTAGACACTTCTCATGTCTAAACTCTCTGTGTCTTGACTTAGCCATCTATGAAATGGGGACCATGATCATACTGCTCTTGCAGGGATGTTGTGAGGCTGAAATACATTAAATCAAGTAAAGCACTTAGAAAAGTGCCTGACGCTAGTAAGTGCTAGATAATCATTAGCTGTTAAGAAGCAGCATGTGGACAAGCCTCTTAGATAGCCTCATCCACCAGAGGGCAGACAGCAGAAGCAAGAACTACAATCCTGCAGCCTGGGGAACGAAAACCATATTCACAGAAAGATAGACAAAATGAAAAGGCAGAGGGCTATGTACCAGATGAAGGAACAAGATAAAACCCCAGAAAAAAAATTAAATGAAGTGGAGATAGGCAACCTTGCAGATGAAGAATTCAGAATAATGATAGTGAAGATGATCCAGGATCTCGGAAAAAGAATAGAGGCAAAGATTGAGAAGATGCAGGAAATGTTTAACAAAGACCTGGAGGAATTAAAAAACAAATACCTAGAAGAATGAAAGAACAAACAAACAGAGATGAACAATACAATAACTGAAATGAAAAACACACTAGAAGGAATCAATAGCAGAATAACTGAGGAAGAAGAATAGATGAGTGACCTGGGAGACAGAATGGTGGAATTTACTGATGCAGAACAGAATAAAGAAAATGAATGAAGAGAAATGAAGACAGCTTAAGACACCTCTGGGACAACATCAAATGCACCAACATTCGCATTATAGGGGTTCCAGAAGAAGAGAGTAAGGACCCGAGAAAATATTTGAAGAGATTATAGTCAAAATCTTCCCTAACATGGGAAAGGAAATAGCACCCAGGTCGAGGAAGTGCAGAGAGTCCCAGGCAGGACAAACCCAAGGAGAAACATGCTGAGACACATAGTAATCAAACTGACAAAAATTAAGTACAAAGAAAAATATTAAAAGCAACAAGGGAAAAAAAACAAATAACATACAAGGGAACTCCCATAAGGTTAACAGCTGATTTCTCAGCAGGAACACTACAAGCCAGAAGGGAGTGGCACGATATATTTAAAGTGATGAAAGGGAAGAACCTACAACCAAGATTACACTACCCAGCAAGGACCTCATTCAGATTCGATGGAGAAATCAAAAGATTTACAGACAAGCAAAAACTAAGAGAATTCAGCACCACGAAACCAGCTCTACAACAAATGCTAAAGAAATGTCTCTAAGTGGGAAACACAGGAGAAGAAAAGGAACTACAAAAATAAACCAAAAACAATTAAGAAAATAGTAATAAGAACATACATATCGATAATTACCTTAAACGTGAATGGATTAAATGCTCCAAACAAAAGACACAGGCTTGCTGAATGGATACAAAAAGAAGACCCACATACATGCTGTCTACAAGAGATGGACTTCAGACCTAGGGACACATACAGAATGAAAGTGAGGTGATGGAAAAAGATATTCCATGCAAATGGAAATCAAAGGAAAGCTGGAGTAGCAATACCCATATCAGATAAAATAGACTTTAAAATAAAGAATGTTACAAGAGACAAGGAAGGACACTACATAATGATCAAGGGATCAATCCAAGAAGAAGACATAACAACTATAAATATATATGCATCCAGCATAGGAGCACCTCACATAAGGCAGATGCTAATGTCCATAAGAGAGGAAATCTACAGTAACAAAATAATAGTGGGAGACTTTAACACCTCACTTACACCAATGGACAGATCATCCAGACAGAAAATTAATAAGGAAACACAAGCGTCAAATGACACAATAGACCATACAGATTTAATTGATATTTATAGGACATTCCACCTGAAAACAGCAGATTACACTATCTTGTCAAGTGTACATAGAACATTCTCCAGGATAGATCACATCTTGGGTCAGAAATCAAGCCTCGGTAAATTTAAGAAAATTGAAATCATATCAAGCATCTTTTCTGACCACAATGCTATGAGATTAGAAATCAATTACAGGGGGAAAAACGTAAGAAACACAAACACATGGAGGCTAAACAATACATTACTAAATAACCAAGAGATCACTGAAGAAATCAAAGAGGAAATCAAAAAATACCTAGAGACAATTGACAATGAAAACAGGACGATCCAAAACCTATGGGATGCAGCAAAAGCAGTACTAAGAGGGAAGTTTATAGCAATAAAATCCTACCTCAAGAAACAAGAAAAATCTCAAATAAACAATCTAACCTTACACCTAAAGGAACTACAAACAAATTTCTTTCCTTAGCAGAATGAAAGAAATCATAAAGATCAGAGCAGAAATAAATGAAATAGAAACTAAGAAAACAATAGCAAAGATCAATAAAACTAAAAGCTGGTTCTTTGAGAAGATAAACAAAATTGATAAACCTTTAGCCAGACTCATCAAGAAAAAGAGGGAAAGGACTCAAATCAATAAAATTAGAAATGAAAAAGGAGAAGTTACAACAGATACCACAGAAATAGAAAGCATTATAAGAGACTACTATAAGAAAATCATGCCAATAAAATGGACAACCTGGAAGAAATGGACAAGTTCTTACAAAGGTATAATCTTCTAAGACTGAACCAGGAAGAAATAGAAAATATGAACAGAAAATCACAAGTAATGAAATTGAAACTGTGATTTAAAATCTTCCAAAAAACAAAAGCCCAGGACCAGATGGCTTCACAGGCGAATTCTATCAAACATTTAGAGAAGAGCTAACACCTATCCTTCTCAAACTCTTCCAAAAATTACAGAGGAAGGAACACTCCCAAACTCATTCTACAAGGCCACCGTCACCCTGATACTAAAACCAGACGAAGAACAAAAAAAGAAAATTACAGACCGATAACACTGATGAATATATATGCAAAAATCCTCAACAAAATACTTGCAAACAGAATCCAACAACACATTAAAAGGATCACACATGATGATCAAGTGGGATTTATCCCAGGGATACAAGGATTCTTCAATATATGCACATCAATCAATGTGATAAACCATATTAACAAATGGAAGAATATAAACCATATGATCATCTCAATAGATGCAGAAATAGCCTTTGACAAAATTCAACACCGATTTATGATAAAAACTCTCTAGAAAGTGGGCATAGAGGGAACATACCTCAACATAATAAAGGCCATATATGACAAACTCAGAGCCAACATAATTCTCAATGGTGAAAAACTGAAAGCATTTCCTCTAAGATCGGGAACAAGACAAGGATGTCCACTCTCACCACTATTATTCAACATAGTTTTAGAGGAACTATGTTGAGAAGAGAAGAAAAAGAAATAAAAGGAATACAGAGAAGGAAAAGAAATAAAAGGAATACAAATTGGAAAAGAAGTAAAACTGTCACTGTTTTCAGATGACATGATAATATACATAGAGAATCCTACAGATGCTACCAGAAAACTACTAGAGCTAATCAATGAACTTGGTAAAGTAGCAGGATACAAAATTAATGCACAGAAATCTCTTGCATTCCTATACACTAATGATGAAAAATCTGAAAGAGAAATTAAGGAAGCACTCCCATTTACCACTGCAACAAAAAGAATAAAATACCTAGGAATAAACCTACCTAAGGAGACAAAAGACCTGTATGCAGAAAACTATAAGACACTTATGAAAGAAATTAAAGACATACAAACAAATGGAGAGATATACCATGTTTTTGGATTGGAAGAACCAACATTGTGAAAATTACTCTACTACCCATAGCAATCTACAGGTTCAATGCAATCCCTATCAAAGTACCAATGGCATTTTTTACAGAACTAGAACAAAAAAATCTTAAAATTTGTATGGAGACACAAAAGACCCCGAATAGCCAAAGCAATCTTGAGGGGAAAAAAATGGAGCTGGAGGAATTAGACTCCCTGACTTCAGACTATACTACAAAGCTACAGTGATCAAGACAATATGGTACTGGCACAAAATCAGAAATATATATCAATGGAACAGGATAGAAAGCCCAGAGGTAAACCCATGCACCCATGGTCAACTAATCTATGATAAAGGAGGGAAGGATATACAATGGAGAAAAGACAGCTAGTTCAATAAATGGTGCTGGGAAAACTGGACAGCTACATGTAAAAGAATGAAATTAGAACACTCCCTAACACCATACACAAAAATAATCTCAAAATGGATCAAAGACTTAAATGTAAGACCGGACACTATAAAACTCTTATAGGAAAACATAGGAAGAACACTCCTTGACATAAATCACAACAAGATCTTTTTTGACCACCTCCTAGAGTTATGGAAATAAAAACAAAAATTAACAAATGTGATCTAATGAAACTTAAAAGCTTTTGAACAGCAAAGAAAACTAGAAACAAGATGAAAAAACAACCTTCAGAATGGGAGAAAATATTTGCAAGCGAATCAAGGGACAAAGGATTAATCTCCAAAATATACAAACAGCTCATACACCTCAATATTAAAAAAACAACCCAATCAACAAATGGGCAGAAGACCTAAATAGACATTTCTCCAATGAAGACATACAGATGGCCAAAAGGCACATGAAAAGCTGCTCAACATCACTAATTATTAGAGAAATGCAAATCAAAACTACAATGAGGTATCACCTCATACCGGTTAGAATAGTCATCATCAGAAAATCTACAAACAACAAATGCTGGAGAGGGTGTGGAGAAAGGGAACCCTCTTGCACTGTTGGTGGGAATGTAAATTGATACAGCCACTACAGAGAACAGTATGGATGTTCCTTAAAAACCTAAAAATAGAATTACCATATGACCCAGCAATCCCGCTACTGGGCATATACCCAGAGAAAACTGTTATTGAAAAAGACACATGCAACCCAACGTTCACTGCAGTACTATTTACAATAGCCAGGTCATGGAAGCAACCTAAATGCCTATTGACAGACAAATGGATAAAGAAGATGTGGTACATATATACAGTGGGATATTACTCAGCCATAAAAAGGAATGAAATTAGGTCATTTGTAGAGACATGGATGGATCTAGAGACTGTCATACAGAGTGAAATTAGAAAGAGAAAACAAATATCATATATTAATGCTTTTATGTGGACGCTAGAAAAATGGCACAGATGAACTGGTTTGCAGGGCAGAAATTGAGACACAGATGAAGAGAACAAACATGTGGACACTGAAGGGGGACAGCAGCGGGGTGGTGGTGGTGGTGGTGGTGGTGGTGGGCTGAATTGGGTGATTGGGATTGACATGTATACACTGATGTGTATAAAACAGATAACTAATAAGAACTAATAAAAAAATAAAATGAAACTCATAAAAAAAGAGAAAGAATCAGAATTATGGAAAAATATTACGTAAAGTATGTTATTTATCATTGTAAAAATTCAAAACTGTTTAAATGCCCCCCTAGGAGGGTAATTGTTAATTTTTAAAAAAAGAAGCAGCATGTGATTAAAAGCTGGATTCAAATCCTGACTCCACTACTTACAAGGTATGTGTCCTATGGCAAGTTACTGAAACTCTCTGCCCCAGTTCCTCAACTGCAAAATTGGTAAATAGTAGTTCCTAACCCACTGAGCTGTTGTGAGGATTAAATGAGTTAATATGTATTAAGTACTTCATGTAGCATGGATACAAATACATGTTGTTGTCAAGTAATTATTATTACTACATCCATAATTATTAGACATCATTATTTTTATGTATACTTCCTCAATGCAAATCTCTACCTTCCTTTAAGAAAACTCCACCCGAACAGTGAAGAAAATAAAATAAGAAAGATCAACTGTTCACACTATACAAACTGATTCAAACAAACACATTAAAAATTAAAAAAACAGTCATGGGACAATTGAAAATGTGAACATTGTGAACACCGAGTAGATATTTGATGGTTTGAGGAATTATTAATTTTTTTTAAGGTAAGATAAGAGTTACAGTCATGTAAAAAAAAGGGAATCATTAAGTTGAGATTGAAATCATATGTGCCTGGGATTTGCTTTAAAGTTGTATCTGTGAGGTGGGAGGATGAGGTAAGACTAGCAAAGGTTGTGAACAGGTGATGGGAACATGGAGGCTCATTAATCCACTCCATCTTTTTTTTGTGTACATTAATTGAAAAATAAGAAGGAGGTGGAAAGAAGACAGTTACACCTCTAGGATCCAGGCTTACCCTGTGAATCACCTCTCTTCTCCTGGCCTCCAGACAATCAGTAGGACCTAGCAATCTCCAGCAGTGTATTTTCTGAAGTGTGGGTTACTCTGTCAAGAGCAGTATGGAAGCGCCTTCAGCAGGAGAATTGAAGGAGCGCTTTGGCACTGACGCCAAATTTGAACCACCTCAAGTTTTCCCTCCAGTATGACGTGTGAGGTGAAAATACACTTTCACATCCCCTCCAGTAGTCTACTGGGTGTCTGTTGCATCACACACACACACACACACACACACACACACACACACGCATGTACTACATTTTCCAAGGACAAAAGCTAATTTTCAGAAACAATAGAGTCAAGATCCATTTTTTCATCTGCAACATAGTTTCAGAACTGCTTCTTCCCACGAAGAAGATAGCTTTCATTGATATTTTAATGCAGAGCAATGTCAGTTCCCTTTGTTTTTCCTCAAACTGTACCCTGAGACCTACCACTGCATAAGAAATGGGATCCATTCCAGAGCAATTGACCTCTCCATGGCCACCCTTAGGCTCACAAAGACCCGGAAAAAGCTTTAGTATCTATGGCTTTTTCCCCTTAGTATTTAGCCCAGGTCTTATGTCTTTCCAGTGTGGAGATTATTGAAATGCAGAAAGATGTGCAAGTTTAATCTCCTCTCCAAGCAAACCCCTGAGGACTGGAGTAAGGAGGAGAACTGTGGGAGGTGAAGGGGTGGGGTGATAGTTTGTTCTTTCATTCACAAAAAAAACAAAATAGATATCACAGATTGTTAGACTTGAAAGGGCCTGAAACTGAAAGATAATTCTAGACCCACTCCTTCAGTTTACAAATGATGCTTACGGAAATCAAAGGGAGCATTTGCTGCAATCCTACACAGGGTGTTTATAATACCTATTTAAATGACTCTTCTCACAAAAACTTAGCTAATAACCTAAAATCAGAAAACAATATTCTTTTGATTTTTTAAATCATTAAATTACTATCTCAGCCCCAAACTTTAAATAAAAAGTTGTATGTACACTTAAATATTTATTATAGTTGTTAATTTCAAAATTATCGGCACTTTGCTCGTTGTGGTTTCCTCCTTGCAGAAATCCTTCAGGCGTACTTATCAAGGGCAGAGCCATGGTGCAGGCCTCCCTGGGTGGGCAGTCAGGGCAAGCCTTGTCTAGAGAATTTAAAAACTATAATAAAACCAACTAAGAGTTGATCTGCTTTTTATTAGCATTATTCTCAGCAATTCTAAACAATATCCGTCATGAAATTGCCCTCTCTGAAAAAAATTTTTGGCCTAAATTCTAAACAATTGCTGCAATTACTGTTAATATATAAGTAAGCTTCAGATTAGCACATTTTTGTTACATTTTCTTTAATAAACATTGTAGTCCATATAGGAATGAATTCAGAGATCTCCCAATTACCCACTTAGCCTTCGACAATGTGGACTCAGCTCCACACGTTTGCTTTGATAGTAAGTCCTGTGGTACTTCATATGCCTATATTTAAAATTTTGATGTGAAATAAATGATGATAGTCCAACAACTTTAAAGATGAAGAAACAGAACTTGTTACTTCAATTCTGCCATTCTGTGTGACCACTATCTTTTATTTGTGCAGTAATTTTGTTAAATGCAGATTTTAGTTCATACATGAAATATTTTTACTTTGAATGCTATTTTAAAAATAGAAATACATTCTTTTTAAATTGTTAATTGTTTTTGAACTAATAAATCAAGAAAATAAAATATTACATCAGTGATATAATTTAGTAGTTACCTAAATAAGTAACTTTTGTGAAGTTGTGGTTTTGTTAAAATTTACTCATTAGTTATTAAATATTTTTAACATAAAATATCATTAGATTATAACCAACAGATGAAAGTTCAAACTGTTAGATATAAGCTATCAAGATATCCAAAGGTGCTGCTCTGATATTGCCCGAAGATATCAAAAGAAATCTCAAATATCAAAAGGGAAATGTTTGAATTTTCCTTGAATTTTCTGTCATTTTCACCAAGGACTGGACTTTTACTATCATTTAGCCATTTTCTATGATATTTGCTAAGAAGAAAAACCTTAGAAATTTTTACCAAATATAAATGAAATCTATGATGAATTTTTCTGGAGAAGATATTTTAGTGGGAAATATGTGACTGTGGAAACATTTAAAAACCATTAGAAATGATCCTAAAGAAACTATGACCTGAAAGTTATTGCAATTTTTTGGAATATATTGCCAAATGAGATTTTTATAAATCTCTTAAACTTAACTCTATGTTTAAAACTTTCCCTAACTACTTGTATGCCTGTTGCTTCATGTGAAATTAAAATAAATCAAAACTGTTCTTTGATTAACTATGAACAAAGATAGACTAGGACATTTGTTAAAATGCTTGTTAAACATAAGTGTGTGAAGAAGATCCATTTTCATAAAATCTCTGACACATTGATGACTTTTGCAGTAAAAACCACCACAGGGTGCCAGAGCTCGAGAGGAGTAAAATGATGGAGACTAAGAAGGATTCATTAAGACCTCTAGAAGACAACACTTTAAAGATACTTGGCTAATCTATGGAGGAATTTGAGAGGGGATGGGTTTTCTAAAGTGTTTGAGGAATGGGGTCAGAGAAATACTGTTTTGTTAATGATATCATGCCTCTATTTTTACCCCAGGCGTATGTCGTGGGCCAATGTTAATAACAATTGTAAATGTCCCTTCTTTTGCTAAAAAAGAAGTCCCAGAGAGAAGGTCCTTCTAGAAAGCAGAAGGCTTTCACCCACCTTCCTTCATTCTTCCCTACTTCCCACTGTCACAGGAGTCTTTGAGGGGACATGTATACGCATCTAGTAGGTAATTCAATCTTTTTTGCATAGTCAAAGAGCCTGCAAAATGCCAGTGGGTTCCCTCTTTCCTAAAAGGCCAGAATTCCTTACATCTGACTCCAGGCTTTCATATTAAATCCATAACTTTTTTTTTTTTTTTTTTTTTTTTTACTGGTATCTTCGCAAACATGTTCAACATCTCATGGTTCTATGAGAGTATAACCCATATAAAGTCCATCTACCTTGTGGTCCAGTCTTAGCAAGGAAACTTTAGTTCAGTCTCCAAAAATAACTGAACATCAGTTAATATCTTTTTATAGATTTTTCTGGAAAATGGCTCTGGAGTTGGGATTTTATTAATACAATTCAGTAAATGTCTTAAATATTTCTCTCTATAATTCTCTCTTCATTTCTCATATATGCGGAAGCTACCCCCCAAATCTTTATATCCTCTTTCTGCAAACTCCCCCACTTTCTTCCCAAGTCCAAGGCTGCTAACTTCGGTCTCACCTTCCCTTCCTCTGTCATATTCCAGAGCTATTTACTTCTGTGTGGCTATAAACTCTGGCTTTCTCAGTTAAGCAGCTACAGTGCTCTCATTATCCAAAACCCCAAATCTGCACAAAGTTATGGGAAATATGTTAGCCACAAAAGAAATTCTGCTGTGCAGACAGAAGGGAAGAAGCGATGTGAATTCCTATATGATAGCATCTTTATCTATTCAGGAGCTTCCCCAGAGATTTTCTCTGTCAAGGATAAAACCTGTCTGTGACCAAGTAGTAGATTCAAATTCTGGTGTGGCTAAAGAGAGAATCTTCCAGTAATTGAAGACAAGGGAGGCCATTTACATTTAGCAATTGAAGACTAACAGGGAGGGAGATTTTTATTTTTCCATTTTGATGTGCTATAACTTATTCTCATTAATATTTTTTTGAAAATGGGGGAGGAAGGGTGAAGAATAAAAATACTGTTGATAGAGGGCCAGTTTCCTTATTAATGCCACATGTCATCCTCAGACACGCAGCATGGCCTGGTGAAAGAGCACAGACTTCGGAGCTAGATATTTATACTGACGCCTGAATCCCAGTTCAGTCACTTTCCGACTGAGTATAACTTGTAATGTGACAATTATTATCAGAAAAGGAAGGAAGAAAAGAAAGGGAAGCATTGTCTTCTGTAAATGCAGATAATAGCTGCATTGTCAGAATATTGTGAGGACTAAATGAAACAATGTTTGTAAAATGCTTAGTACAGTACCTGTCATATAACAGATATTGAATGATAGTTATCTATAATAAGAATAAAGGCATTATTTTTTACTGGATTTGGAGGGCCTCTGCCTAAACTTCTTTTATTTCTAATGTTCTAAAGTTAGTCTTATTTTGTGCTAGTTTTGCTTAAAATACACATATGTGTGTGTGTATCTAGAATAAAAGCAGTGCTCAACAAATAGTGATATGCACATATCTGAGTAACCAAACTTTTCATATCCCAATGATTGGTGGCAATAATCAAGAATTTGAATAATCTCTTGTAGGTAACAGTAAGTTACCTCCACTTCACCTGTAATTTGCATATTCCCACCAGCTCCTCTCCTAGTGTCCTCTTCATGACCACCAAGGAGAGCTAGAGGACCTTAGAAGAGGCTCAGAATAGTACTGCCTTGATTTTGGCAACAAGCATATTGTTTCTTCAGCTAACTCAGCATGCTTGAGATCATTTTAACAGCAGAGTGTTATCATGTGGTTTCAGTAGAAAAAGTCCCCATGTAAAAATAGCACCTTCTTCCTCAGCATGTCTGCTCCTTTAATGAAAATAAGACTTAAGCTTAGACTGAGCCAATGCAGCTATCAAGGAGTGAGCTAAAATCTCATCTGCTTCAAACACTGTTAGCCAAATTCACAAACCATGGTACTTACAGCCATTGACAATAAGAAAGACAATGCAGTAAGAGACACGAACACTACAGGATATTTCAAACCTAATACACAATACTTAAATAGCAGTTTCCTAGAATGAGCCCTCAGAGAATATGGTCAATGAGAAGAGTTGCAATTGCTCTGCAAGAATATTTACAGCAATATAAACAAACCAAAAAGGAGCAAAAAAAAAAAAAAAAAAAAAATTCAGTAACACTCACAAATTCTTACCCAATCCATTTTTTTTTTTTTTAAAGAGGGATACACTAATATAATTCAAGCCATATGGCAACCCTAGTAGGTTGCTTCTTCTTGGAGAATGGTGTTTCATTCATTCTACCAGCCTGCGTGCATTCTATCGCACCGTGTTCTGTTTTGGCATTGGGAAATTCTATGTGCACTATTGATATGACAATAAAACAGAACAAAGGTAGTTTTTACATTTTTAAGGAAAGACACAACTACATTTTAAAAAATTATCCTGGAAGACACAGGTTCAGACCTATTATTGGGCCATCAGTGTCCTCCCATATCATCTTCAGAACCTGTTCTGCATCAAGCCCGATGACTTGAGTAATTATACTTAGCGTTCCCTCAGAAGAGTGATGCCGGCATACATAGTAGTATGGCTGCAAACATATATACTTCTGCAACTGACCTATCTATGAGAGCTCCATCAAGGAATCCGGCAAGGAAATACCTGGTAGTATGTCCATCTTATGACCATCAGAAGTTTCACTTTCATTGAGTGAAATCTACTCAGAACAGAAGAAACTTTACCAGGAGCTTAATTTGGGCCCTAGAAGTCTCTAAGCCCTTTTATCAGGGGGAAAAAAGACCCTCAATTTTATTTTATAATCCATTTCCCCAGAAACCAGATCTTTCTTAAGAGAACAATGTTTCTTTTTTGCAAACCCTAAGATACCTTTTTTTTAACCATTTTTATTGGAGTATAATTGCTTTACAATGGTGTGTTAGTCTCTGCTGTATCACAAAGTGAATCAGCTATACGTATACATATATCCCCATATCCCCTCCCTCTTGCATCTCCCTCCCACCCTCCCTATCCCACCCCTCTAGGTGGACACAAAGCACCGAACTGATCTCCCTGTGCTATGCGGCTGCTTCCCACTAGCTATCTATTTTATGTTTGGTAGCGTATATATATCCATGCCACTCTATCACTTTGTCCCAGCTTACTCTTCTCCCTCCCCATGTCCTCAAGTCCATTCTCTAGTAGGTCTGTGTCTTTATTCCAGTCCTGCCCCTAGGTTCTTCAGAACCTTTTTTTTTTTTTCCTTAGATTCCATATATATGTGTTAGCATACGGTATTTGTTTTTCTCTTTCTGACTTACTTCACTCTGTATGACAGACTCTAGGTCCATCCACCTCACCACAAATAACTCAGTTTCATTCCTTTTTATGGCTGAGTAATATTCCATTGTGCCACATCTTCTTTATCCATTCATCTGTTGATGGACACTTAGGTTGCTTCCATGTCCTGGCTATTGTAAATAGAGCTGCAATGAACATTGTGGTACATGACTCTTTTTGAATTATGGTTTTCTCTGATATACCCTAAGACACCTTTAGCAGAAACTCTTTGAAAGCTGTTTGAGGCTGTCAGATGGCTCTTATTTATTATGACAAACAGAGATCTCTAGAGCCTCATTTCCTTTGGCATCACTGCAACCTTTACTCAGGTAACAGTGGCTATCCTCAATGCTACCTGTGTGGATTCCATGTCTGCCTCTTTTCTCCTGTTTGAAAGCAACGTTAGAAGATGTTCACCTTGGTCAATCAGGAGAGACCACAGCGCCCTGCGCACAGTAGGCATTCAGCAAATGTCAGTTAGCCCCGCACTGCCTCCTTCTACCACTCCCAGTCCCTTTTATGTAAAGGAAAATCTAGAATCAAGTGACTCAGGGGGTATAAGGGCATTGCACAGCTCCCAGAATTATCTCCTTAGTTTGCAACCAAAACAGATTTCAGAGGAACTGCAGGTCAAACATCTGGGTGGAACTAGTCAGTGGGCCATTTGAAAAATGGAGACAAATTTAAGAAAAATTTAGGAACTGTCTATATAAACTGGTGAAATCAAGTACCTAGAGGTTTGTAACAAAGCTGTGAACGTGAGTGAGTTTACTGAGAGGACGTAAGAAAGAGAAGGTGGATGGAGACAGAACCACACATTTAATCATGGCAGGAGAAACAGAGCTCTGAAAAGAAAACAGAAAAAGCAGTCAATAAACTAGGAAGAAAATGAATATTTACTTATAACAGAAGCTATAAGAAGTGAATTCCAGGGCTTCCCTGGTGGCGTAGTGGTTGAGAGTCCGCCTGCCGATGCAGGGGACACAGGTTCGTGCCCCGGTCTGGGAGGATCCCACGTGCCGCGGAGCAGCTAGGCCCCTGAGCCATGGCCGCTGAGCCTGCGCGTCCGGAGCCTGTGCTCCGCAACGGGAGAGGCCACAGCAGTGAGAGGCCCGCGTACAGCAAAAAAAAAAAAAAAAAAAAAAAAAAAAAAGAAGTGAATTCCAAAAAAGGAAGTTAACTGTGTTAAAAACTACAGAACAGTCAAGGAAGATAGAGTCTGAGAAGATGTCATTGATGATTGGGCAGTAGCTAGTTAACCTACTTACTTGCTGCAGAAACCAGCTTTCAAGAATTAAGAATTGAATCCAGGAGAAGGAAGTGGAGGGGATAAGAAAAGTTACTCTTCCAGGAGATCTGATGGTAATAGGAAGAAGAGCACTAGCTTAGTATATCAAAGAGGTAGCAGAGCTGAAGTTTCCATAAGGTGTACATGTGGAGTCATGGCATAAGTACTGTGAATGTGGTAGATTGCAAAATGAGCACAAAATATATCCTTCTATGCATGATGCTTTGCACTGTGACTTTGTAGCCTCTCCCATCAAGATAGAGTCTATTTCTCCCTGGAATCTGGATTTGGCCATGTGACCTGCTTTGGTCTCTGGGTCATTAGCAAGCATGACACAAGTAGAGGCTTAAAAAGTGCTTGCATAATGGGGTTCACTTTCTCTTGTCCACCATGTAAACAAGCCTAGCTTGTCTGCTGGAGGATGAGAGATGACATGGAGAAAAGTCCCAGTTGTTCCAGCCCTAGTTGAATCTGCCCAGACTAGGAAAATTGTCCAGTGAGCCACAGAATGGAGAGAGATAAGAAATGTTTGTTGTTGCAAACCACTACACTTTGGGATGGCTTGTTACACAGCAAAAGCTACCTGATACAATGAGATATTTTCCTCTTTTTTTTTGCCACACCACGTGGCTTGTGGGACCTTAGTTCCCTGACTAGGGATTGAACTTGGGCCCTCGGCAGTGAAAGTACAAAGTCCTAACCACTGAACCACTGGCGAATTCTTGAGATGTTTTCCTTTTGTACCTATTCTCTGCACAAACAGTATGAGACCAGAGTGTTGAGTAATGTCATCTTAGAAAACAAAGGAAAATAAAACTTACAAATACCAATAATGTTCTATCTGGTGATAAGACTGTAAAAATCAAAAGCATCCAAAATACGGCTGTGAATTTAGGTAAGCACCAATGTAAAAGATGTCCAAACATCAAGGAAACTCCCTGCCATCAAGTCTATGTAATTTATTTATGGCAGAAGCCCAGGTCATTTCTAAGCCTTTATATCATAACCTGCTGATAAAGAATTCTATAAAAAAATATGGTGGCAGTTTTTAAAAGATGGGTGATTTGATTTCTATAACAGCTATCAGTTCACACAAAGGTTATGGATGATGTATTAGGTTACTGGTTAAAGAAGAAAGAATAGAAACCAGCACATATGTAGGACCTGGGGTTAAGAGTGGAAGCCACCATAGTGGTCATAGGCAGGAGAGACAAGCCTCATCTCTGGGCCCAGGAAAGACTGCAGTGGGACCCCGTATATTTCACCAAACCCTGAGGACATGTTGTACTACTGTCCAGTAGTATAGTTGATGTTCGTAGCAAGGACTCAGAGCCATCAAGAAAATGTTAAATGATGTTCGATATACCGGGTTTAATGAGGCCAAGAAGAATGGAATCCATGTTATTACCATTTCCATAAAAATAGCTAAATTTTTAAAAAAGTTTGCTGCTTAGGGCTTCCCTGGTGGCGCAGTGGTTGAGAGTCCGCCTGCTGATGCAGGGGACGCGGGTTCGTGCCCCGATCCGGGAAGATCCCACATGCCGCGGAGCGGCTGGGCCCGTGAGCCATGGCCGCTGAGCCTGCGCGTCCGGAGCCTGTGCTCCGCAACGGGAGAAGCCACAACAGTGAGAGGCCCGCGTACTGCAAAAAAAAAAAAAAAAGTTTGCTGCTTAAAGGATCTAAGCTTCAGTTCAATGAAAAACTCACTTCTTTGTGACATCCTATTTTCTGACAATACAGATTGGTGAGGTATTAATTTAGACATATTCATTTGGCATTATAAGGAATTCTAAGACTGTAACACAACAATTATTTCCAGAGACAGAAAGGAAGCATTGTCTAGCAAGTGGAGAGTAGAACAGCACTTTGTTAAAATGAGGAAATACATGTTGATGTGTTTTTTCATGATTTCTTTTTAAAAAAAGTATCTGTCAGTATTCTGTGGCCTCCATTGTTTTTAATTCACATTTCTCTGGGGATAGATACGACCATTAACCACTTTGCCTCTCCACTCAGCAGGTACTAGAGTGATCCTCGGTCTTTGTTCAAAATTGCAGGCTTTAGATCAGCCTCCATACAGAGTCTCTCTTTAGCAGGCCTGCAGTTTGGACTCCCAGTCCTTCTCCATCTTTACTGTTGTTTCCTGGATATGGCATAATTATTGTCATCACAGTTCTCATGATTAAAAAACATTCACTGAGGACCAACATACCAGTTTCCATGTGGAAAACCATTAGTGGTTCCACAGTCCATTGTCCCACCTTGTCTATTACAGCATCCAGCAGGTCTAATTTTGGAGCCAAATTGCCACATCCCAGGCTAAAGGCACCCATCATTTTGTTCTCTAATCCAAGGGTCTTTTTTTTGGGGGGGGGGCGGTATTAACTGAAGGAAGCAATTACTTGTCATTTTAATCCAGTGGTGTGTTAGGTTTATTTTGTTTGGGTTTTTTTTGGCTGCGTTGGGTCTTCCTTGCTGAAGGCAGGCTTTCTCTAGTTGCAGTGAGCAGGGGCTACTCTTTGTTACAGTGTGTGGGCTTCTCATCACGGTGGCTTCTCTTGTTGTGGAGCACAGGCTCTAGGTGTGCAGGCTTCAGTAGTGGCAGCATGCGGGCTCTAGGGCAAGCGGGCTTCAGTAGTTGTGGTGTGCTGGCTCAGTAGTTGTGGCACACGGGCTTAGTTGCTCTGCAGCATGTGGGATCTTCCCAGACCAGGGCTCGATCCCGTGTCCCCTGCATTGGCAGGCAGATTCTTAACCACTGCACCACCAGGGAAGTCCGTCCAATCCAAGGGTCTTTGACATAAGCCATAGGCTTTATACTATTCTCTTAGTGCTTTTATTATGTTCTCAAACTTCTCAATTATCTAATGTGGTCTAATACTCTCCAAAACCAGGTGTACTGGTTTTTGCCTTGGATACAAGTGTTTCTAAATGCGACGTGCAGGATTTTTAAAAAGCTCAGACTTTGGTGTAAGACTTGAGTTCTAGTCCTAGTTCTAGCATAAGATTATTTTGAGCTGATTATTTTTGAGAAACTGCAGACACGGGAGAAGCTCTGAGACAGAGTAGAAGTTACCCTTTAATAAGGGACATTTACATTTATAAAGGAAGTCTCTATTGGTAAGTATCTCCCTCTCTGGACCAGAAAGAAGAGGGTAACTCTAAATCAGAAGAAACTCTTGTCAATGGAGACAGCACTGCCTTAAATCTGCATAGCAAACCTTACACTTGTTTACTGTGCTTTTCCTGGTAACTTCCTATAACTGGTCTCCCCACCCTTCCCAATCTTTCTTTTGTCTTCAGGAGAAGATGGTACATAAACTGGAAGCTTGGGCCATCTCAGAGAGTTACTCAGTTTCTCTGTGTGGGCTTTCTCTTCAGAGCTGCCTGCCTACAAGACAAGCTGACCCTTTGCTCCAGCATCCACATGGTATTCCACGTGGTCTTGAGGACCACAGAGTGAGAAGGAAGACAGCCACCCTCCATTCAACTGCCTGGGTGTGTGCTCTATACATCCAATATGCTCCTTCCATAAGTCCCAAGGTTTAGACTTGAAGCAAAGGAGTAGAAGGCCTGATTTCAGTTGCAGTCCTATTATCTAGTCCAGCTTTTTTCAGCAAGAAAGCAGGAACTTGGATCTTAATGGACTCTGTGACTATTTGTCATTTGGTATATCAGAGATCTCAACAGCAACCTACTAGTGGGAACAGGATTTAGTATAACTTCATGTCTTCTATTTCTTCTCACTAGTACACAGTTATTATGGGAATAGAGGAGACCCTTACACCATGAATTACCAGCAGTCCAACGTTTTTCATTTTATAGACAAAGAAAATGAGGCTCAGAGAGACTGAGTCACCCAAGCTCACATGTGTACACAGTGGCTTGGAACCCAGCTGTCCTAACTCCTGGCCCAGTGCTTTTACCAGGGTACCTTGTTCCTCTTCCTAGCAAAGTATAATTCAAAGCAGGTCTCAGCTGGTGGGCAAAATTCTCTGGACTCTCACATTAAGTTCTGACTCTCATCTCCTAGGTTTCCACCCTATGTTCAGCTTGGATCCAATTATTGCTAGCTTCTGGTCCTCTTACCCACCTGGTTATGAAGGACGGCATACATCCTAAATCTGGGTATCCCCAACACATCTCTAGGCCTCAGGAGAACTGAAGAGTCACAAGGTACAATTCCTGAGTCTTCTAAATCAAAACCACCTAATTTGGAAGTAAGGCTGGGTAGCTTTTGTGTAAGGCATGTAGGGTCATTTCTAACATTCCAGGAACTTTATAGTATCAACATTTTTTCCATGGCTAAGCTCTGCGGAGATGTCTTATTCTTCCATTTTTTCAATATCTAATGTCATAAGCTTAGAGCCCCCTAGAATGACGAAAGGACTATGGCAATGATATTCCACATCAGTATATAATATTGTCTGATGACAAAATTAGGCAGGATTCTTATGAGAAATACATATAGCACATATACACAGGGCATTGGGTATAACTGTCGGTGAATTTCCCAGCTATATATTACAGGTCCACAAGCGTGCATTTTCCAACCATTCCAACAATGGCAGAGGGGATAGAGTCCTTGGGAAATGCATTGCCTGTACAGATTACAGTTGTATCTCCACTTCCATCTTGTGACAACTGGTGCTCGATGCCAGCTTATTGGGCAGCATCAATGGCACTGGGGCCCTCGCTGTCTAAAGGGGAGGGAAGCCCCGTGGACTGAGTAGGATAAGTGACTGGTCTCTGGAAGGCCCAGGCGATGCAGACTCTCAGAGTGTACATACGAGCCCGTGTGTGTCTGGTAGCAGGGGAGAATGGGTAACACGGTAGTAGGGCATGAATGGGTGCTCTGAACTTCTGCTTATGCCCTGGCTTCCTGGAAGCTCTTAACTAGCAGTAAGAGCTTCTCCCAAAGAGAAATGGCTACTGCAATCACAGTGCAGGGAAACTGCAGGGCAGAACCTCGAATCTACCAGCCTGAATGGCTGATGCTATAAATGTCCTAATAAGAGATTAATTTCTTAATGGGGATGGTGTTTTTTGAAAATATTCATCCATTTTATTTGTAATCTCCCTTTTCACCCATTATCATTCCCAGCAGCTTAAGTAGAGGACCAGACAAAAGCTACCTTTTGTAAAGGAGTTATGAACTTAGAAAAGCCACTACCCAATAGCATGGGGAAGGGGAAAATTCCTTTTGTCCTAGAGATGATGAGAATCAAGCAGTTAGCCATCTGTGCTCTGATTTGACCTTCTGTGGTAAAATCCTAGAGGAAGGAGCAATGAGATAGATTTCAAGACAAATCCAAACGTAGAGAGAGTTTGTGCCTGTCTCCTCAGATCAGAAAATGCATTAATTGCATAATCCATTAGCAGGCACATTGTATCTCCAACTCCAGCTCCCAGAGGATACCACCATGCAAGGTGCTCCAAGAGGCCTCTGCAGGGTACTTATAGTGGCCCAGTACAGTTTGTTGGAGACGGCTAAGTTGGTATCCCAAGCTTCAGTTCTCTTCAGCAGCCTGTGGCACCAAAAGTGCCCAGGAGTTCCCACCAACCCTGAGGCTACAGGATGTAGAGAATGGGGCTGGAAGTTCAGTGACCCTGGAGCAAAGGGCTGCAGGGCACACCACCCAGATCGGTCATAAATTTAGAGCCCTCTAGAATGATGAAAGTGCTGACTGACTCAGGACTCACTGAGCCAGTGCCTCGGGCCCTGTTCAAGCTAAAAGAACTGATTATGTGGTACTTGGCCAGCAAATTTAGCCGCTATCATTTCTTCTCTCACCTGTATCTACAAAGACATGGAGTCTATTTTCCTTCCCCTTGAATCTGGCTGACCCCGCACTATCTTGACCAACTGATTGTAGCTGAAGTGATGCTGTGTCAGTATGAGGCCCCAGCCTGGAAGCTTTTGTGCTTTTGTTCTCTCGGCAGCCCGTGCCGCGCTTTAAAGAAACTCAGGCTACACTCCTGAATGATGAGAGGACATGAGGTAGAAGACCATGGAGGATAAAAGGCCATCTTGGATGTCCCAGTCCCCGACAGGCTCTCAGCTGAACACAGCTACGAGTGACAGATACACTGTGTGGAACAGAAAAATTGCCCAGCTGAGCCCAGTCAATCCACAGAATCGTTATAAATTATTGTTTTAACGATTAAAACATTGTTGGCTTAAGCCACTAAGTTTTGAGGTGGTTTGTCACACATCATGAGGTAATTGTAACAAACACAGATTCACAAGTCAGGGGTATAATCAGTGAGGTCCAGCTCAGCCAGAAACAAGCCTAGTCCAGCACTTTGTAATAGAAACCAGCAAGGATCCAGAGGAGAGAGAACCCTGGGGTCTGGGGCCCTTTATCCTCTATCCCCATGCATGCGCGTGCATGTGCCCTTTTAGGAAGGAACAGAAAGAGAGAGGGAAACAAGTCGGAAAGGGTGGTGCGGTAGACAGGATAATCCCCCCCACCCCAAATACGTCCTTCTTCTAATCCGTGGAACCTGCGAAAATTTACTTTACATGGCGAAGGGGAATTAAGAATGCAGATGGAATTAAGGCTGCTAATCAATTGACCCTAATGTAGGGAGATTATCCTGGATTATCTGCGTGGGCTCATGTAATACAAGAGTCCTGAAATGGGGAAGAAAGAGACAGAAGAGTCAGGGCAGAGGGAAGAGATACAAGAACACCACCTGCTGTTGCTGCCTTTGAAGATGGAAGAAAAGGGCCACACTCCAAGGAATATGGAAGGTGCAAGGGAATGGCTTCTCCCCCAGAGCCTCCAGAAAGGAACCAGCCCTGCCGACACCTTGAGTTTAGCTTAATGAGACCCATTTCGTACTTCTGAGCGGTAAGGTAATACATTTGTGCTGTTTTAAGCCGCTTAATTTGCGTTAATTTTTTCAGGAGTAACAGAAAACTAATGTAGGTGGCAAGTTGTAGTGATTGAATAATTATTCAAGATAAGACTTTCTGAAACTGGAAGACACTAAACTGGCATTAAATGGCAATTTTAAGCTTTTTTTCTCACAGCACCCAGTGTGGGGAAGGCTAGAGAAGTACGATTAGATCATTTCTGGAAACCAAAAAAGCTACCTTTTGTTTTATCACACTCCTGAGTAGAGCGAGTTAAATGTGAGACCTTGTCGCACCTCTTGTTCTGAGGCTTGATTTCCTGTTAAAACCAACTCCCCTTGGAAGAGTCACCCATTAAACTTTTCAAAATGAATGGGTTTATCTGATTGCTTCTTCTGAAAACAGGAGTTGGGTAAGGAGAGAATGGAGGAAGTGAAGTTAAGGCTTGAGCACCTAGATTCCTGGGAGGGGGAGTTGGTGAGGAGGCCAGGCTTGTCCCGACTCAAGGGTGTGGCAGACACCCCCTGAACGAATCGCTGTCCTTGAGCAGAACTGTTACCAGACATTGCTCTTTACCAACGGTCCCAGCAGTGCCATAAACTCTGCATCGTGTGGTACCAAGTGCAGGTAGGAGTTCCTTATGCCCAACAGCGAGACCAATTGCTTCACGTTATTTAGGGCTCTCACATCTTTCTGGCTTCTTTCCCCTGCATTTTAGATACCTGTGGTTTCAGCTCTGTGATTGGAGTCCCACATTTCATCACTGGTCTCTGACCCTCCGAAGTTAAGAGTTTTTGAATCAAAAGTTAAGTTATTTTTAATTTTTAAAGTAAACTTTCTGTCACCATCACTACTGATTAGTATTCTTTGTTCTCAAAACGATTCTAACAGTATGATATTAGAAACAACACTGAGTAAGTAATAATGAAATACCACATTCTTAGCATGCCCCACACCACTGTAATGATTTCCATGGATTTATTGTTTCAAAGACACACAAATACGTGGGGTACTTTAAGGGCAACTACATAGGCACCGTGGATGCTCTGAAGTTGACCCTTAACTTAGCAGCAGTTCTTGTTCAGAGTAGGGAGTGGGGAATAAAGCAGCAACAGAGGAGGGAGGGAGATGAGAATCTAATGATTGCTAAAGTCACGGGGAGGCGGGATAAGGGTGGGGGATCTGGGCATCATCTAGATAGGTTCAAAGTTGCTCTAACACTCTGTGACTCTCAGAGGTTACTTACCTTCTCTGTACCTCTATGTCTACATAAGAAAAAAGGTGGGGATGGAAATAATAGTGCCTGGATCATAAGGTCAATGTGACGATTAAATAAGTTAATTCATAAAAAGCACTTAGTTCTAGCTAGGCAGTAAACGCTTGATGAATACTAGTGATTTTTCTACAGAACCCAAAAGTGGAGAAATCAACACTTTTGCCAGACCACAAGTATTTTTCTCATTTATTGTCCATTTTTACTACACATCAAGATAAATGTCTAGCTCACTTTGATCCCCTCCTCGCGTGAGGTTGGTGTCCAGTTCTGTACGTGCCTGGAGTCCCTGGAAACATCTGAGAAGACCAATGCTGTTTCCAGATTCCCTTATCAGGCCTCCACTTCTCCATTGTTTCCCAATCCCTGCCTTTCCCCATGTGGCCCCAATATCAAAATATTTAGTCCGTCTGTCCCAGAGGGGTTTGGACTCTCTCTTCATTTGTGCTTCTTGAAATAATACGCTCCTGAGGCACAGACCATTCCTTCATCACTAAAAAAGGTCAAGCATTTATTAGTCTGTGTATAAACATGACAACAAAGGAGCCCTTGTAAAAATGGAATGTTCAGCTTGGATAGAACACAGAAGAGTTCCTCTTGGATCTGGCAAATTCCTTTGGATTTCGTCTCTCTTAAATACACCACATTAATGTCACTGTTTCTTTCTCGATTCTCAAGCCTTACTTCTAAATCCCCATGAACCCTTTGAGGTGCAGGTTTCTTCATTTAAAGTCTATAAGTGCAATTTCTTTTTCAATTCAAACACATTAGCAGTTTCTTCAGATAAACCAATCCTCATACTATGAATAAAAGGTGTACTCTCCTATGTGTCACACAACCACTTGTCACAAAAAGGAGAAATAACTTTGCTTTGCTCACCAGCAGGCATGTCATACAAACGTTATGCCTATTCTTTTGGGCAGCAACCCATGGAAGCCCAACCTCTGACTAATTTTCCTCTTTAGATGTCCTCTTCAGATGACCTTAACCCAACACAGAACTCTCCCTCTATCTCCTTGGTTTTCACGTCCATCATGGCAGCCAACCGCCATCTACATTAGCCTGTTCCCTTTCTTGAACTCTGATCCTCTCAGACAATATATATTATCTCTCTTTGTAAAACATAGCTTTTGATTCAATACTATGCATAATCTAGCTCTAAAAACATTTTCAAATTTCCACATTGTCTCTTTATAAGCTGTTGTTGGTACCGTTCTTTACAGAAAATTCTCTTGGTTTCCTTTTGCAAGGAATGAAGAAGAGATGAATTCCATACAGAGACATTTTCTATACAGTCTCAGGTAAATCCTATCTTGGAGAATGGTGACCATGTTTCATGCCCCTTTAAGGCTAGCAGAGTAAAAGTACCATCTCTTAAAAAAAAAAAAAAAAGATCCACCTCTGATTGGAGAGCCCAGATTTTATTTTTCTGGTGAGGCCTGCAGGTATGGAAGCTCATTAAAACCAGTGTGATTGGGCTTCCCGGGTGGCGCAGTGGTTGAGAGTCCGCCTGCCGATGTAGCGGACGCGGGTTCGTGCCCCGGTCCTGGAAGATCCCACGTGCTGCGGAGCGGCTGGACCCGTGAGCCATGGCCGCTGAGCCTGCGCGTCTGGAGCCTGAGCTCCGCAACGGGAGAGGCCACAACAGTGACAAGCCCGCATACCGCAAAAAAACAAAACAAAACAAAACAGTGTGATCAATCTGC
This sequence comes from Pseudorca crassidens, assembly GCF_039906515.1. Taxonomy (NCBI): domain Eukaryota; kingdom Metazoa; phylum Chordata; class Mammalia; order Artiodactyla; family Delphinidae; genus Pseudorca; species Pseudorca crassidens. The sequence goes on from NC_090299.1 coordinate 13,513,319, forward strand.
ATTCTCTGTCCTGTTAAGATTGTCTCACTATGAGAACATTCTACATGAACAATAGAGTTGTTGGTCTTCTTCTTCTTCTCTTTCTCTTCTCCCTCCTCTTCCACTCCCCCCACCCCAGCTCTCTTTTCCACTTATCCTCTTCGTCTCTCTCTTTTTTTTTTTTTTTTTTTCCATTTTTGTCCAAAGCTGCCCAGGGAAGCAATGAGGCTTGGAAAAGGATCTAAAATATATTGGCTCACTAAATACTTAATTTTATTGCTATGAATTTCTCTGGTGTATGGCAGGAAGTCACATGACAGTACTTTTTCAACTTAATGTCAACTTGTATTATTTTGTAACTATATAGGTGAATGTCAGCCCTAAAATTTAGCAGTTTACCCTTCTCACAGGAAGTACAAAGTACATTTCATTTGAATAAATGAAACAACATCTGCTTTCTTGGGCTGGCCCCAACTTTACTTTTCTAGTTTCTTCTTCTACCATACTCCTTCACTTCCCCCTCCCCCCAACCTCCCCTACCCCCCTCCCTCATACAATGCTATTAGTACACCATATTACTCCCTCTTCTGTGAGCTTAGAACAATTTATGAACTCCAACTAGGTGAATAAATGAATGAAATAAGCTGTGCCATTACAGTCTGTGCTTTTGCTCATATGTTCCCTGTTTTTGGAATATCACCCTTCCCACTATCCCATTTTTAGTGAGGAAATTTCTACTCATTTTTCAAGGCCCAGCTTGCTGCTGCCTCTGCTTGAAGTCTTCACTCATTATCACTGTCTCCTTCCTCCTTACATTCACAGTGTTTTACTTCTTAAATGTTACCCTCACTTTGCCTTTGTTTGCCTTTTTTCATTTACTTGGCTTCCTCTCCCCTTACAATGCAAGTTCCTCATGGTAAGGCGTGTCTTTTTCATTTCTGTATCCCCCAAATCTAGCATAATAGTTGCCATAATATAAGCACTGATATGTTTAATGTTTTAGTTTACTGTTTGTTAAGCTCTGGGATAATGACTTTCAAATTCCAGGCATGGGGGACAGACAGAGAGTGTCCACCAACAAAGATACAGGATGTAGAGCAGGAGTTTAAGGTGAATGTATATCCTTGTGTAGATATCTGGTAGTCACTTGAATCTATAGGTCTGGAGCTGAGGAGAGATCAAGACTAGATATATACAGTTGGGAGTTATCAGTATAGAGGTGAGAATTTAAACCATGGGAGTGGGTGAGAGAACTGATGAGAAGCACTGAGGACAAACCTTAAGGAAAGCCAACATTTAAGAATGAATGATGGGGGGCTTCCCTGGTGGAGCAGTGGTTAAGAATCTGCCTGCCGATGCAGGGGACACGGGTTTGATCCCTGGTCCGGGAAGATTCCACATGCCACGGAGCAACTAAGCCCATGAGCCATAACTACTGAGCCTGCACTTCTAGAGCCCGTGCTCCGCAACAAGAGAAGCCACTGCAATGAGAAGCCCGTGCACCACAACGAAGAGTGGTCCCTGCTCGCTGCAACTAGAGAAAGCCCGCGTGTAGCGACGAAGACCCAGCGCAGCCATAAATAAATAAATTAATTAATTAAATAAATCTAAAAAAAAAAAGAATGAATGATGGGGGAATTTCCTGGTGGTCCAGTGGTTGGGACTCCGTGCTTTCACTGCTGGGGCCTGGGTTCGATCCCTGGTCAGGGAACTAAGATCCCACAGGACGCGTCGTATGGCCAAAAAAAAAGGTTTGCTTTAAAAAAAAAAAAAAAAGAATGAATGATGAACAAGATGCAGAATGATGAACAGGACTCTGAGAAGGAATGATTTGGCAACAGGTGGTGAACAAGAAGGGGGGAAGGTCATGGAAGCTAAGGGAGGATTCAAGCTCAAGAAGGGCAGAGTGGTGATGGGGTCAAATGCTACAGAACTAGGGCAACACGTAGAGAGAAGTACAAGGCCAATACAGAATTTGCAAAGGAGGGAAGTGATAATTTTCTTTGATAGGTTCTTACTTTCAAGGATGAGAGAGTGGCCAAGATGGCAGAGTAAAAAGACCCAGAGCTCACCTCCTCTCATGAGCACACCAAAATCACAACTATCTACGAAACAACCATTGATGAAAAAGACTGGATCATACACAAAAAGATCTTCTACAACTAAAGACATAAAGAAGGAACCCCAACGAGACAGGTAGGAGGGGTGGACTCATGATATAATCAAATCCCATACCCCCCAGCTGGGCAACCCACAAACTGGAGAATGATTATATTGCAGAGGTTCTCCCACAGGAGTAAGAATTCTGAGCCCAGGGGTCTGGCACCAGGAAGATGAGCCCACAGAGCATTTGTCTTTGAAGGCCAGCAGGGATTAACTGCAGCATCCCCACAGGACTGGGGGAAATAGAGACTTCACTCTTAAAGGGTGGACACAAAAATCTCACGTGCACTGGGACCCAGGGCAAAAGCAGTAATTTGATAAGAGCCTGGGTCAGACTTACCTGCGGGTCTTGGAGAGTCTGGAGAGGTGGGGAGGGGATGGGAGAGGGTGGCTGTGGCTCACCCTGGGGACATAGACACTGGTGGCAGATATATTTGGGAACATTCAACCATGTGAACATCTGCTGGTGGCTGCCATCTTGGCTCACCAGCTCCAAGACCTGGCCCCACCCAACAGCCTGTGGGAGCCAGCGTTAGGATGCCTCAGGACAAATAACTAACTGGGCAGGGACACAGCCCTACCCATCAGCAGACAGGCTTCCTAAAGACTTCCTGAGCCCACAGCCATCTCTAAAGATGCTCCTAGACATGGCCCTGCCCATCAGAGGGCCAAGACCCAGCTCCACCCACCAATGGGTAGGCACCAGCTCTTCCCACCAGGAAGCCTGCACAAGCCTCTAGACCAGCCTCACCCACCAGGGAGCAGGCACCAAACACAAGAAAACTATGATTCCACAGCCTGCACTCCAAGTCGGCCAACAGCAGGCCAGACCCTACCCTGGGACCAGCTGGGCCCCGGCCTTGCCCACTAGCAGGCCAATGCAACCTTCAGGACACCTTGGACCCCATACCCAGCTGTGTAAAGAGCCCTCCATCCCTGCACAAACAGTGATCTGAAACGAGCTCTGGGATCCCTGGGCCTGCAGCCAGACTCCCCGAACCAGATCTGCCTGCCAATAGTCTGGCACTAACGCCAGTATCTGGCTTCACCTGCCAGTGGGTGGGCAACAGCCCCAGAGTCTTCAGGACTCTAACTCTGCCCATTAGTGAGCCAGCACTAGCCCCATGGCCCCCTAGGGTTCTGCAACCAGCTGCCTCATGACCAGGCCCCACTAACCAGCAGCCAGCAGCATCTGCACAAGGCAGGGCCTGGCAGCCAACCAGACTAGGGGCCAACCAAGCCTACTAGACTGCCCACATAGTCAGCCTGCCACAACAGCAGGACACACGCAGCCCTCTTAGGGGGAACAGCTAGAGCATATAGCTTGGGTGATGAGAGGGCAGTGCACTGCTGGGACACACAGGACATGTCCTAAAGAAGGCCCTTTCTCCAAGGTCAAGAAACATAACTAAGCCACCACATACATAAAAATACAAATAGCAACCTAGACAAAATGAGGCAGCAGGGGAATATGTTCCAGAGGAAGGAAAAAGGTAAAACCCCAGAAGAAGAACTAAGTGAAGTGGAGATGGCTAATCTACCTGAGAAAGAGTTCAGAGTAATGATTGTAAAGATGATCAAAGAACTCGGGAGGAGAATGGAGGCACAGAGCAAGAAGTTAGAAGTTTTTAACAAGGATGAGACAAATAGTTATGAATAAAACCTAAAGGGTCTAGGGGCTATGAAAACCAACCTCTCATTAAGACAATTAGATCTCATCAAATCTCACCAGGAAAATCATATTCCAATCTGAAGTTCCTTGTTCTTCCTTATAAAAGGGATCGCAGGAATAAGATAGAAACTTCTGTCTACACGCTGTGGCTACATTAGAGTAACTGAAGAGCTCCAAAACACACGCCCTTACATGATGAAGTCCTTTCTTGTTGTGGGGTCACTGTGGAAGGGTTCTCAAGGAGAACCTCTGAGGGCATGAAGAAAATTACCCATCACCATTGAGCCTCCAGGAGTAACAAAGAGGAGCACTTAAAAGCAAAAGATGCCTTCAGGTAAGCATTTATTACTATGATAACGGTTATCACAATTTAATTTACATTAATTTGGATTTACCTTACTTATATTAAAAGAATACATGGTCTTCTTTCTGAAATTGATTAAATTAATATCAACATAGAAACTATTACTTTTTGTTGGGCGGGGGGAAAGGCGACCCATCTATCTATTCTTCTACTCATTCTTCCATCCACCCACCCACCTATCCATCCGTCTGTCTATCCAAATTACGTTTTAAGGCCCTCTTATTTAGTGGCTTTATGCTAGTTCCTGAGTCTGCAAAGATGAACAGGACCAGATTCAAGACCTCAACATAGTCACCATCCAGTATGTAGGAATTTGATCTAAAACATCATTAAAATTAGGCCAGTGTTCAGGATATGTATCAAATGCTTTTAAAGTAAACCCCAGAGATATGCTTTAGGCATTATCTCTGTACTTCTTCACTATACTAATGTTCCCTGACATTGTTATCACTGATAAATGTCAAAAGGGAGAGTGATATTTTTGGAGCTGATTTTTTTTTTTTTACCCTATTACAAAAATAGATTATAAACACATACACATATGTCACAGAAAGAACTTAGACTAATATTTCTATACAGGGATAACCATTAGCATATTTTTAAAGCTCACAGTTACCTTCCTGTTGTCAGTTACAGTCATCTGTTGGTTTGAACTCCTTATTTTATGATAGCTATCAAAACCTATTGGTAATACGTAATCTGATTAAATTTAGCAAGAACATGAAAATTTTATAGTCAGAGTTCCTGAAAGAGGCTGTATGATTCAATATTTTCATCCAACCATCTTTATAAAGGCATAGTGCTAACGTAAACCAACAAATAATGATCCCTAATAAAATTAACACAAAGCTATAATTGAATTCAAATTCATAAACGTTTTATTTTTAGGTAGCTGTTCTCTGTTTAGGACCTCAGCCTAAGTCAGTATTTAGTTATAATTTACACTAGGCAAATGCTTGGGGGAAAGAACATATATACTAAGGCAAAGCATAAATGAGTCAAAGTTATCCATGTCATCACGCTACTCTACCATAGGCCCCTTTGCTTCTCCTGGAAGGTTGTTGGTACCCCTAGTGTTGGAGGAGGGTACTGAGGCTAATCTGGATTGCGGTTCAGAAAAGTGAAAGATACAATGCCTTTCACGCAGGTCTCTGGAGAAAGCTAAGGTTTCTCTAACCTTGGAGAAGCACACTCTAATACAAAATGCAGTATCATACAACTTTATTTAGTTCAAGGAGGCTGTGGTGGCAGTGTCAATACAGCAGGTACAAGGGCTGAAGGAGCTTTTATTACATCACAGATTGGCAGCCTGACATGTAAAGACCAGTACTGATGGAATATTCAAGTCACTAACTTTGTCTTTCTACTCCACTCAAATAGCATGAATCAGTCAGCTCTGCTGCTATACAAACAACCCACCCACACCCCAAATTTTAGTTAAAACTGCAAAGGCTTTTTCTGGGATCTGTAATGAAGAAGACATGTGCATCAAAGCTCTCTTTGTGTTTTCTTCATTCTAGATCCAGGCTGAAAGAGTAGTCCATTTTTGGACATGCCACTCTATGACAAAGAGAAAATAGCAAGAGAGCTGATGGAAATACACAATGAGTCTATCTATGTCAATTAAGGCTGCTATTACAAAAATACCATAGAGTGAATGGCTTAAACCACAAACATATATTTCTCCCAGTTCTGGAAGTTGGGAAGTTCAAGATCAAGGCAACAGCAGATTCAGAGTCTGGTGAGGGTCTGCTTCCTGGCTTATAGACACCTGTCTTCTCATTTTATCCTCACATGGCTGAGAGAAAGAGATCATCTCTCTCACATCTCTTCTTCTAAGGGCACTAATCCCATTCATGAAGCCTCCACCCTCATGTTCTAATCACTTCCTAAACCCATTGTGTTGGGGGTTAGGGCTTCAACATATGAATTTGGGGGGAGAAGAACAAACATTCAGTTCATAGCAGGCTTTTAGAGCTTTCACTTGGATGAGGCATAGTCAAGGTTACCCACATACCATTAGCCAAAGTACTCACATGCCCAAGCCTGACATCAAAGGTGCGGAAACTGTCTACTCCCCCATAGGAGGCACTGCAAGTTGTGTGATCCTGTTAGAAGGAGTGTGAGTTGCTGGGAATGGTAATGCAATGCCCCGTACCATGCTCCCTTTTGCAGTCCCCACCTAGTTCTCCAGCTGATTCCTTCAGCCCCTTCCACTTGCTGCCAGCTCAAGGAGGGTACAGTGGTGAGTCTTGTGGAGGAGACCACACACGCAGTGAGGCTGCAGCAGCTGTTGTTTCCACGCTTCCCTTTTTGTTCTCGTCAGTCTCTGAGTACAGACGGCAGGGTGGGTTGGGAGGGAGTCTGCAGATGAGGTGGAAGACGACTGAGAGAACAGAGACCTTTCTCATTAACTGAAGGGGTCATTTGTGTGCATCTAGAGGGCTGCGCCTGCGAGAATACAATTAAGCCCACTCCTCAAAGCCATCCTCCTCTTCAGTTAATATTTACTGAGCACCCACTGAGACACTGGCCCTGTACTCAGAGCTACAAACTCTCCCAGGCTGAGAAAGGCTCTGACTAATTTGCACATTAAAAAGCACACAGGCAGAGGAAACCCACCTTCTTCTCCTTCCCAGTCACCCTGGGAGAGAACCTCTTCTCTTCTTCATTCACGTGTGGAATCCCAATTAAACACAGTAAACAAAGGAAAACTTCTTACACGGTAATTTTCTTCCCTCTCCCCTTGCTTTATTTGCTGTCTGGATTTTATTGCTCAAGAATTGCCTGCTCTAAGCATCATCTCCTATTAACTAGAGAGATAAAAGCCATAAAGGGAAGGGAACTCCTTCAGTTCTCTTTGCTGGTTGTGAGACAGCAGCGCCTTTCCAAGGGGAGTTGACATCTGTTGACTGAGACTGCAGTCCTGCACCAGGGCTGTGTTCACACTCCGAATGCAAACTGCAGCTATCAGAGACAGAGCCGGGTTTGATAACTCCTTGAGCCCAGAGCAAATCTGCTTGGGCACTAGAAAAGAAATGGTGTAGTCTTAAAGCAGATGTATGTTCTTAATGTGGTTGGCTTGTAAAGTGATAAAACATGGAGTTTTTCCCCCCTTAGCCCATCACTACTGTTAAACAGTGTAACTTAAGACAGGGCGATTCTATCACAATTCCCTGTAATATTTAGTCCATATACTAGAATGAAACATAGATTTGTATCATTCGTTTTCTCACGTCTGGTAAGATATTAGGAGCAAACAACGTGTGTCTCCACGGTTATAAACAAAGGTGTCATGTTTGCAGAACAGATCCTATAGGTAGAACTTCTATAAATGGGGTAAAATATGGGGTTTTCATTGGTTGAAATGACGTTAACTATTTCAATCAGCATGATTTTTATAAGAAACATTTTTCCCTTCTCTGTGAATGCCATCAAGCATTTGTGTCTTTGTATCACCTTTCTCCTAACCTGAGTTCTTGGTCCAGCTCTTCCACTGTGACCTTCAGAAAATCAACTATTCTGAGTCTCTGTTTCTTTCCTTGTTAAATTAGGGTGTTGATTTGGATCAGGATTTCTCTAGGTCTGTTCTGGGGAACATCGTTTCTGAGGAAATTAGTGGGGGTCATGTTTTAAAAAAGAGGCTCTGTGGTCAGATAAGTTTTGGAATTGTGACATTAAACAATATTAAACACATTTCCTTACTCAGAACTTTAGCGTCCTAATACTATTCATTGTGATTCTCCAAAGAGAGAGATAGAGTAATGCCTTATTTCCCCAATTGATTTAGCCAGAAAATTTTTTTCTTGCAGATTATTTCTCAGAATCAGTCTGAACATTAGACTTCAAAGATCCTTCAACTGATAACATTCTATGATTCTATTTCCTATTTATTCTGCCTAACTTTCCAATTTCTCTCACCTATTTCAGGAAGAGAACTACCTGGGTTTTCTAACTCCTTCATAAGGTGAAAGTCAGTCTGTTCTTTATTCCTTTTCCCCCTGTAATTTATTTGAAAATTTTCAAACCCACAGAAAAGTTGAAAGAATAGTACAATCAATATATACTCTTCACTTAGATTCAACAACTGTTAACATTTTGCTCCAATTACTTTCTCTGTCTCTGTCTCTTTCTCTCTCTCACACACACACTATACATACCATATGTATAATTTTACTGCTGAACCATTTGAAAATAAATTGCAGACATCATGACACTTTATCTCTAAATACTTTAAGATGTATCTTTGACTTCCCTGGTGGTGCAGTGGTTAAGAATTCGCCTGCCAATGCAGAGGACACAGGTTCAATCTCTGGTCCGGGAAGATCCTACATGCAGCGGAGCAACTAAGCCCATGGGCCACAACTACTGAGCCTGTGCTCTAGTGTCCACGAGCCACAACTACTGAGCCCATGTGCTGCAACTACTGAAGCCCATGTGCCTAGAGCCCATGCTCCACAACAAGAGAAGCCATTGCTCACTGCAACTAGAGAAAGCCCGCACACAGCAACGGAGACCCAATGCAGCCAAAAATAAATAAATAAAAAGTTATAAAAAAAAGAAAAAAATGTATCTTATAAAACAAGAGCATTCTTCTACACAACCTCAGAACCATTATTACACATAAGGAGTTTAACATTGATTAATATCATGAAAGTATACTCTGTATTTAAATTTCCCTAATCGACCCCACAATATTCTTTACAATGTTTTTTAAACTCTAGGATCCATTCAGGGTTCACACATTAGATTTGGTTATGTCTCCTTGGCTTCTTTAATCTAGAACTAGCTCCTTAATTTGTTCATTTCTCATGAGATCAACCTTTCTGGAATAGTCCAGGTCACTTATTTTGTAGAAAGTCTAACATTTTAAATTTGTGTGATAATTTCCTCATAATTAGCTTCAGTTGAAATATTTTTGAAAAAAATTAACAGGCGATATGGTTGCGTATTTCAGACTGCATCATATCAGGAGAGACATAATGTCACTTTGTCCCATTATTGGTGATGTTTTGAGTAACAGCATGGTTAAAATGTTATTTGCTATATGTCTGTTACAAAGATATGCTTTCCCTCTGGTAATTAATAAGTGATCTGGTAGTTGATATTTTGAGATTCGTGAATAACTTCTTTCCTAACAACCCTTCACCCAGTGGCTTTAGCATTTGTTGATGATCCTTGCCTGGACCAAATATTACACTGGGATTGCAAAATAGTGCTTTTTTTCTAATCCAATCCCTTCTTTTTTATTAACAGTTATTCTTCTATAGATAAGAATTTTCTCTTCCTCTTTCTCCTTCTCTCTCTCTATCACTTCCCCTATCTCTGTCTCTCATTGAGCATCATGATGTACCATAGATTCTTTTTTTATTCAATGTTTTATAATCTATTATGTAATTCATCCTTCTAACATTTATTCAGAGACTACTCTCTGCCAGGTACTAAAGTGAGATTAACCTAACGTTAATCTTAGTCTGCTTTACCTTCCCCCGTAAGTACTTAAGAAAACTATCAGTGGAACATTAACAACTAATCCAAATTCTTGAACTGGCCACCACTTTGCCAACAAACTTTTGTCAGATAGAGGGAACTGAAAATGAAGATGGGAGTGGAGAGTGATCTCCAAATTTTAATTATTATTCCCCTTTTGTAAACCTCAGCCAGGCTACTGTGGTTACAGCAATCATCAAATGGCCATGTGAATCATCACAGAGGAAAAAAAAAAAAATCAATTACCAACTCCATGGAGCCACACTTGATCAGAAAGGAGAGAATTCCAACACCAAGAACTTGGCCCTGATACATGGGCTCATCGTCCATGGAAGGAGAATCATAATTTCTATTTCTACTCTGTGCACAAAATAGTCATTTAATGATCACTCAAGTCATTAGGAAGACCGGGGAACTATGTCCATGTCTTTAACAGGTTCTTAAGCCAATAGCAAGGTATCAAAGGCCCTGGTCAAGACAGGAGCCCCAGAGCACTTCCCTGGCCAGACACAGGCCACAGGGCCCAGATGGGCAGCATCCTCACCTCCCCAACAGGATCTGAATGATGAATTCCAAACAATTAATCACCAAATGAATCAGAAAACAGCTTTCAGTGGAAGGAAAAAGGACCCTGCGTTTCTGGGAAAGAATAGACTGACCCATCCTGGTCACATTTTCCAGTGGAAGGAGTGTTCTGAGCTTTATACAAGGGGAGAGACACCTTGCAGGGCACACGCCTGGTGCTGTAGCACCCTGCTGACTATTAGAGGTCAGAAGACATATCCAAAGGACAGACAACCTTCTAGACTTGATTTTTTTTTTCTTTTGTGGGGTCAGGAGTGGTGTATCCTGCTCCCTGTGGAGCCTAGGAGCTTCTCCTCCAGCCCTAGAAGAATACACAGTCTGTGTGGAGGGGCGGAGGGGCAGGCAGAACAGGCAGAAACTGGTGTCCTGCCAGGGACTCAGGAGACAGGGGGCAATTGTGATCCTTGGAATCTTTGTTACCTCAAGGTTTACAAAACTTTAGTGTCTTTCTGAGGTCATGGCGGAAGATCTTCCCAGCCGCCAGAGCACCTCCAAAGGAATAAGGGCCCAGTGGAAAAAGTTCAGGTTTTGGAGTCCACAGACTTTGGGTTCGAATGTCATCCCTGAAATTTATAAGGCATAAAGCCTAGGCAACTTAGTTATTAATTCCTGTTCCCTCATCAGTAAAGTAGAGAAAGAAAATACCTCACAGATTTGTTGTGAAAATCATGTTAAATAAGGTAAAGCATGTGCATTGCTTTATTAGTTAGGATTCCTTTCATTCCAGGTAACAGAAACCAACCTGAGCTGGTTTAAGGAAAAAAGTGAGAGAGATTGAGACAGAGAGAAAATTAATTATAAGGTTTTAGTGATATTCCCTTGTTCTTAAAGTCAAGAATTCAGCTAAGCCTTATAATGAGGCTGTAGCCGAGACATAAAAAATCATCAGGAACCACTGTAGCTTCTCTTCGTATATTTGATCTTTTTTCTCCTTTTGTGAGGATTGGCTTTCTCTCCACTAGGCCAACAGAACTGACAGACCCATAGCTTTTGAGTTTATGTATCCCTTTCCAAGACACCAACACAGAGGTAGTGGGAATCCATAATTCCAATTCTAAAGTCTCACAAGGGAATCTGATCCTTTACCTTATGACAAGAGTTCCCTGTGGCATGAGTGGATGGTGGCTGGGACCATGGAGTGTAGACTCAGCATAAACAGGGCTGAAGGGGCTGACCCTGTGGTGAGCACTGTACTGAGGGGATCCTTGTGGACTGTGTAGACATTTCAAAATGTGTTTTCCACAGGTACCTAGCTCAGTATCTGCCACATAATGGGGGTATTATTTTTCTTTTTCCTTCCTCTCATATCAGATATGATGAACCTAAGAGAAGAGTTGGGGAAAATCACTCAGATATTCTGTGGCATGTAGGGCCCTTTGATAACTGAAATGAAATCATTAGGATTAACACAGGATCTGGCAACAATAATACCACTAAGATAAGTAAGGCAGGCTGTGTACATTTTAGACCTTCCTTCTCTTCCTAAATTTGACTTCTTGCTGTGTTCTCTGAAATGTTTCTTTCTACCCTTGGAAAATCCCTTGTATCTGGTGATATGATGACAGGAACAATACTTCTATGGAGAAAAGTCCTCCCTACAGAAGTGGGTGGATTAGGAGGTAATGGTTGAGGCTAGTGGGCAAAGAGAATATTAAGAACAGAATTGCTCCAGAAGCTTAGCTGGCTTTTTCTTACTGCTGCAGACCACATTCCCAAGTGCAGCAATTGTGCAAAAAGGCAACATTTATTCCTTCTATCTTTCTTCCTTTCTACCTTCCTTCCCCTTCCTTCCTTCTTATCTTCTTTTTCTTTTCTTCTTTCATGCAGCAAATGTTTACTGAGCATTTTACTATTGACAGAGACACAAAGAAAAGCACTCAAATGTTTCATATGATCACCTCTTTCTCCTGGGAAAGCAGTGGCTCAGCCAGGAATTTCTGGAACTGCAGCTGGGCACGAGAGTAAAGAATACTGTCCCTGATTATGGGAAGCTGATTAAAGTGGCGCTTCAGCCCAGAACCTGAAGAAGGTCAAAGCATCCAGACCAAAGCTCTCCATGAGTGGACAGCATGAACCTGGACCAAAGGGTGAACAACAGTGAGCATGCAAGGCAGAGCCAGCAGGTCGAGGCAGGGCCTCGCATGACCCCCAGAGGCTATAAGCCACCAACGGCAAGAACTTCTTATGGGAAGCCCACAGGCCTTGGCCAGAAAGGGACCTCTGAAAGCACCCAGGCCTTTTGGTCCTTAGGAGAGAAAAAAGAGAGTTCTGAAGGGAGAAATGTTCACCATACCAAATATTTGCCTCATGGTTTAGATCAGAGTATAAAACCCTTCCTCAGTAATTCTATTTCCTGCCCATCTCCCAACACAACTTGCAAAATTGTAAAGAAAGAAACATTTCTCTAAATTTACTACTGAGACTAAACTACTCACAGGAGCTTAGGCCAAACATAAGCTTTTTCCTTAAGAAACAACGACGTGCACATGGCCATTTAAACACAAATTTCTTGACATCACCACTGAAAACAAATTATGTCCAGGTGGTAGAATATATTAGATAAGTTTCAGGGTCTTCCTACGTTAACAGCTTAGATTTGAGGCAGCATTTTATCTTCACAGACTGGCATTTGTCTCTATTATGTTTCTCAACCAACTAAAAACCCTTCAATCACTGGGAAATATTTAATGGGTAATGAGAATTGCTTGAGTGACAAGTCCTATTTGACTAAGTAGCCCAGCCATGTCTTTACTATTGATATAAATGCTTCCATATTACATTTACATCATTCATATCCATTGTAAAAAAAATGTATCTCAACAGCCCAAAAATAATGTGGCAAGAAGGCAACCCTGGGGTGTTATAAATATCAAATAAGTCATAACTATAATGATAATATTGGAATTTATCGTTAGAAGATAGAGGTTGAACTTATCAAGATGCCACAAGTGAGCAATAAAGATCTCCTTATTGAGTGCAGATAAATTTCAGACTTTTGATAACCTTGTTAAACACTCTACAGTTCCTTATTCTTAATGCCATCCCTTGGTTTTAAAACTGCTCACTGCTTTTATAGTTGCTGCTTTTTGTTGCTTTTCCATACCTGATGGTCTCTAGTAAAACACAAGTCTGGTATCAAAGAGTCTCTTTTCTCTGCTTTCACTTCTCCCTTCCCGAATTCCTTTCCCATCTCCCTTCTCCCCACTATCTTCTAACTTCTACACCTAATAGTAGGACAAGGACATGAACAAGGAAAATAAAATGCAAATATTGAATAACAGGAGAGACAGAAGTGTAGCACCCACTTTCTCTCTTTTCTCGACCTAAATAAATCTCATTCATCCTTCAAGACCACTGTATTAGGCTACACGGGCTCCCATAACAGAGTACCACAGACTGGGTGGCTCACACAGTAGAAACTTATTTCCTTGCAATTCTGGTTGCTAGAAGTCCAAGATCAAGGTGTCAGCAGAGTTGGTTTCTTTGGAGACCTCTCCTCAGGGTTTGCAGATAACATCTTCTCCCTGTGTCTTCACGTGATCGCTCCTCTGTGTGTGTCTGTGTCTTCATCTCCTCTTAGAAGGATACCAGTCATGTTGGATTATGGCCCATCCTAATGACCTCACTTAAACTTAGTCACTTCTTTAAAGACCCTATATACAAATACAGTCACATTCTGAGGTATGAGGGTTAGAACTTCAACATATGAATTGGGGGGCACATAATTCAGCCCATAATAGCCACCCTCATCTACCTTCACTAAATTCCACTTCTCTGCCACACCAGCCTACCTGCTGTTAACCATACACAGCCTTGTTGAGCTCTGCCATTATATTAGTGGCTGATTCAATTTAACTGGGGACTTATGGACACTGCCTTGAGTAGTTTTTAGATGAGAGTCATTTCTCCCTCAACAAGATCCATGAGCACAGTGACAGCTTTTAATCCCTCTCAATGCCTAGAACACGGTCAGCACATTAGTAGATAGGCTTACAATAAAACAGAAAAGCAAAACAAATCTCAGATGAATTGAATGTCATTCTTTTAGTTGCTGTGTTTGTGCATTTTTATCCCTTTGAGAAGAGAAGCCCCTTAGAGGCACAATTGTGCCCCTCTGAAGAGAAAACAGAGGAATTAATTCAATTTGGCCAGTGAAAATGAAATTTGGACAATTTTCAAAATCTTTTGTCTTTTCAGTATGATTTTGAAGTATAGTGAGGTGAAAATTTTATAAAAAAGGTCAATTCCAATATTTTCATATGTTTTCTGAGACTTTGTTTATAAGGAGCTTAGTTAACTTTGGATAATGATCACTATACATAAAGTGATCCTTCTTTGTAGAATAAGTTTAGAACACTGTAGCATGGGTACCGAAAGCCAATATGGAAAGTAGTTACTAGCAGAGGTAACATCTGCATTACACAGTTTGATTTTTCCATTTATAGAGCTACCTTACATGTCCTTCTTAACTTCACAAACATTGTGGGTAAATATTTTTGCTGTGACCACGACTTTTAGGATGTTATTTGGCTCTTCATGTTTCCATAACTCAACAGGTTCTTCCAGAGCTTACTTTGCTCATGCCTGAGGGTGTGCCCCCCAAAAGTCTACTCAGTTATAGTCTTTCAATTGTTTGGAAAATTCAGTCTCAAACAAGAGATGAAATCTATGTTGTTTTTCTGACTCTTTAGGGATGTAAACAAACATCTGCCTTATTGGAAAAAAAGCATAATTCCTTTGCATAAGAAATAAAAAGCCAGGTTGAGGAAATTCCAGAATGGCGCAAATCATGGTTTATGTCACCTTCCACGGCAGCTCTAAAGAAATATTAACACCCAATATCACGTAGCTATTGATAAAGAGGGAAATGCCAGGAAATTCTGATTTAATGCTGTCTGGACTGTTCATTCAACAAAGAGGATAATAACAATGACGATGGTGGTAATTCTCAAAAGGAATTAGACATTTGCATTGTCTTCAGCCTATGAGATGATACGCATTTTGAGGGAGACTAGGATGTTATTAGGCAGGTGAAGGCCATGTCCAGGAATGCTGTCTAATTGCCTCCCATTTACTATCATGGGCCAAGTGCTTTGCTTACATTACCTAATTCAGTCCTCACGGTGAGATGGGTATTATTCTCACCATTTTATGGACGAGGAAACTGGAGGGCCAAAGCATTTCTGTACCTTTCCCAAGTCATACATAAGTAGGGGAGAGCGGAGTGTCAAGATGTACACTCCCAGACCATCAGACCCAATCTACCCAAGACTGTATCAAGTTAAAGGTATGAAATTTGGGTAGGAGAAATGTTTGCTAAAGTGACAGCCTGGGTTTTTATTTTTGCTTTTGTTTTAATCCTCTTTAATGTATTTCTCTGGTCCAGTTCCTTCAAGAGCTGTCCCTGTTCTAAGTTTCTGTCTTCTACGAGGAAATCGACCTGCCAGAACAATCAAGGACTTCACCTAAGAGTTACCACATTGTAGTAAATAAAAGCATCTCCAAACTGCCTGGAAGACAATTATTTATGGAAGCAATAATTACGTTGTATTTTGGTAAGAGAACATTTCTCTCCTCAACATATATAGGAACAACCACCACTTACAGCTGAAAATAGACGCGGGGTCTTTTGCTTTCAGATGACTGCAAAACACATTCCCAGCATCTCATTTCAGAAAATCAAGTTTTTATTTAAAGTTCCTTTGGGATTCTCCCCGAGCCTGACTCTTCTGTGAAAGGGACCTGGGACCTGCCTTCTGCAGTCGGCAACAGCAAGGACTGTTCTACTCTCCGTGGTCCACACAGCCCATCCACGGGAGTGAGGGCAAGGAAGAACAAGCGCGGTAGCTTCCTCGGTGAAAAATCACTAGTGAGGCGCAAGCGTTCACGCACATGGTTTCCAG
Source organism: Pseudorca crassidens (assembly GCF_039906515.1). Lineage (NCBI taxonomy): Eukaryota > Metazoa > Chordata > Mammalia > Artiodactyla > Delphinidae > Pseudorca > Pseudorca crassidens. The sequence goes on from NC_090299.1 coordinate 13,529,475, forward strand.
AGAGATTTCAGCCAGACCTAGCAGTCCCCCTAATCGTCACACCCCGTTGTTGATTCCCACCTTCAGCAAAAATCCTTTAGGGCAGCAAGCGCAGCAGGAAACCTGTCATTAACAACCACCATAGTGTCACATCAGCGATTCTCAGTAGCGTCGGCTCCACTATTTAACTCAGCTGTTTACCTCATCGGGAGAGCTTTGTTTGATTGTCAGAAAATAGAACATGTACATTCGTCGGTCATAAACACACACAAGCTCTCCAGAGCACAAATAAACAAAACGATCAAGCACGTTGGTAAATGTGTTTGCATGATTTAACGAAGCCAGATGAAGCATGTGCATAACCCTGCATATCAAGCACCATGGAGTAACTTGTTTGTAATCTGTCTTGTACAATACAGCTATTGCCACTCACTCCACTCACCCAATTCAGACCCTGGAAATGTACTATTTTTAGACTGGCTTTGTACACCACTATTTACAAAGCGCACTGTTAAATCCTTTGAATAGCGGCCAAGAAGTTGGGTGAGAACCTAGAAACCTGCCACACAGACCAGCATCCTAATCAACCCTGGGACAGCCAGCTAGAGATCTGCCTTTGTTTCCTTTTCTTCTTTTCCTTTGTCTCCCCAGGAATATCAGTGTAAAAAGGCAAGGAGACAAAGAGGTGGGCCTTATCGGTTCTTGTCGTTCAAATGGGTTGCTTTACTCGCTCTCCTAGATAACAGCCCATTTGTCAACATCTTGGGCGATTTAAGCTGCTCTTTGTCAAAACCACTTTTGGAAAAGATTTGACCATTGATTTACTTGAGAGCCTGTGTGACGGCAGAAGGTGCGTCATGGAAAACTCACACGTGGGTGCTTCACAGCGGCTGGGAGTCGGTCACGTGACGGCTCACTGCTCCGGGCCAATCCACTGCTGGCAAGCTGGCCAAGTGGCCACAGGGGAAGGAGAGACAGAGAAGAAAATAGTAGGCAAAGTGTTGGCGTGAGGCCGTTGGTGGATGAAGCTATCGCAAAGAGAAAGGATTGCAACACCAGGGAGGAGATGAAGGGCCTCCTATCGTTTTGCACCCAGCAAGAAACCTGAAGGAACTAAGAACTAAGTTTGGCTCTCTTTTGACAGCTTGAGAAAAGCTGAGAACGGAAGCAATGACTGGGCTAATTCTGGACAAAATTTTTTTAAATGATATTTGAGAGGAATCCACGTCTTTGCCTCAATTCTTAGCTTCTGTGTAAATTGCTCATTTTCCAAATTCTTTATTTTTTTTCAGGTGACTCCAATTCATTTGCATTTTTTGTAGTGGATGGGATCCTTTGAGACATCCCTGGTGGCTTGGCTGGTAAAAGTGGTGCAGCTAGGGCTTCCCTGGGGGTGCAGCGGTTGAGAGTCCGCCTACTGATGCAGGGGACACGGGTTCGTGCCCCGGTTCGGGAAGATCCCACATGCCGCGGAGCGGCTGGGCCCGTGAGCCATGGCCGCTGAGCCTGCACGTCTGGAGCCTGTGCTCCGCAACGGGAGAGGCCACAACAGTGAGAGGCCCGCGTACCGCAAAAAAAAAAAAAAAAAAAGTGGTGCAGCTAGAAAGTGGCCAGGCAGTGATATCCCATCCTACCCCTGCACCTGTACTTGGATGTCCTCATTCCTTTCACTTTACAAAACTAATCAGAGGAGAAATAGAGAGGAGAGTTTTAAGTGCTTTGGATCAGAACTGTTCTCTGAATTTAAGGCATTCCATTATTTTAGTTATTATTTCAGGTTCAGTGAGGTCTTTATGTTCATTATAATATTAGAGGCATTTGATAGAAAAGCAGTGTGCCAAGATGCTTAATAACAGTAACAACAAAAGCAGCTTACTTTTGAGCCTATATGTGCCAGGCACTGTTCTAGACACTTTGTACAATATATCTACCCTTACCAATGGCTCAGCAAGCTAAGTATCATTTTCCCCTTTGTGGGGGAGTACTGAGGATCAGAAGGTCACTTGGCCAAGGTCACCAGCCAATCAATGGCAGATCTGAAACTCAAATCTAGGTTTGTGGGGCTCTTTCTACCACATCAGGCAACACCATTTGTAAACGTGAACTCATTCTGAGCACCTCAGGGCACTGGCTTTACTTTGGTGACTCTCAGTCCCATATTGGACTTGGTTATTTTATTGGACTCAACATGTTTATTTACCTAGGACTTTTACAGAAGAGTAATAGGATTGTTATTTGTGCTTTATCTGATGGAATTAGGCTTGCCTGCTGCTACTTTAAATTCCTTCATATCTTATAAGTATTCCATTTGACCTGATCCTTTTCCTGGATGTGTTATAGAAAATGTGGTCTATAGTAACAGTGATAAGAGTGTCCTGGCTCCTTTATAGATGCATAAATAAATGAGGAAAGAATTTTTCCCCAACCCTGAGCATGTAGGCAGCACCACTATATAGCAGGCTTGTATGCACACCAAGTTGGACTTAAACCAATCACTGGAGGTAAATAGGAAAGGGGACAAAGTTCAAGAAGAGATGCAAAGAAAACAGGAAGTAGGTATTGGTGAACTTGGCATGTACAATAGTATCGCTGTCATAGAGAACATCAGCTCAATAGATTATTCTCACATCCCTCCTATATATCCATTTATTTGGTTGATCATTGTCACCCAATAAGGGTAATGTGAGGAAATAAGAAGAACTATAGGTCTTAATATAATTCTAGAAAATGAAAACTTCCTAACTTCCTTTTATAGCTCTAAATTCAAAGCTTTTGGCCTCAAGGTAGATCAAAGATACGTCTATACTCTTTATTACCTGGATTTTTTCATTTGCTTGTACCACCACGTCCTGTTTCTGTTTTGTCTGAAAAGAAAATGAAATAGAATTACCTCCTACACTCTTACTGCTATTGACATTAAATTTCATCTTCTTTTATTATGATCAGCAAAGTTACTCATAACATTGGGATTTGTTTTTAAAGTTATAGCTACTGCATTGCTTTGGCACTGTGTTCCACCTAAACTCATGGCATTTGTGTACTATTTACCTTTCAGAAAGCTATTTTACAAGAAGAAAAAGAAAATGGGAGTATAGACTTCCAACAGCAAACATCTTTTCTGCTCTCTCCTTGGCTCTGAAACAGGATACGTGAAACAGAATTTCAGGCTGTAATTAATGCAGCTCTTCATAAGATAAGAGGTTCTTTTATCTGTAAAAAAAAATGCTGTACTAATTCTCAACGAGAATCAGAATGCTCCAGTTAATGCTCTTTCTACAAGAGGAATTCACCTTTTCTACTCTGCATATTTGCAGTCAAATTTTCATATTTTGTTACAGGAAACTGGAGGTGGGTAAACATGCAACGATAATATTATTTCATAGGACTGAGTCTAAAAACCTTAAATATTAACAATATATTGAGATAAATGCTGAGTAGGGGTTACATAAAGAATTTCCAAATAATATCCACTTTACAGGAATGTACCTGTAAGCACAGACCTTAATTGGATACAATTTACATCCAGCCCTTTTGATGGGGGTAGTAAAAAAAAAAATTGGGAAATGCATCCTCGTTTGACACAGTAGGGAAAAGAGCTATAGTTCCTTTTTATGCCCTACAGTACTGTCCAAAGAAGGAAGAAACCTCTGCTGTTTCCATCTTGATTTAAATATCTTCTTGTAGAATGCACACGGCAATTCAGAAACAATACTTTCATTATGTATGTTTTGTGTGTGGGCTTGGAATAATTGGTAATGCGTTGGCACTGTGTTCCACCTAAATACATGTCATTTGTATACTATTCAACTTTTTAAAAAATCTATTTTCCAAGAAGAAAAGGAGTACAGCAAATGACTAGAAATTAGAGACCACAAGATGCTTCCCTAAGGTCCTGTCAAAGAAGACCTCACTGTAAGGCAATATGGCTCACATCACACTGCTAATTCCATTGGCCCCTTTGGGTGGTCCTCTGTTTCTGCAGCCATTTATAACCAGATAACCATTCTTTCCCTTTCATCATGACACCCTTCGAGATGGGTGTGAAAGGGAGCAAATTGTCATTGGGCACAAAGGCTAAGATGCTTGGTTAAAACAGGAAATTAGGAGGCTTGACTTAAAAATGTACATAGATTTTCAAGGTATGGTTACTGCAAGTAAAAATGAGTGGGAAGTTTCAGCAACAAGGTTATTGCTATTTAGGTTATAGTAACAATTTCTATTTAAGTGAAAATATATTTGTAACACCTCAGAAAATAGAAGACAATAATAAAGAGAATGGCAGTATAGCTTCTGTGTCTGTCCAGTGTTCACTTTTCCTTTGCACGTCTGTCTGTGCCTGTGTTCACACACATACACACATGCAGGATCCCTGACCAGAGAAGAGTTCTTTCTTGTGTGTTCACAAAGAGATGAGAATTTTAAGCTCAGAACCTCTTGAAGATGAGAAACTTTTCTTGGCAGACAATCAACTGATTCTGAGTGAACAAATCTGACAGAGCCCTTTTCCTTGGTTCTTTTTGTTCATATTGTTCACTCGCACACAAGGAGGGCTGCTAGGGAGGGTAAGAGGACCCTCAAACGAGATGAAGGTGAATTTTTCTGGACCAGCTGCCAAGCAGTGCTAAGCTTCAGTTAACCTGTTACCTCTCTTCCTTGCCTCTGGCCCTCAGTTTTCCTTTTGTATCCTGAAAATAGCAGTGACATTAAATTGGGTCAGTGGAAAAAAATCAGTGACCAACTCCAGCTTATAATTTGCTCCCCAAGAAAACATTTGGTAAATATCCCTTACCTAGATGTGGGCACTTTAGAAGGCTCCTAGCGTGGTATTTGAATCTGTTCACTTTAGGAAAAGATGTTGATTATTTTAGACTTGAATTTCCACAACCAGAATTCACCTAATGCCATTCTAATGTGCTATGCTTCACAGAAAGAGTGTTTGTTTGTTTGGCCGCACGGCGCAGCATGTGGGATCTTAGTTCCCTGACCAGGGATCAAACCCATGCCCGCTGCAGTGGCAGCACAGACTCTTAACCACAGGACTGCCAGGGAAGTCCCCAGAAAGAGTTTTACATCAATATATGTAGCTATATACCCAATAGAAGTCCCTGCAATATACACCAGGAGGCATGTACGAAAATGTTCATAGAAGCACTATTCAAAATAGACTGAACTATCTGGAAATAGGCTAAATGACCTTTGACAGGAAAATAAAGTGTGGCATAGTCATATACGGAATATTATAGAGCAGTAAAAGTGAACGGACTACAGCTACATGCAAAAATATGGATGAATCTTAACAACATAATTCTGTGTGCAAAAGCAAGTTCCAAAGATTACTTTTAGCCCCTTTAAAGTAAAAAAGTTACTACAAAATTCATTTAGCAGGTATATGTATACGTATAGTGATAAAACTATATGAAAATGCAAAGAATTGTGCTTATATTAGGTGTGGTGAGTCAGAGAGATGGGATGGAAGAGTAGTACATAGGTATATTATTGTCAAGGTTTCAAACATGAACTATTAGTTCATGTTTGTTTATTATATTATTAAACATTAATAAAGAAAGGGACATCCATGGGAGGAAAATCAACATGAAATAAAGTATTGACAGAACATGTAGTGATGGTTACATAAAAATGCAGTAGGATACTGAGTTTTGTGCAAAATAAAATAAGTAACAAAAATCTGAAATCGTAAGGGCAACATACGACAGGATCTGGATCTGGCCACGTCTGATTGTTTCATATCTAATCTATTCTTTCCAAACTCCTTTGGGAGCCATCTCCCTTCTAGTTTGAATTCCTAATAGTGGAAATTCCCTGTGACTTTATCGTTGTTTCTCTTCTCTCATCCCTACATAACCTCTCCTTGAAGAGTACATCCACTTCTATGTCTCCAATTACCTTTCAGATGACTCCCCAGATCAATACATCCAACGATGATTTCCCACCAGTAGCACAATCCCAACCGCTCAGGGTATCTCTCCTTGGATTCTAGCCATTTTCTCAAAGTTAACCACTGGGGTGACCATGAACTTATTACATAAACTCTCTGACGGCAGTTTCCTCATCTTTGAAAAGAAGGGTCTATGGATATAATTTCTAAGGTCCTTACCATCTCTAAATTTCTATGGATTTATGAATTATTGACTCTTCTTCACATTAGTTGCTTGTCCAGGATACCGTCATTACTCTAGGTTTAACGCTGACATTTCTAATTTTGTTTGCTTATACCCAATCAAACCAAATTCTGTCACTTCTTTTTTTGAAGTGTCTCTCAAATTTACCCTATTTTTCCATTCCCCTGGTTTTACTTTAGCCCTGGACATAATGAGTTTATACCTGGATTACTTTAAATACATTTTAACAGATTTTCCTGCTTCCCCATTCCCTTCTTTTTTCAAGCCCTCTCACACATTACTTCCAGATTATTTATAGAAATAGCTTATAAAAATTCTCAAACCAACTTATGAACCCATGATTCTATATTACCTAGTAAGCAATCCCAATACCCCTAACAAGTTTAAGGTCCTCCATAACTTCCTATGACCATTTCTCCAGCCTCCTCTCTTACCATTCCTCACCATTTATGCTACAGTGAAATTAGCATCATCAATGTCACACAAATACATACAATAATTTCTACCTCTAAACCTTTATTTATGCTAATTCTTCAAACCAAAATGTTCTCTTCCCTCTTTTTTTTCAACCGAAGATGCCCATTTTTCAAGGACCAACTAAACTTTCACTTATTTACAGCTTTCTCCAATGTCTCAAATTTCTGGTGAAATTTCTCTTTTCACCCAAATACTACAGCAATTAAACCTTGATTATGGACAATTGAGTATTGCTCTTTAATTTCTCAAGTAACTGGGTTTTTAAAAAAAATCTTTCAACTGAATTACAATATTCCTAAAGGCAGGAACTATGTCTCAAACCTTCTTACAGTCCCCATAGTATTCATTCAGCAAATATTAATCTCTAGAACTAAAAATGTATACATTCTAAAAAAGTCAATATCTATTAGATTATGTTCAATTTAACCTTTATTGAGCACTTGTATAAGACACTGTGATAGGCACAAGGGCCTTACAGAGTTGAATATGTAATTCTTCTCCTCAAGAAGCTCAGAATCTATTGAACTTGGAGTAATACAGTCTGTACTTTCAAATTTCTAGACTTAAATCTGGCCTCTCTCTAGAGATACAGACCAGTTATGTCCAACTGCCTTTAAGATCTCTCACTGGAGGTTTCACAGGTACTCACCTCAAATTTAACTTGTTATTACTTCTTTCTACACCTATCTCTCCCAATACAACTCTGTCAATTTTTGTTACATAATTTAAAGCTATGTTATTAGCCCTATTTAAATTAAAAGTTGTTATATTGTCTTGGGACTTGTTCCTTTAATTATTTAATCCCTAATTATACTTCATTCCTTAAAAAATATTTTGCTTGATATTACTATAGAGACTACAGCTGTTTAGAATTTGTCGATTTCATCTTTAACCCTTTTACTTCAAATATGCTCTTAAATTTTAGGTATTTCTATTATAAAGATGGTAAAGATGATTATTTTTCCTCCATTCAATTGAGAATCTCAATCTTTTAACGGAAGCATTTAGTCCACTTGTATGTATTATAATTTCTGATATATTTGGAGTTATTTCTCTTATTTTGGATCTTCTCTTTGCCTTTCTTTTGTTGTTGTTGTTGTTGCTGTTTAAAACTTCTTTTTTAAAAAAGAAGTTTTTTTGTTAAAAAAACTTCTTTCTAGCCTTCTTTTGGATCAATCACAGCTTTTTCCTATTTCCCTTCACTGATGTTTTGGACAGTAGATACCCTATAACTATTCTCTTAGTGATTATCCTTAAATTAAAAAAAATTTATATTAAAATTAAACAATTTCTCTACCTATTTTTAAACACAAGAACCTTAGATCCCTTTAACATCCCTTTGATCATCCCTCCTTCATTTTACACGTAATTGTTGCCCACATTTTAGTTCTTTCTTTTTATTAACCTGAAATTAGACATTGTAATTTAGTGATTTATTCAATTGTATGTTTATTCGGTTACATATTTAACAATTCGTTTGCTCATCATTCTTTCTTGCACTTAAACCTTCTGGGTAAAAGTTTTCCCTTCCTGAAGTACATCCTTTAGAAATTCTTCCTCCCTTCCTCCCTCCCTCCCTTCTCGTTCCTTCCTTCCTTCCTGCCTCACTCCCTCCCTTTCTTCTTTCCTTCCTACCTCGGCGCTGGGTCTTCATTGTGGCACGCGGGATCTTCGTTGCCGCATGCAGGATCTTTAGCTGCAGCATGCGGGATCTAGTTCCCTGATCAGGGATCAAACCCAGGCCCCCTGCATTTGGGAGCTCAGAATCTTAACCGCTAGACAACCAGGTAAGTCCCTAGAAATTCTTTTTTCTTTTTAATTTTTTTTTGCGGTACGCGGGCCTCTCACCGTTGCGGCCTCTGAGCCCGCCGGGGAGCACAGGCTCCGGACGCGCAGGCCCAGCGGCCATTGCTCACAGGCCCAGCCGCTCCGCGGAGTGTGGGATCCTCCCGGACCGGGGCACGAACCCGTGTCCCCTGCATTGGCAGGAGGACTCCCAACCACTGCGCCACCAGGGAAGCCCCTAGAAATTCTTTTATTAAGAGTTGATCGTAGGGACTTCCCTGGCGGTCCAGTGGTTGGGACTTCGCCTTACAATGCAGGGGGCACAGGTCTGTCCCTGCTGGGAACTAGGCTCCTGCAAGCTGCACGGTGTGGCCATGAAAAATTAATAAATAAAAATAAAAAATAAAATAGACGTCTCCTATAAAAAAGAGTTGATTGTATTCAAGTGTAGATATACATATATTTGTGTGTTGGGTGTTTATATGTCAAGAAATGTTTCTTATGTCCCTCATGTTCTTTAATGGTTATCAGGGTATGACTTTGTAGTTAACAGCTATTTTCTCTTAGCATTTTGAAAATATTATTTTATTGTCTTTTGGCTTCTATTGTTGCTATCAGTGTAATTAACATTTAAAGATAATGTCTTAACTATACTCAATATTTTATAATAACCTATAATGGAAAAGAATTAAAAAAAACATATACATAAAATATATAACTAAATCACTTTGCTGTACTCCTGAAACTACCACAACATTGTAAGTCAACTGTATTTCAATAAAAATTAAAAAAAAATAAAGACAATGTCTTTTTTTCTCTGTTTACTTTTAATATCTTTTCTTTCCTTTGATTATTTTTGCTCATAGTTCCCCCACAATGTGCCTAGGTATGTATTTATTTTCATTTGGGTCCCCTTGTGCTTTTAGAATCTGATGATTCATACCTTTCATTTATTCTGGAAAATTCTCAGCCCTTATTTCTTTGAATATTGTGTCTCCATGATTATCTCTACTCTCTTTCTTGTATTCCAAATAATTCTTCTCATTCCGCCATATCTCTTACTCTTTTAAATATCTTTTCTGTCTCCCGATTTACTCATTTTCCTTTTATTGTAACCAATTTTCTATTTAACCGAATTTTTAAATTAACTGTATTTTGTATTTCTAGAAGTTCTATCTTGTTTATTTTTCAAAATTTCTGTTTTTCCCCCCAAGTATCTTATTCTTTTCTTATGGTTTAGATTAATTCTTTTAGGTCTTTAACCATTTTTAAATGCTTATTTTATAGCCTTAAGTCATTGGTTCTATTATCTCAAGTTCCTGGGAATTTAACTCTGCTGTTTAGTTGTCTCTGTGGATTCTTACTCACAGTGGATTCCCTCCTCCTCCACATGTGTTTTATAGTTTTTGATTGAACTCATCTTCATCAAGGCTTTATCTGTAGAAATCTTTGCATAGATTACATTGAAGGTACGTCTCTCCCAAGCAGTTTTTCATTTGCTTCTATTGGGCAAATCTGTGTTACCTCTGGCTTCTTTTTATGTAAATTTCTAGGCTGAAAAATTTCTATAAATTAAAATCCAAACTGACATGAGACTTTTTTTCCCCTCTACCCAAAGTCCAGGCCAAGACAGGCAAGCTTCCTTATCACCTCACAGTGCCCATAGTTGTTTTATTTTTGTTTTCTTTGATGGAGGGTATAGCCCTCAATGATCTTGGCTTTATGCATGGACCCCTTTTCCATTCCCTGCTTCACTGGCACTCAAGGCTTAACTTCCTGCATCTGCCAGAAATCTCCCTTCAAGTTTTCTAGAATTCAGTTTATGCCTAGCTTTTTGTTTTGTCTTCCATCTTAATTTTTAGTTCATGAGGATTTACTTTCCATTATTGTAAGCTCAACTGTGCATGTAATGCTATTTTTTCAGAAGGAGCCTCACATTATGTGATTTGCTTTACGCTCCGATCTGAAATTCAAGTCCACTGTTTTAGATCTGGGTCTTGCTTCTCTACCAACTCCCTGTCATTTCAGACTGCTCTTTTCTTTCTGAAGCAGACTTACCCAGGACTCAGACATTTTGAATCCCTTTCTCTCCATTCCTATGCCTGCCCCAACTTTCAGGGATCCTGGCCAGGCTCTGACCCTGTATCCCTGCCTGCCCAGAAGGGAATATTGGCCAGCAATAGCCTATTTCATTGCCATATCAATAGTCCCTTGCCATCGGGTCCATCCTTAACATTGCCTCTAGAATGACATTTTCTAAAATTCAGATCTGATTATGTCACCCCCTATATAAAATCCCCTTCGTGAAAATGAAGACTGATCTACTAAAAAAAGAGAAGGGGCTATATTCAAAAATATCAGTGTCATAAAAGTCAAAGAAAGGCTGTAGAGTATTCTAGATTAAAAGAGTAAAAGGACATAAAAACTAAATGTGAAACTTTATCTTAGACTGGATCCTGTACTGGAAGGGGCAAAATGCTATTAAAAGATGTTATTCCTTCAGTAGACAAAACTGGCATATGAATTCCAGGTTAGATTAACAATTGTTATATCAGGGTTCAATTTACTAAAGCTGATAACTGCTGTGTGGTTATGAAGAGAATATCCCTCTTTATAGGAAAAACACACAGAGGTATTTAGGAGAAGAGGACCATAATTCAACTTACTCTCAGGTGGTACAGGAAAACATATTATGTGTGTGTGTGTGTATGTGCACACACACATATATGTATGTATGTGTGTATAATGAGAAGGAGAGAGAGAGATCAAATGAAAAAGCAAATGGAACAAAATATTAACAATAAGTGAATCTGGGTAAAGGATATATACACAGGTGTTCCTTATACTATTTATACTCACAACTTTTCTGTAAATTTGAAATTATTTACAAATAATTAAGAATAAAACAAAATTTAAAAACCCTCTGCTGTTTCTCCACTACCTGAGGATGTAGTTAGACTCTTAGTAGCCTGGCTTCAACGTCTTTCTAGTTGCATCTGCTAGCATTTCCCCTCTCATACCCCAATAAGCAGCCCAGTGTTCCCCAATCCCCACATTCAGATCACAGCTTCCCGCCTTTGCACATGCAAGTCCCTAGGCCTGGAGTGTGATTCTGCTCCTTCCTGCTCAGAAAATCTTCATTTCCTCAAGCCCCAGATCAAAATTATCTTTTCTCCCAGGAAATTCTCTGAAAACTCTTATGGAAAACTTTTAGACAAAGGTAAGATGCTCAGAATGCCAGGAAGAAATAAACAATAATATTTTGTTTCAAAGAAGAAACGTGGAAAATAAAAGATTTTGAGAGAGTTGGATAATTTCATTTTACAATTTTAAAAAATTTTCTGCATGATTCAGTGTACATAGCTTCAAAGTCTTCATTCAACATGGAACTTGTATTTGAAATTTTCTACTATGTCACAATCTGTTATTTTGTTGGGTTGGCCAAAAAGTTCTTTCAGGTTGTGCTGTAAGATGTTACTGAAAACCTGAACAAACATTTTGGCCAGCCCAATATATTACAACAACATTCTGTACATCCTATAAGACAGCATGCTATACCATTATTTCTTTGGGTATTGGTTTCACTAGTCACTGTGTGGGGTGGGAACTGTCTTATTCATCTTTATATCCTCTCTCACATTTGGCAAGATGCCTAGGATGTAGAAGACCCTAAATAAATTGAATAGTCATTGTGTAAAACCACCTAATTACCAAACTTAATTTTAACGTGCATATACACACATCCCTCAAGTTTAACATTGCTATCATTCTAGCAAATAAACAGAAAACACTTTGCAAAAATGTTTTCACTGGACCTACTCCTTCCCCTGGGCAATCTAATAAACAGAATCCACTTTTCGCCAGTTCTCACTATGCAAAATGACGTGTAATGGGTAAGTGAATAAATGGCTATAGGCCTATACACAGTGAAACCTTTTAAGAGCAGATTTACATAGAGCTAAATCTAGTTATGGTCAGAATTCAAAAATCCCACCAGACTCAAAGCAATTTGCAACAAAATTCCATTTCAAGTCTGTTTGTCTTTGGTTTCTTAGACTGTTTTAAAAATATTTCCGTCTGTAGGTAAATCAGTTTTTGAGCAAACATCAACATCTATGTAGCTGGAGTTGCCAGATAAATGTATGTATTCATCTGCCTCTCTATTTAGAAAATAAGTGATTTTATACTTTGAATTCATGAGGACAATGATATTTAAATAAGCACCATCCATGTACTAGGTTTTCTAGAGAAAAGAGTGCTTTCTAGGATTTAAATTAAAATTAAAAATCAAAGTAAATTTATATTTTATTGTCCACAAAACATTTGAAAATGATACAACTTTCCCAAATCTAATTTAAATCATAGCTAAGAATATCCTAGCATATCAGTTGTTTCCTGGAATTTTAATAATATTGGAAGAGATGGGAAGAGATTTTCTTTTTTTAAGGATGGATTTAAATAACTGTTAAGAATTTTATTTTTTATAACAAAGCTATAATATTTTGAGTATTATTGTGTTTTAGTGAACATGAAGTCTACAGATTCTGATATTAATTTAGGTGTCTCAGACCACAGTCTTTGTAAGTAAAAGGTCTCACCTCTTATTTCATTGGATCTCCCCTCCATGCTGCAATTCATGGCATTTGATTTCTTTTCAGTGTAGCTAGTCTTTTCACGAGCTAAAAATTAAAGATGTGCTGCAACCAGAGTTCTTGAATTACAAAGCTCAATGATTATATTTGATATAAGATCCTCTAATCTACAATTAGGGACTAATGAGGACACGCTATTGACTCAAAAAGGTTGGGAAGCTTGTATTTGTTGACCCAGGATAAATTCTAACGCCTTGAGTTCTAATAATAAGCCACAGCACATTATTTTCTCTCTCTTTCTTTCACTTCACCTTTGCCCCACATATGACATATAACTCAGAACTAGAGATGTCTTTCCTGGAAAAGAAGAGAATTAGAGCAAACATAATTGCTGTCGGCAAACACTTTGCAGTTCTTGGCTCCAGAGGGCAAAACCCATGGGTGGAATTCATAGGGATAACAATACCAACTCAGTGTAAAAACTTTCCAATATTAAAAGCTACCACATAATAGAATGGGTTGCTATCCAGCTTCTCATTAGGGTAAGTGTTCAAGTAGTGGCAGGTGACCCCCTGCAAGGCTGTTGTCAAGGGGATTCTAACACTGGACCAGACACTGCTATAGTAATTCAAAGTCTAAAACTCTATAATTCTGCAATACTGGAGATTTAATGCTTACAATATTATTGTCATTCAGTCTAGTTCCTGTTACTATCAAAGTCTTGCCTGACATTTTTATCAGTATAGGTTAAAGTCACTGAAAATGGTCAGTGCACCTAACCTAAATGTCAGTTTCCTGATCTAGAGAGTGAGAGAATTGATGAAATGATCTCCAGAATTACGTCTACTTCTAGCCACGTTCTGAACCCGCAAGAAAGGAGTCACTATGTATTTACCTCACTAACCTTTTTGGGGTAACATGTAAGAAATTTAATAAATGCATGCTGTTTTTCAACAACACTTATAACCTTTAGGAATCTATTCATTTTCACTGATTCAATTTTAGTCATTTTGATTGCTTTTGTCAGTGGGAAAGATAATGTCACATAATTAAAATAATAAATAATCTCCTCAATAATTTGTGTTTGTTAATCTGTGACAAAACCTCCAGCTATATTTTGTATATTATATATATATTATATATATATTTTGTATATTATATATATATTTTGTATATTAAAAATAGCACATAACTTGCAGCTCCTACAACTTTTCACAATTTAAAAATTGAGGATGGGCTGCAACCAGAGTTCTCGATTTACAGGGCTCAATGATTATACTTGCTATAAGATCCTCTGATCTACAGTTAGAGACTTAGAAGGACATGCTGTTGACTTAAAAAGTTGAGAAGCTTGTGTGTAATGACCCAGAGTAAATTCTAACTCCTTGAGTTCTAGTAATAAGCCACAGCACTAAATAAATAAATATATATATATTATATATATTTATTATATAAAATATATATATATATATATATATATAAAATACACGTATCTCCTAGGAAATGAATGTCTTTACCTGAACAGCAAGTGATATATGCCATATATATAGGATTGCCAATACTCCATTCTCTGAGACCGGACTAACACCAAACCTCCGAGTTTCCTAACAGCTCACGTGAAATCCACCCTAATCTGTGGGATTCTTAACACCTAACCTCTGAGATAACCAACACTCCAGCAGGTATTGAAGTTAAAGCCCTTGGGACCAATGTTACACATTGAATGTGGCTTGTGTGATTGAAAAACTGAAATTTAAAATTTAAAATTTTTAAATTTTAAAATTTAATTTTAAAGTAATTTTAAGTAATTTTAAATTACTTTTAAAATTAAAAGTAATTATTTAATTTTAATTAATTTAATTTAAATAATCACACAGTTTGTGGCTACCATTTTTGTTGGCGGAGCTTTAGGTCTTCCTCAAGCCAAACTTCCTCAGGGCAGCCTTCTCTAAGTCCCCATCTGGGTTCAGAGTCCTCTTCCTCATGACCCTTATCCTTTCCTACAACACTTATCTTACTCTGTAATTGTATATTCATTGCCGGATTATTTGATTGTGGCTATATTTGCTCACCATTATATCCCAGCATCTAACACAGCTCCTGGCACACCAAAACTATTTTTCAATGTATAAATGAATGGACATTGTGAGGGGAAGAAGAGAGGGTGCAGATTAAAATTGCTGCCAATAATCTTCAATGGATAATCCTTTCCAAAGAAAGATGACCATGCTACTGGAGTTAGGGGTGGCACTAACGAGTCAACTGGTTAACCCATGTCCCATGTCAATTGGCCAGCACTGGTGCCAGGGGATACAAGGACAGATAATACTGACAGGATGAAGGTAAGCTCCTTGATCTCAAACTATAGGTATCATCTCATTATCCACCACCTATCAGGTTACCAACTGCCAAATTTCAACTGTCAAAACAGTATCTCTTCCAGAAGAGCTATGAGCCTGATTAATTTATTCTGATATACTTGGGCTGTGACTGACATTTCATAATTTTAAAAATACTGGGGTAATATATTTGAAAGTAAAGCACATTATTTCAACACCTGATTTACTCAATTTAACATATGGCTTATATCTAAATGGGTTTGAAAAAGATTATACATTCTCAAATGGATAGAATTATAATTTCCCCTATTTAAGGGTTACATAATTAAATGTAGGCATGTAATTTTTGTGGAAGCAGATATAATATCTAGAACATCCTAAAATATTCCTGCTGCATCTTCTACTGATATTCTCCTCAGGAAAAAATTAACCTCAAGGAGGTCCTTCCACATCTAACACCTTAATTCTTCCAGTGACAAGTTTGAGAATTCCTTCCTAAAGTCAAAAATTCTTGAGGATGCTCCATTTTATCATATTTATATTTTTAGCGACGAGTTGGGTGAGAAAACATACAGAGATAAAGGCTTCTGTAAACCCAGTAATGTTCTGAAATGAATAATCACCACAGTGCTTACATATACTTAAAAAAATAAGAGTACAAATTTATGCATCATATTATTTATGTATAAATAATGTTTTTAGTGAAAACACACACTTGCTCTCCTACTCCAGTATTTCCACCACAGTTCACAGCCCTTAGGTGGGGGACCATTAGGAAAGAATTTTAAGCATATTTTGTTTCTGTTATATATTTGGTGGTTCAATATCTCAGAAGATGGAATAAAGAGGAAAATGGAATCACTGAGCAGAGACAGTCTTAGGCAAAATACAAAAAAAAAAAATTTTTTTTTTGGCCTATTATATGTACTTTTCACAGGGAATTATAGACCTTGGAGACATTCCAAGGGTTTATCTGAGCTCTGTTTCCTACAATGCAATAGAATTGTATCTAAATGATTCATAATAGAAATAGCTGGATGATTTAGGGGCATTCAGCAATGAAACAATGCTACTATTTTACATTAGTTTTAACATATTCGGAAAATAACAGTATTATCTCTGCAGTTATGACTATTGCCATTGAAAATGTTCAATTTCCACTACTTTATAAGTGTGTTAAGGGGAACAAAAGTCTAGTCAGTCAGTGTCTATTTCACAATAGACCAGCCTATCAGATCATTTCCTAGACAGTAGCCTTTTACTGATTCAAATCGTACTTTAGCCATAGGCATTTACTCACAACATTTCTTCCAGTCTTTTTATGATAATGGTTTATATCAATCTGGTTTTTGCATGTAAATGCCTTAATTCTTAGAAGAACTCCATCCCCACCTACCTAGTTAAGATAAGCATAACATCAGTGAGTGATTGATTCATGAGAACAACATCCTGAAAAGTTCCCCATTTTAGGAGCTTTTTGGGTTTTGCAAAATGTGGTACACTGCATTTGTATTTCAATAGAAATGTACCTAGATGAGAATAAAAAAGCAAACTTCCTTTGTACAGTACTCATAGGGCTGTGCTATTAAGTGTTGCTCCGTTTATGGTTAATTTTTCTGTATCTTCAAGCTCTAGTTCTAGAGCTTCTGGTTTTGTAAGGCATCTTAAATGAGTCATAGAGAAACAGTTGCTCCTCTAAGACCAGGTTTATTTAGATTGTGCTGACTCTGAACTTCTGAATCATAAGCTCCCCTCCCCCTTGATCATGTAAACTCGTGATGCTCAAGGTAGGTTCCTATCTTGTGGTCCTTCCTGATTCAAGTCCTTTACAAAAAAATCCATTTTGTCTATATTCCCAAGATGATAGTACCCCAGTTTTGAAGACTTACATTTTACTGATAGAATTCTTTGCCTGCTCATCCTCCAAGACACACAGTGGCAATTTGACCAGCAGCAACTGTCCAGATAGCAAAATGCATGTCCCTTTAATTTCTATACAGCCAGGTTATATGGCATGCCACAGGGAGAGCTCTGAGGTACTCCTGAGTCCTTTATATCGACGGATAATTCAGGTTCCACTGTTAATTCAACAGTTAATACTAATCTGTTGCATATCACAACTCATAAAAGACTATTTCCCAGGGAGTTCCCTGGTGGCCTGCTGGTTAGGATTTGGTGCTTTCACTGCTGTGGCCCGGGTTCAATCCCTGGTTGGGGAACTGAGACCCCACAAACTGCACAGTGTGGCCAAACAAACAAACAAAAGACTATTTCAGACTCTTATAGCATTATGGGTACTCAATAAATATTTGTTGAACGAATTAATTTACAGTCTTGGATGGGTAAACCAAAGGCTCAGATCTCTTTTCTGTAACCACAGCATTTACACGTATGGAGAATGCTGCCTTCCACGTTATTGTGTCACCTCCTTTCCCAGCATCCCAATGTGAAGTGAACATGTCCTAGGAATGGTGTTAAGTGCTTTGCACACACTGTATTGTGAAGTATAAGTTGTCAAGCTATTTGTCTGCAACAGTGTAAAATTTTCTTTAATACGTAAACTAAAATCAAAGACAACCTCTGAGCGTCATCCCATGAAGCAATCTGCGGCGCTATGCCGGGTGACGGCTTCCACCACAACTACCATTGTGTCACCCTACACTACTCTTCTGCCTCCCCTGACCAAAATCTGAGGTGACTCCAGACTTTTCCAGTCCTTATTTTTTTTTAATCTTAGCTTCAATAAAAACACATGGAATACATCAAGTAATTCTTTCGCACTCTATGAATGGCAATCCAAAGAATGATTTCTAAAGAATGATTAAAGCACACACAAGAATTTACATTATACTCCAGTAGGTAGGAATTCGATTGAAAATACTATCAGTGCTTTATAGTGTGGGGAAAACCCTGACTTTTTAACATTAACACTATAAACAAAATCGTGGGCAGTGAAAAAAGAAAGAACCTAGGTTCCACAACTTGAATGGCTGCCCTTTTTATATAGCTGGTCAACCTTTTTTCATCTCATTTTAATTTGCAAATTTATGATTTTCTTAAGCTAAGTTCTGTATTCAGGCGGCATAAAATATCAGCATAGCTAGGAAGTGTTTTTGCATTTTACACGGCAATACCTTTACCCTCACACAAAGTTTGTGGCTTTGAAAATAATTTGAATAATGTGGTATCTTAAGATTAAGATGCCAGACTGATATATATATATATATATATATATATATATATATATATATATATAAAATTATAATCCACCTGAAGTTATACTGAGAAAAAAATCTCTATATAACAAACATATGTACAAGTCCCAGTGATCCATGTCTAAGGAATGTTATAGAAACCAAATTCTGGTTTGGCCAAAGAATTTAAACAATCCCTTGGCGTTTTCTGCTACCTCAGGTGTAACTGAATGTAAAACTTTATATCTGGAATTTCTGGGGCAATTAAAACTCTTAATTCTTTTTTCCCCTTGTACCTTCATTGGTTGGCAATTAATGACTTGGCTTTTGACCAACATAGGAAAAAAATACTTCTTTCTATGTGATGATAGATGTCATTTTCTAACTCTCAGATGGCAATGGGAATTGACCCTGATAGTCATAAGCAATAAAATTTTGTACAGAAAGAATCCTATTTAGTGGAGGAGAATTTTCCATTTGGAAATTCCTTCTAATAAGAAATAAGCAGAAACAACTTATTTTTTACAAGGAAAACTGCTCTGTGACTGCCCTCATTCCAGGCCCTACCATGAAGACATCTCTATTGTACCACCAACTCACCAAAGTGGTGACAGGAGTCATGGGACTGAGCTGTGGTGGTGACTAAGCCAGCCCCAAATGTCTCCAAGTTTCCAAAGCAGCCTCATGGGGAGGTCTGTCTGACCTCATCACCGCAGAGCAAGACAGGATTTTGTAGAATATTCTTTTTCAGTCTCTTAAAGAGCACAAGCGAGGACACATGAAAATTAGAAACTGATTTCTAGGAAATTTAACCTCTCGAAATATGGGGATTATCTAATGATACAGTCATTCACCAGCTGCTGCTGTATACATACAGTAATACATACAAAAGATGAAGGACAGCTATGAATCATTAGCACAGTACTTGGGACTAATGATACGATTATTAAAGCTACACATCAGCCTACACAAAGCAACACTTTCCTTCCAAAAAAAAGAGTTGATAAGTGTCACCGTCCAGTGAGGCATTTTTCAAACTAAACCCAATGAAGAAGCTGGGCTGTTGGCCATAATTCTTACAGAAACCAACGTATACTTCTTCTGTGCCTCTGACAGCCCAGCCCGGTGACGAGCGCACAGGAGTAGTTGCACTGCATTTCACTATGTTTGCACTAACGTGGCACCAGGCTTCAGAACTCCCCACGGCTCTGCAGAGCAGAGGTCAGGCCCATTCTCCCTGTGTGGCTTGGTCTGCCCCTGTCGTCAGGACCTATCCAGGGTTTTATCAGCATCACCTCTGACTCATACTTAGCATTCAATAGCAAGATGGAGTCGCCAACAATGAAGACCTGGCAGAGGGCCAGCCCATTGGTACTAACGCAATGCCTGCCACGGTGTAGCAAGCTGGGCCAGACGTTTATGGGAAATGGCTGACAGCTGGATAAACAAGCAGCTCCTTTTTTGGTGAGCTCCAGCGGAAGCAGAGTGGATAGAATAAATTCTTTAGGTATGTGCTTCAGATGACTCTGTGTTGCTACGGGCTGCTGGAAAACAGCCTCAGACAGGGACATCATCATGGCACCTTTGGAGGCTCTCCTCCAGCCAAGGCACCAGCAGGGAGAAAGAGGCCGAATGGCAAACTGTGTTGGCCCACAGAGCCAGCCAAGGAAAGGCTCTATGTGGAAATATCAAGCGTGAGAGCTGGCTGGTTAAATGCCTTGCAGTGTCCAGTAGTCCCACTCAGAGGCGGTAGGAGGCGCTGTGTATGGCCACTCCCTCACCACCCAATCCACTTCTCGCTGAATTCCGAACCCCACCCAGCAAGGAGGGACCCTGCGTCAGTCAGGAGCCCAGAGACTCAAGATGGAGAGAAGCTGAGGGTATAAGTCTGTGGTAGAGGGAAATAGACAAGAGCTGTAAAATTAGGCGATCAGGGCATGTGTGTTTTTCTCCCTGACTCCCCCGCTGCCCTCCTTCTCCACCCCCTGCATGCCTGAGAATGAGTCACTTGTGGAACTTGGTTTAGGTTTTAAGGCAGTTTGGTTGTTTGAGACATATTTAGCACAGATAAGTTTAATGTAGCATCAGAAAGAAGTCCCCACATTTTCCTTTACGTGGCTTTTCAGAACAACAGAATGAGCCAGGTATCGGCAAACAGCAGCCAGCTGAGATAAGCGGCTGTTCCGGGTGCAGATGCCCTTGTGCCAGGAAAACAAGAACAAGCATGAGCGAGAAGCAGGAAAACAAAATCCACAAACACAACACTTGATTTACAGCTGTGAGACAATACTTCCTTTTCTTAGACCCCAGGCTCCACAGACTATGACTCACAGAGGGGGATGTGCAGCGGCCCGGAGAGGCAGGAGGGGGTCAGTGACGGGAGTAGAATTACACCCCACTTTGCCGGCCCCTTTGTGCCCCTGGGTCACTGCCAGGCCTGTCCTAATCCTGCAACATGTGGAAAGCCAACATGTTCGGACTGAATAGTAGGGGATTAGACCTAAAGAGATTACTAGTAAAACATTTTCTGAAAATAGAAAAAAAAAATATGTTTTAAGCATGAGAGAAAAAGGAAAAGTTTCTTTGTTGCTAATTGGAAAGCTTTGCAAGTATTGGATTACTGAGGAAATCAGGACAGTCTGGTACACAGCTTTGACTACGTGGTAGTGACGGTCGCTTTCCACGAAGGCCTATTGCTCTACATTGGAGGCCCCAGAGTCAGCCGTTAAACAAAAGCTGTTATGTTTTGGGGTCTTGTCAGAGTTGGACCCACATGGAATCGGGAGGGGTGAAAAATGCTGGTTCAACCTCAATCGTTAGATTATGGTTCAAAATCATTTTCTTAGAGATAGTGAGTCTGCAGAAAACTTTGAGTAAAGGCAAATGAAAGGCTTGGGTCTAAAAACAGGCTTCCAAAAGTAGAAATAGGATACAGGAAATGGAGAGTTGTAAAAACATACTAGCCAGAATGGAAAGAGTAGAGAGAGAAGCAGAAAGACTCTAGGGCAGAGACTGTCTAAGGAAAAGCTATGAGAGAACAGGGTCGTGGTTTCTTAGCTTCATTTCAGTTAGTGCATCACACAATTAATTTAGCGTATGGTGAGATGGGGCTCCCCTGTCTTCTGTTTTGCTCCCCCAAGCATGGGGAGGTGAGTCAACTATACACAGCCTTCTTACAGCTCTTACCTTAATATCAGAAATATGTAAGATGGGGGCAGAGGTGGTCATATCTTTATCTTTAGTTCTGATCCTTCACTTTATTTCTAGCCCAGAATTTCCAACTGTGCACCAATCAGGTCCACATCCATGATCATCTGTGTCTCTGAGTTCCTAGCACAGTGCATTGCATAGGTATGAGTACAATAAATAATATTTGCTGAATGATGAATGAATGGATGAAAGAAAGAAAGAGCCCAGTCCACCACAGAAAGAAAGAAATAGCCCAGTCCTACCTTGCCTTTCCTTCCTGACTCTGGTGCCTGGCCCATTGTTATCTTCCAAGAAGGAGACAATTTATAAAGAGGCTGTGTAATTACCGGGAACTCCAGATGATGGAACAGACTGGCTCTGGGTGACTATGTCGTTGAATTAAATAATCCTTACTGACGGTGCCAGACCCTGAACTAGGCAGTGGGGATGTTCAGATGAATAAGACATGGTTCCTGCAGTTGAGGAGCTCACCATCAAAGGAGGACACAGATGAATAAACTGAAAATTACAATTCAATACGATGCATTGGGATATGGGTAACAACCAGGGCTGCAGGCCAAGGAAGAGAGGCACCTCACCCAGATGAGAAGGTGCTGGCCTCAGTTCCACAGAACAGAACTGCTCACAAGGTACCTGTGCAGCATATCACTTGGGCTGATTCCAGTGGTATCACCACCTCCAGCTGTCTCCTATCTTGTCTCTCTCTTTTCTCACTGGCTCCTACTTTAGGTCTCTCCAACACTATACATGTTCTTTTTCAACTCTGCTGTGCCCTCAAGCTACTGGCTAAGCTTTATTCTTTCACTGCCAAAGCATAGCCTATATTTTCCTACATTTTCTTCCCACCCTGTCATTCTCTACCTACCCTAGATGTCAAGTTCTCACCCGCACCCCTTTACAGTACCCCCCCCTCCCCGCCCTTGGAGAAGCATCACCGGTGACCTCCTTATCACCAAATCCAATGACATTCACTCACCTGACACACAGCTGACTCTGGCAACTACCACCCTGCAAGTTGAAGCTTTCCTCTCCTTTTGTGTATGGGCACAAAAATAATATTAGCTGAATGAGGAAAGAAAGAAAGAGAGAGAGAGAGAGAGAAGAAAGAAAGAAAGAAAGGAGAAAAAAGAAAGAAGGAAAGAGAAAGAGAAACAGAAAGAAAGAGAAAGAAAGAAAGGAAGAAAGAAGGAAAAGGAAAGAAAGAAAGAAAAGAAAGAAAGAAAAGAAAGAAAGAAAGAAAGAAAGAAAGAAAGAAAAAGAAAGAAAGGAAGAAAGAGGAAAGAAAGCAGAGAAATAGCCCAGTCTACCACAGAAAGCCCTACCTTGCCTTCCTTCCTGACTGGTTCCTGGCTCACTGTTATCTTCCAAGAAGCAGACAATTACGGTCACAGAGTCTCATGTACAAAGTCCGGTAATGGATCTTTGCATCATCCACCTAGATGGATGTATTGTTGTCTTATGCCCCTCCATTGTCTCTTCAGGAACTCATTTTCTTTCTTGGTGAAATAGAACAGAAGTTACCAGCCCTTGTGGTAAGTACATTACTTACGGTGACGTTCTGTCTTGCGGTTGACTGGAACTGGGACTGACGTTAAAAGTGATTTACACACCTCAGCCTCAACATGCCCTTTCCCGTGATCTTTAACCCCAAAACAACAGCAACAACAACGATAACAGCACTTGCTATGTGCCCGGCACGGTGCTGTGCTAAGTATTATATGTGCATCATCTTTCTGAATCTTCTCAAAAAACCTTACAAGGCAGCAAACATTTTATAGCAGAGGAAATAGAGGCTTAGGGAAGTTGAAGTAACTGGCTCAGGGTAACGGGCTCCAGGACACAGAAGTCAAAACATCCGCTCTTAACCACTTCACCGCACAGCCTCTCATGTCTACTAGATTCAGCTCTAGAGAGCTTGAGTCGGTTCACACCTACAAATCATTGAGTGCCTGTACGTGCTAAGCATTGTGGGATTCAAAGATATAAAAAGATCAAGTCTATGATCTCAAGGAGCTTACAGTCTAGAGGAAAAGCATCAAGATGAGACTGATGCCTGGGAAGTGAAATGAGACTCTCAGAACAAAGGGCTGTATTTACACAAAGCACACACAGTTCAGTATTACAGGTCCCTACCCTAGAAGATGATCCCAGCTGCTGGAGTTTTGCCTATGCGATGTTTCATATTTAGCTTCTCCTCCTCTTTGATCAGGCTCCTCTGTCTTTCTAAAGCTCATACTATACATATAATTTCCATTCAAATTCAAAATCTTTCCAATTATTGTAGTGAATGCAATGTTATTCAAGGATTTTTTTTTCTGAAAGAGCACCTATCTGACATGCATTTTTAATTTTATGTGCAATATGCAAATGTCATCACTGTAGTTGTTAACCGTAGTGCAGGATTGCAATTAACTATGGAGCTGTGCATTTTAGTTATATGCTAATGCTAATGAGATTTTCATAAAGCAAGTCCAATTACCAGCCCTATTTTTTAACCACAAGAGCTAGTGCAAAGCAAAGGTGTTGACTTCCTTTGGAATAAATTAGCCTTTGTCCTTGGCTCCTTCATCATATTCAGTCATCCTAAAAAGTAACTCCTGCTACTTTGAATACTTTATCCTACCTTGCTCTATAGTACTGTATTAATGGAGACTGTGGGCAAGATTGTTTAGAAACCAGTTTACACTGCACGGGCAGTGGGAAAACTTCCTCCCAGTGTCCACTGCTCTGGCAGACAGCAGAGCTTTGAATAGTTAAAGTAAACAGGACCTGGAGGAGGCTGAAGACTCAGACAGTGAGTTAGCAAAAATAAACCACAGCAGAGCACATACATGACGTTACCTTGGAGTGAGGAAGCTGCACACTGGGAATGGGTATTTACCCTCAGATTTATGTCAGATGTGTCACTGGTCAGGAACAACCTTGAAAGGATAGTTATTCCTTCATTCATCCATTCATTCAAAACACAGTTGTGAGGAATTCCCCAGTGGTCCAGCGGTTAGGGCTCCACGCTCTCACTGCCGAGGGCCCAGGTTCAATTCCTAGTCAGGGAAGTAAAATCCCACAGTCCGTGCGGTGTGGCCAAAAAAAATAAAAAAATAAAAAACGAACTGGAAAACACAGTTGTGGGGCTTCTGTGTGCCAGACACTGAACTAGGCACTGAGGGTTCAAATATTAATAAGATGGCAGGGGGAGACTGGGGGGTTAGAAGTGAAGGGAGATGTTCATGTTATATTTCTGTATTAACTGATTCTTTTACAAAAAGAAAATGTTTATGAATTACTTGGGCAATGAAAGAATAAGCCTTCAGTGAGCTTTTCGTCAAACAGAAAGACACAAACACGTCAAATAATTTCATAATAAAGTGTGGTGCATGTTATGACACTTTTTTTTTAGAGGAGGACGAAATGAAGGAAAAGGTCAGTTGGGAGAAGGGAGGTAGCGGGGGACAAGAAGCCTCACAAATGACAAGTTTCTTGAATTGGGCCTTGAAGGTGAACGGGTATTGGCTAGACGAATGAGGTGGGAAGTCAGTCCAGAAAAGAGCAACAGAGAGAAGGTACAAAGAAGTGAAATAGCACAGGTTACTGCAAGTAATTCGGGGCAACTGGAGGCACCGGGCATGAGGCAGACCAGAGGTGAAAGATGACGTTAGGATCAGCCCCTGAGGGGCTTTAAGTAGGAGAGTAAACAATCAGGTTTGCCTCTCAGAATTGCCACTTGGGCAGCAAAGTGGAAGATGGGGGTGCGAGGGGAGGAAAACCAGCTACCCCCATTTCTTTTTTGGCCACCTTTTGCAAGAACCTTTTCTCTGTTCAACTCAGACTCCGAGACAAACAATCAGGCTATATTTCCCCTCAAGAAGGTGTTTTCTGTGCCCCTGTGGAATGCAATCACACAAAAAGCCCTCTTTTTATTTTTAATATTTTCATCTAAAACAGGAAGCCAAAAGAAAATACAGGAGACAGGAATGAAAGCTTGATGATGGTGATGTACAGTTTGAGTATATTTCCTGCTCTGGGTCAACTTCTAAACAAGGTAAAAGGAGCATAGAAATTGAAGCACAAGAGAAGAAGGAGAGGGAGAAAAATAAGGAAAGAGAAGATGATACAAATTTTACCAAAAACTGACTGGAATTACATAGGGGTAATAGGGCAACCTTTTCTTCTTTTCTTATTCAACCCTCCCCCTCCCCCCAACATCTAACACCTCTGTGAGGAAGAGGAAAGCCAGGAACTGGGAAAGGACAACGGGACATGGAATCTTCCAGAGTTAAATTAATGGAAGCAGATTTTATAATATATATCAAGGTTGGGAAGAAGATAGAAGTTCTTTTAGCATAAAAATTAAGTTACTTTAGCATAGGAAAATTTTAAACACATCCTAAGAGTGTGGTTTTAGAATGTGAGAAAAGAGGTGTACCTGTGGGGATTAGAAATTGGAATGATTTAAAGAAGGTAAAATGATTTAAAGAAGTTCTGTCTAACTCTTCTGCCATTTCATGGGCATCATTCTTATAATATAACTGCAGGAGGTCCAGTGATCACATTCATATTCCAGGAATCTGGATGGAAGAACGAGCTAGAAGAATAGGGCAAAGGATATGTGCCCATTGTCTTTTACAGAAGCTTTCTAAATGCTTCTGTACTACACTTCCACTTGTATCTCATTGACCAGAACTTAGTCGTATTTCCACAGAACAAGCAGATGGATTGGCCTCTAGCAGAAGAGCCCTACTCCACTGTAACAAGGCTGGAAGATTAAACATCTCAGTACACAGACAAGTAAATGTAGTGATGGGAAGCTGAGGAGTTTCCATCAGATATCTTCTATTTTAATTAATTATGAAGTAAAGTTATCTGCTGACAGTGAAGGGGTGAGAATTAAAGACAAGGAAGAAGTTTGAGCAAACAGATAGTGGGTTCATCCAGGACTGGGGTTTTGCTAGATAACTTCAATGGAAGGACCAAGGGTCAAGAGAATTTACAATATGGGCAATGTATTCTGGATAGGAGGAAACTCAAGACAAGAGTTGCTGATGGATAGGCAGAAAGGAGAGAGGAGAAGTGAAATGAGTAAGCTGGAAGGAGGATGGGAGGACATGGTCAGAGGGGCAGTTGTCTGTAGTTGCTATTTCAGAGGAGGAGAAGTTTCAGGTGATGTTCAGATCCAGGGTGAAGCTGTGGCAATGGAATAGAGCAGGGAGGTCACTGGAAGGTGAAGAGGTCAAAGAACTGAATGGTCAGTGGTTAGATAGGCCACATAGAAAGACTATGAGAGGGCTTCCCTGGTGGCACAGTGGTTGGGAGTCCGCCTGCCGATGCAGGGGACGCGGGTTCGTGCCCCGGTCCGGGAAGATCCCACATGCCATGGAGCGGCTGGGCCCATGAGCCATGGCCGCTGAGCCTGCGCGTCCGGAGCCTGTGCTCCGCAATGGGAGAGGCCACAACAGTGAGAGGCCCGCGTACCCCCCCCCCCGAAAAGAAAAAAGACTATGAGGCAAATGCCAAAGTCTTCAGTGACTGAGTAGGAGTGAGCAGAACACCGAAAGAGAATAACATCATGGAAGGGCATATCATTAGATATGAACCTTAAAGGAACAAGAATCCTGAGACAGATACTGATGATCTAACCAAAGTCTTCCCTCATCCTTCCCTTTTTTTTCGCTGATAGAGCTTTTCTCCACCATAGAGACCACATACGTAGCCAATAAGATTAGCAGGCAATATGCTGGGGGTGAGGGTGTTACTGACTGAAAGTGTGTGTTCCCTCAAACTTTCTGTGTATAAATTCTACCCCACCCCCACCCCTGCCACCACTGCCAGGTGATGGTATTAGGAAGTGAAGCCTTTCAGAGGTAATTAGGTCAGAAATTTATGAATAGGGTTAGTGCTCTTATAAGAAAAAATGCGATTGAGAGAAATTTTCTCTCAGACACGTGAAGACATAATAAGATTCAACCATTTGTAAACCAGGAAGTGATCTCACCAGACACTGGGTCTGCCAGTGCTTTGATCTTGGACTTTCCAGCCTCCAGAACTGTGAGAAATAAATGTTTGTTGTTTAAGCCATCCAGTCTATAGTATTCTGTTGTAACAGCTTGAACTGGCTAAGACAGGGGGCTTCTGGGAAAGACTTTCTCCCTGTTTGGAAATTGTAGATGAGGAGAAATTGCCCTTTCTACCTTTAGACATTATAGTAAGCTGAATAATGATATTCAGAGATATCAGGTGCTAATCCCTGGAATTTATAAATGTCACTATAGGCAAAGAGTCTTTGCAGATATGATTAAGGTTAGGACATGAGATGGGGAGATTATCCTGGATTATCTAGGTGGGCCCTAAATGCAATCACACGTGTCCTGAATGTCACTTCCAAGAAAGAGGCAGAAGGAAATTTGATACAGACGGAAGACATACGCAGAAGAAAAGGCAGTGTGAATATGAAGGCAGAGATTGGAGTAGTGGAGCCACAAGCCATGGGATACTGACAGCCGCCAGAAGCTGGAAGAGGCAAGAAACAGATGCTCACCTAGAGCATTTGGAGGGAGTATGGCCCTGCCAACACCTTGATTTCAGCTCAGCGATACTGATTTCAGACTTCTGGCCTCCAACCAGTGAGAGAATAAATTATCATCACTTAAGTCACCACATTTGTGACAATTTGTTATAGTAGCCATAGGAAATTCATACTGACATAGCTGTGGGGGATGTGATAGCTGGAGCTGTGGTGGCCATCTTGTGACCATGAAGAAACAAACCAGAGGATAAACATGCTGGAGAAGACAAAGTAGAAACACGGAAAGAGCTGCTGAATTAGCCAGCTCTCCCTCAAGAATTAGATTTCTTATCATGTGAGACCATGAATCTCCTTACTGTTTATGGCTCTTCTAGTTGGATATTCTGTTACTTGTAGCCAAAGGCATGTTACTTAGTACAGGCTTATCCAAAAGGATGGGGGCAGCCATGGTTGGGAAACAGCAGTTGAGTACCGAGGAAGGGACTTGCCCTACTTTCCAGCCCTGAGAATGCACAGTACACAAAATGTGGAAAATGAACAGCTCCCATTTGAATGGGGAGCAGAACAGATAACTCAAGGGAGAGCCAGAAGATTAAGAAAATGTCTGGGGAAGAGTGTGTAGGCATAGGGGCATTTGTGAATTACACAGCAGGCTTTTTGGAGGACAGTTAAAGTGTCTACGAAGGAGAGGAGGAGTGGGCAATGTTCTTAGAAATGGATTATGTGAATCAGCACAGAGCATTATTGTAATAAGATTATACAGAGACTGTAGATAGAGTGGGGAGTAGGGAGAGACTCCCACTTCCGACAGTGACCAAAGAAAATAGGTATAAAGCTTATCCAGCCCCAGGGTTGCCAAGAAAATGTTTCTACCAATGCTGGGGCCAAAGTGCTCTTTAAACTTGAGTGTTCATAAGGTTTATCTGCAGAGTTTGTTAAACATGTTAAACATTCCCGTGCCCCAGAACCAAGATCCTTACACAGCAGATCTTGGTAGGATCCAGAAATCTGCATTTATAATGAGCATCCCAAGTGATTCAACTACAATTGATCTAGGACCGCACTCTGCCCAGAGCAGTGGCTTTCAAATGTTTCTCACTATAATCTACATTTAGAAATAAATGTTAGAGCATAAGCCACATGCACATGCACACACACACACATGCACACACACACGTGTACAAGGTAGGTGAAACAATCTGGCATAACATAATAGAATTCCTTTTTCTTTCAGATAAAGCTCAAAGCTGGTGTCCCTGGTCAGGTGACTCTGGTGGGTGGCACTCCTTCCAATGATGACTCAGGGACCCAGGCTGTTTTCACACTGTGGCTCTGACGTCTTATGGCTTCAAGCTTGCCCTGGTGTCATTTAGCAGGCATACAGAGGAAGAAAGTGGAGGAGCCTATGGGGAGAGTTTAGATCCCACTGGACATACTACCACAGCCAGACCTCAGTCACGAGGAAATGGGGGGAGACCCCAGTGAGCACTATCATGCTCTCCGCTCTAGACAAGTATTTAGCTAAAACTAAAGGCTCACAAAATAATACTTCTTCCTACCACAGGCAGTGTCCTCTGATACTTTTCTGTTTTGTTCTGTTCCATTCCATTCCATTTTCTTTCTTTTTTGAAATGCCAGCCTCATAGCTAACATGTTCTACTAAACAATCCACAGTTTAGAAAGCACTGTCCTGGAGGCTATCTGCATTTGTCCAAAGGGGTAGGTGGCTCCACAGTTCGAGGAGCTCTGTTTCCTCTGAATGTGCATGCAAGACCCCCCCCTCAGTCAGGCACACAGCAGTTGTTCACTAAGTCGTCACCATCATCGCTCTTATGATTGAGGCGGTGAAGAGGAGAGAATAAAGAAAAAATACAAGGGCTCCTCTTCCCTGAAGCTGTGCAGTTTTACAATTAACAAAGCACAGGGCTTCCCTGGTGGTGTAGTGGTTAAGAACCTGCCTGCCAATGCAGGGGACATGGGTTTGAGGCCTGGTCAGGGAAGATCCCACATGCTGTGGAGCAACTAAGCCCGTGCGCCACAACTACTGAGCCCATGCACTGTAACTACTGAAGCTCACGTGCCTAGAGCCCATGCTCTGCAACAAGAGAAGCCACCACCATGAGAAGTCCACGCACTGCGGCCCAGAGTGGTCCCCGCTCGCCGCAACTAGAGGAAGCCCGTGCACAGCAACAAAGACCCAACGCAGCCAAAAATAAATAAATTTATTAAAAAAACACAAAAAACAAAACAAAGCATAAAATGGCCTCCTTTTGGTATTTTGGGTTAAGACATTAGAATTGAAACTCGCCACTGGGGTAAGATGCAGGAGGAAAATAAGTGATGGAGGGAGAGTGTCTATAAATTAAGGGAGGACATGACATACAGAGACGTTCTGCTTGATTACTATGTGGTTGGCTTTCTCCCTGCACTCACCCAAGCCACGATTCACCAGACGTGCTAACTTCACCAGCTTGGAAATGCTAGAAACTCCAAAACTGTAGAGGTGTTCATAGAGGTACCTCCTTCCTCTTTCTGATTTACACTGATTAGATGATTGGCTCTTGGATGTATGACCCTCAACTTATTTCTGAAGCTCCAGGTAGGAGATGGGGCAGGAAGGTGAGCCCGACTCGGGCTCCTCCCAGCACCCAGACTCTACCCACTCTTCCTGCCATCTCAGACCTTGGTTTGACAAAGGAAGAGACAAGGAAGGGAAAAGAGGATTGGTTAGAGGTATGGGATAAGAAATGGAAGGGAGAGGAGGAGGAGAGACGAGGAGGGAAACAGGGGAAGTGCTCCAGAGCAATTCTTAGTGGCTGAAGAGAAAGCAGAGTAAAGTGATCTCTACTTCTTTTCCCACGTTAAGCATGGATTTAGGAGAAAACAACCAGAGGATGCAGGAAGTTTCTCAGATTGTAGAGCCTGAAAGGATTCAGAATTAATTGAGTTTTTTTTTTTTTTTTTTTTTTTTTTTTTTTTTTTTTTTTTTTTTGCGGTACGCGGGCCTCTCACTGCTGTGGCCTCTCCCGTTGCGGAGCACAGGCTCCGGATGCACAGGCTCAGCGGCCATGGCTCACAGGCCCAGCCGCTCCGCAGCATGTGGGATCTTCCCAGACCGGGGCACGAACCCATGTCCCCTGCATCGGCAGGCGGACTCTCAACCACTGCGCCACCAGGGAAGCCCTAATTGAGTTTCTTGACAAATGAAAATGCTACCTGAGGAAAATGCTAAATGTCATTCAAGTATCATGGAATAAGGACTGCTCATTTTAGACATGTTAATATGAGGCTCTTGGACTGAACATCAGAGAGCAGCAGCTGTTGGGAAAGTCAGTGAGGGGTGCTAAGCCAGGTAGAGACCTGCAGCGGCTCTCAGCCCATCCTTCCCCTGGGGTAACTTCAGCCCTTAGAGCGTCTGCAGAGGTGAGACTAGAGTCCAGCTTTCTATTTTTAATTCATAGTGAGGAGATAAGAATTAAATATAAAGCAGATTAAGACTTCCCTTAAATCTCCTCTACAAAAGAGAAACTGGAATTAATCTACAGGGGCACTCTATGGCTGGCTCAATACCATCATTTTCTAAGAATAAAATTAGAAGCAGAAAACTGTGCCCTTATCCTTTTGACATCCACGAATTATTGCCATCAAAGTACTACAGCCCATGAAATTACTTTCCAGGTTACACTCATTAGATTGAGCATTCTCATTCCGTAGACCTGTGGTTTTAATGGAAAAGAGAAGGAAAAAAAATCCCCTCGCTTCCTAAGACAACTGTTCCCATATACTGGCCCATTAATGGGATGCTAATGCATGTGGAAGTCATTATAAAATCACAAATGCAGAACTGAGAAGCAGATTTCAAACATCGATAGGCCTGGGCTTGTTGTAGAAGTTCGGACTGTGAGAGTGTCGGATTCAGATAGTGCACTGTAGCCTATATTCCCTACACCCTGCAGCTAAAGAGGCACTCGATCACAGGCTGTGATTTCTGTTTTTCTAAATTTTAATCGCATTATATAATATTACCTTTATGGATTAGACACTAAACAGGAAGCTAACCTGGCTGCTAGAGTCTTTGTCACTGGATGTGTTAACCAGATAATGGGGCAGCAGCAGAGCGAAGAGATTAAGTGTGCACGGTGTGGAGTAGTCTGCCTGGGTTTGAACCCTAGCCCCACCAATTACTCACTGTGTGACCTTGGGCAAGTTGGTTAATCTCTCTGTGCCTGAGTTGTCACTTGTGTAAAAGGAAGATAATAATAGTCCATGCCTCAAGTAAAGATTAATCGAGAAAATGTATGCAAAGAACTAAATCAGTTCTTGGCACTGTGGCGAGTACTCACCAGCAGTTGGGGGTTATTGGTATAATGGTGTTGGAGATGTGAGAGAAATGAATGTGCAATGGCTGTGCACTCTGGTGGTTTAGTCCAAACCCACTGAGGTATCTACAGTCCTCAGGACATCTCAGGCTTTGTCCCGCAAAGGAAGAGAAACCAGTCAACTTTCTCTGATGGTCTTCTGTGTATCTGAAGTCACTGCAATGCGCTGGGCCTTGAATGACGTGTAATGCCTCAGTGTGTGCATTTAGATCAGTCCAGCAAGTCATGATGCTTTTCCGAACAATTCTCTGTGTGTGGTGCTTTCAGGGATACAGAAGAATTATGAAATAAAACTGTCCATAACATGTGTGAAGACTAGTTGGAGAGATTCCGTACACCCAGGAAATACAGCAAACTCTTTATTAGGGCCTGATATGAGAGGGAACTGTATGTATGAGGAACAGCTCGAATGCAAAGGTGGGTGAGAACCTATCCCTGCTTTCAACTTTGCAATTAGCAGAAGGACAGAGTTAAGACATAAGGCTGAGTGGTTATGTCTATCAAAGCAGAACAAACCGATGGTTATGGAGTCTCTAAAGAGGCAACGCCAAAGAAGACGCATTTTAATGGAATTCTCAGATGTGTTCTGTTGATAATCTGAGAGCAGCACAGCACTAATTCATTTCACAAATACTTATCTATCACTTGCCAGGAATAATTCTGAGTGCTGGGATAAGTCCCTGCCCTTGTGTTGCTGACATCCTAATGGACAAAAAGACAATTAACAAACAAAAAAGTCCCAAAGTATTTCTGTATACACACATACACACACGTATAATTTGTCAGGGTGTGAGTGTTGTACAGAAAATAAAGCAGCGTGAAGGGTTGAGGAGTGATGGAGAAAGAGGTGCTATGTAACAAGTTGTTAATTGTGAGGTAAAGACAAAACATGCAAAAGAAGTCAGAGAAGGTGAGACATGGATGTGGACTGAAAGCGTCGCGGGAAAATTCTGTGACCTGGGAAGAACACGGTAGGAGACGGGGAGCCGGTCTTTCCAGGCCTGGGACGGGGAGAGCAGAGTATGGCCAGAGGAGAGGCAGGTGCCACCTAGAGGGGTGGGCACAAGCAGCCGGGATGGGTGGGAGCAGATTACTGTGGGCCTGAGCTAGAGGCGCTGGGCCTGATGCGCAGCCACGCGGCTGTCAGGTGTAAGTACCAAGAGCTACTGAAAACTGCCTGGGGAAACACAGAAGCAGTTTTAGTTTTCATTTCAGCTGGCGAATAGGGACCAGGGCCCCGGGACTGCACCAGGGCCTAGAGACGTCAGGACACCTCTTTCTCTCATCACTGTGTTATCGTAGAGAACCTCAAACACGCCTCTCTCCACGGGGTAGAGAAAAGGCCACCGGCAGCCTCACGTTAGCATCCTCTGTGCTAGTAAAGTGCAGGAGCGGCTTACTCCCAGTGCCAGCGTATGCTGTCTGTATTTCAAGGGGCGCTGAGCATCACTTCTTCACTCACCTCTGTGGTGGGTGGGATGGGGGGCATTATAATGTGGAGCGAGGACACCAGACTACACAGAGAAGAAGGGTGCCTCCAAGGAAAGGAAGCTGGGCTGGGAAGATGTGCACAAGCAGGGTTGCACTTCCTTGTTTGGGCCTCTTCCTTCAATGGCCACATCCCCGGTGGGGGGCCCGTGTGCTTGCTTCAGCAGCCTTCCCTGTCCGTCCGAGGTTTGCTGCCTCGAATTGCTATGGGTCAAGCAACCAAATAAGCAGACCTTTAAAAAAACGCATAGAAGGGCTTCCCTGGTGGCGCAGTGGTTAAGAATCTGCCTGCCAACTCAGGGGACACAGGTTCGAGCCCTGGTCCGGGAAGATCCCACATGCCACGGAGCTACTAAGCCCGTGCGCCACAACTACTGAGCTTGCGCTCTAGAGACCGTGAGCCACAACTACTGAGCCCGCGTGCCTAGAGCCCGTGCTCCACAACAAGAGAAGCCACCGCAACAAGAAGCCCGCACACTGCAACGCAGAGTAGCCACCACTCGCCGCAACTAGAGAAAGTCTGCACACAGCAATGAAGACCCAATGCAGCCAAAAATAAATAAATAAATAAAATAAATAAATTTATATTAAAAAAACAGAGAGGCATGAAAACCACGTTGACTGAGAGGTTAAGGAGGGCCATTCACACCTTGAGCTATCTGGGGATATTCAGAGGCCTTCTGTAAGAATTATATCTATGTTTCTGTGGGTTGAGTTGACTAAAATTCTAAAGGAGACAAAATAGTCTGTATGAAGTAAATGTAATTCCTTAATGTAAAATCAGAAGGTCAGGTGTCATAGGAGTTTGCCTTGCTTGCAAACTTGAGGGGGGCAGTCTAATTCAGGGTATGTGTAAAATACATTATTTCCCCTCTTTTTTTTTGTAATCAGATCAGCCTAAAAGTCAGTATTTCTGTCATGCAGACTCTCTCCAATGACCAGCTCCCTAGGAAGTCCATTAACTTTGTGCAAACTGATCTATTTTACTTCAATGACCAGCACATTCTATGTTGCATTGATATAAAACTGCTGTTTAGAGGTTTGTTAATTCACTTATTCAACAAATATATTGAACACCGAATATGTGCTAAGTATCAATACAATGCCATGTGCTAGGGATTCAGAGGAGGAAAAAACAGGCTGGGCTTTGCCCTCCTGCATGGAACAGATAGGCCACACTTCTTTGGGCTTCTTAGATGGACTTCTCTAAACTCCAGCTGAGAAATTCTGCCTCTGGCAATGCTGTAAGAACTGTTGTCATTAGTTCTCTTTTAGACGCTGCATCCTGTTTCAGCAATCAAGTCGGTAATCAGAGCGGGGAAAAATTCTGTGGAGTCACATCTTCAAAATGTTATAAAACATTTATAAAATCAGAATATAAGGTGAAAATTGTGAATAAGCAAAAGTAGCTTTGAAATTCCCTTTAGGAGGGTACTATGGTGGAAACCAACACATGCTCTATCTGAGTAAGTCTAAGTCAGCCAATGTTTCCTCTGGCTTTGGTTAGGCACTAAAGTAAATAGTTGATTTTCATTTAGGGGCAATATCGTTGATAAAAACATCTTTAAAACAGTAGAACTGGGGCTTCCCTGGTGGCACAGCGGTTAAGAATCTGCCTGCCAATGCAGGAGACATGGGTTCGAGCCCTGGTCTGGGAAGATCCCACATGCCACAGAGCAACTAAGCCCGTGTGCCACAACTACTAAGCCTGTACTCTAGAGCCTGCGAGCCACAACTACTGAGCCCACATACCACAACTACTGAAGCCCGTGTGCCTAGAGCCCATGCTCCGCAACGAGAAGCCACCACAATGAGAAGCCTGTGCACCGCAATGAAGAGTAGACCCCACTCACCACAACTAGAGAAAGCCCACGCACAGCAACAAAGACCCAATGCAGCCAAGAATAAATAAATAAAATTTTAAAATAAATTAAAACAGTAGAATTTCACTCAGCATCCTGTAAATGGGGACAGATTGAGAGACCAGCAGATCAGTGTGTAGACTATTCTGAAACAGTA
Organism: Pseudorca crassidens; assembly: GCF_039906515.1. Lineage (NCBI taxonomy): Eukaryota > Metazoa > Chordata > Mammalia > Artiodactyla > Delphinidae > Pseudorca > Pseudorca crassidens. The sequence continues at coordinate 13,565,597 of NC_090299.1, forward strand.
ATTGATGAGTTACATTTGCTTCTAATAATTCTAATGGCAGTGCAGCTCCCAATCATTGAGTCAAAGGCATCCATTGCCCCAGAGGTCTAAAAGCAGCCTCACCCCCTGCCCCTCAGCCCATGTATGTAGGGGAGAAAAGCAGCTGAGGGTTCCTCAGTCCCCCAAGGAGGGTGTAGACATGCTGAGGGGACCACTGGACCAGAAGAGGCCTGGGCTGGGTGAAGGGCAATGCATAGAGTGTGAACTTGGAGCCTGGGTTGCCAACCATCAGCAGTGGGATGTTGTTACAATGCCCAAAAACTAGGGAGGAGAAAAGTCACACCTCAACTGAGGTCAGCAAACTTTGGTTTCCCCTGAGCAGAAGGATGGTGAGGGGAAGAATCCTACCATTGCCCAGGTATGTGTCCAAAGAGACTAAGTATGAAACTAAAAGTGACTGAGTTATTTTTAAATACCAATGTTTACATTGCCTACCAGAAATGAGGGCTCGAGACCTAAGTTGTGTTCAGTTATAGAAAAAACACAGTCACATTTCTACTTATATAAATGGCCTATACATTGTAAGTCAGCTACACAGGTCTCCCGGGTCACAGTCTCTCGAACATAACCTCAGTAAGTGAAATGTCAGAAAGAATCACCAGCACAATTAAAATGGTTGTCCCTACTTATTGAGAGAAATACCTATTGAGTTTTCATAAATTAAATGCATGAGGACCCCATCTCCCATGCTCTTTGTTCCCCCATTCCTATGGCTCTCGTAACAGTAGGCTCAAAGAACACAACGGTTTGCTTAGATACACATCATCACAGTACATATCCACTGACACTCACATCTAAACTCACCAAAAGCACAGGAGAAATGAGAAGTTTCTTTTGTTTATGCTTAACACCCTTCTGGGTTTAAATGAGACTGAATTTTTTTGTCACTTAGGATCTAGGCATTTCTAACTTTAAAAGCTACTCTAGAATTATACTACATTCTATCTTGCCATCCACTATTAAATACGGCACAGATATACTGTAAATATTTGTTGATTATTGATTAATGAAAGACTCTACTTCTAAGCTAGATTGGCCAGCAGGAACTGGGGCAGGTTGTATATTCATATTCATATGAATTAAGGATATTCATGTATTCTTAACATGAACCGATAGAGTATATGGAAATTTAGTCAGATAATGTGATATTGAGACATACCCAACCCTGAAACCCCATGATTTCTAGGCTAAACCACACAGCATAACTGCAGTTTCACCTTTAGGGATAAAAGAATAGGGATTCTCTTATGGGAAAACAGCATTATCTTTTGACATCCTCAGTTCAGTTCTCCAAAATGCTACTTTTAAGAAGCCCTCTGGGCTTCCCTGATGGCGCAGTGGTTGAGAGTCCGCCTGCCGATGCAGGGGACACGGGTTCGTGCCCCGGTCTGGGAAGATCCCACATGCCGCGGAGCGGCTAGGCCCGTGAGCCATGGCCACTGAGCCTGCGCGTCCGGAGCCTGTGCTCCGCATCGGGAGAGGCCACAACAGTGAGAGGCCCACGTACCGCTTAAAAAAAAAAAAAAAAAAAAAAAAGCCCCAACTATAAACGTGGGTTGGGCTTGGTGTTGGAAAGGTAGAAATAGATCTTTCTTCTACCCTTGTTGAAAAGAACTACTCAATTAGGTAGGGTAGGAGACTAAAACCATTTGTGCTGCCCAGGGCAGAGTTGAATAAGACTATGAAAAAGGTAGAAACTGAGAACAAATCTGTTACAGAAATGCAATTAGTTTTGGAGAGCAGTGTTTCAGAGCCATCCTTACAGCGTAGAGGCAGCTTTTCCTGGTGACCAGGACATGAGTTGCACAGCTGCTTGGGCCTTGAAGGCCTAAGGAGAGACAGTGAGCAGAGGCAAGAATGTCTGCGGAGATCCCAGTGCCCAGCAAGCACATCCCTGGGCTCACAGGCTGGCAGGCTGCCCAGAAGGAGCCAGCCCAGCTGTTGGGTCTGGTGGCAATCTGTTTAACTCCACCATACTGGGAGCAAAATTCCAGCTCTCCAGTCAGTGAGGCATTTTCCAGGCAAAAGCTCTTGTAAGCATTCGATTCAGTGGTCATTGCAAATCAGGAAGGGCTGAAGGAATGGCAGGCAAATACATCTACCCTCTCAAGGAGGAAAGTTAGTTTGGATGTTTTATGGCTAGTGACACTATGATAGTTGCAACTGGCGTCATAGATACTAAGAATCTCTAAATCATATATATTATAAAATGCCAGAACTGAAAGAGACTTTGGAGATTGTCTAGTTTTAGGAAAGATTTAGGAGCCCAGAGTTTAAGAGTCTTATCAGAATTACACAGCTATTTCATAGCAAAGCCAGGACAAAAACCCAGATGGCTTCATTGCCAATTTAGGGATCTTTTCATTTTACCTAACAGCTTTTTAGAATGTATAAGACACCTCTCCCTTGTCACTGTCCAGTCACCATAGCTCCCTTCCCCTAAGTATCTGAAAAGGGCCTTTCTAAATGTAAATATCTGAAAAGCTTTTGCAAGTTTTGTGTAGAAAGCGTTTGTTTGCTACTAACATCCTTTTAACATTTTGTGACATTTTCCTAAATATATATTTTTTCTAACTGTAGAGATAAAAAAATGATAATGATTCAAAAGTTATAGAAATTAAAAAAAAAGTTTTGGTAATGCCTTTAGAGTTAGTCACAGATAAAATTTAGTGTAATCCTTCCAGAACTTTATATATATACAATTTATTATAATAGATATATATTTATATAGTATGTAAAACATATATTATTACAAATACATGTATAAATATATATAAAATGTGATATGGTATAATATATGAGTCATCAACAATTAAATGCAGCAGGACAGGAAAAATCAACCACATTATTAAGCTTTTGCTATTTGGGAAAATGCATAGTCTTCATTCTTGGTGGACAGGAGATGAGCTGTTGAATATCTAAAGAGTGAGATTTCTTACCCAGAGAAAAGAGAGCCAGGCCTTTGTCCGTAAAGTCTAGACTCTCTTCACCACAACTCCCTTGTACCCTCACCCCTTACTACCCTACTGGTAACGTATTTTATGTTTTTCAAGCCCAAAGATGAGAATTTAATTTAATCAAGGCTGTGTACTTGGAGAGTAAGAAGGCAGAGAGACCCAACCTTTGGGAGAGGGAGGAGGGAACACTGGCTTCCAGAAGACAGTAGCATGAACATTCCTAAACTGGTAGCTTCCAGGAATTGATAGGAACTCCAGTAGTGATGCATGTGTGTGCCTAGGCAGTCTGGGAACTCAGCATCCCGAGCGGGACTGTCAGTAAAGTAAACATATCAGTGACAAAGCATGGGCATGGAGAACTAGACAATGCCAAAGGAGTTGCCTACCCACAAATGTACTACGTGGGCAGGAAGACCAAGTTCTCAGAGAGAAACTCAACTGACTGATAACCATGGATTTCATCCCATTTATCTTTGACCACTAGGGCCTAGAGTTCTTTTATGATCCCAAATGAGTGAAAGGGGCTCCCTCAAAAATGACTGAGAAGACACTTCCCAATAACCATGATGGAGGGGACTGAGTCTCATTGAAATGGAACTGGAAAAAACCCAGCATGTTATGACTCTTAACCTTTGAGCTGTGGCACAAATCAAACATGTAACATATATGTGATATGATATGATTTTATTTACATATCAGGATATCCAGTGACACAAAAATTTTTCATTCTATTTGCAAACCTAACTCACACTGAATATAAAACTTTATTCTAGATTAAATACTTAAAAATAAACAAAATAGGGCTTCCCTAGTGGCTCAGTGGTTGAGAGTCCGCCTGCCGATGCAGGGGACACGGGTTCGTGCCCTGGTCTGGGAAGATCCCACATGCTGCGGAGCGGCTGGGCCCGTAAGCCATGGCCACTGGGCCTGCGCATCCAGAGCCTGTGCTCCACAGCGGGAGAGGCTGCAGCAGTGAGAGGCCCACGTACCACAAAAAAAATAAAAAATAAACAAAATACCAGAAGAAATTTTAGGAGACTACATGTATAAGCTAGGGATCAGAGAGGTTGTGATATAGTTTATATCAAAACAAAATAGATGGATATAAGAGATCTTCAAGATGGCAGAGGAGTAAGACATGGAGATCACCTTCCTCCCCACAGATACACCAGAAATACATCTACATGTGGAACAACTCCTACAGAACACCTACTGAATGCTGGCAGAAGACCTCAGACCTCCCAAAAGGCAAGAAACTCCCCACGTACCTGGGTAGGGCAAAAGAAAAAAGAAAAAACAGAGACAAAAGAATAGGAATGGGACCTGCATGTCTAGAAGGGAGCTGTGAAGGAGGAAAAGTTTCCACACACTAGGAAGGCCCTTCACTGGCGGAGACAGGGGTGGCGGGGTGGGGGAGCTTCGGAGCCATGGAGGAGAGCGCAGCCACAGGGGTGCAGAGGGCAAAGTGGAGAGATTCCCGCACAGAGGATCAGTGCCGACCAGCACTCACCAGCCCGAGAGGCTTGTCTGCTTACCTGCTGGGGTGGGCAGGGGCTGGGAGCTGAGGCTTGGCCTTCAGAGGTCAGATCTCAGGGAGAGGACTGGGGTTGGCTGCATGAACACAGCCTTAGCATGCCACAGCTAGCCAGGAGGGAGTACGGGAACAAGTCTGGAACTGCCTAAGAAGCAAGAGACCATTGTTTCGGGTGCACAAGGAGAGAGGATTCAGGGCACCGCCTAAATGAGTGCCAGAGACGAGCACGAGCCACGGCTATCAGCATGGACACCTACGATGGGCATGAGATACTAAGGCTGCTACTGCAGCCACCAAGAAGCCTGTGTGCAAGCACAGGTCACTATCCACACCTCCCCTCCTGGGAGCCTGTGCAGCCCACCATTGCCAGGGTCCCATGATCCAGGGACAACTTCCCCAGGAGAACACACTGCGCGTCTCAGGCTGTTGCAATGTCATACTGGCTTCTGCCACCACAGGCTTGCCCTGCATTCCGTACCCTTCCCCCCCCCCCAACCCCCGCCTGAGTGAGCCAGAGCTCCCTAATCAGCTTCTCCTTTAACCCCGTCCTGTCTGAGCGGAAAAACAGATGCCCTCAGGCTACCTATATGCAGAGGTAGGGCCAAATCCAAAGCTGAACAACCAGGAGCTGTGCAAACAGAGGAGAAAGGGAAATTTCTCCCAGAAGCCTCAGGAGCAGCGGATTAAATCTCCACAATCAAATTGATGTACCCTGCACCTGTGGAATACTTGAAAAGACAATGAATCATCCCAAATTGAGGCGGTGGGCTTTGGGAGCAACTGTAGACTTGGGGTTTACTTTCTGCATCTAATTTGTTTCTGGTTTTACGTTTATCTTAGTTTAGTATTTAGAGTTTATTATCATTGGTAGATTTGTTTATTGATTTCGTTGCTCTCTTCCTTTTATATATATATATATATATTTTTTGTTTTCCTTTTTCTCTTTTTGTGAGTGTGTAGGTGTGTGCTTCTTTGTGTGATTCTGTCTGTATAGCTTTGATTTTACCATTTGTCCTAGGGTTCTCTCTGTCTGTTTTTTTTTTTTTTTTTTTTTTTTTAGTATAGTTTGTACCACTTATTATCATTGGTGGATTTGATTTTTGGTTTGGTTGCTCTCTTCTTTCTTTCTTTTTTTAAATTACTTTTTAATTTTCTTTTATTTTTAATAATTTTTTAAAAATTTTATTTTAATAACTTTATTTTATTTATTTATTTATTTATTTATTTATTTCTTCTCCCTTTTCTTCTGAGCCGAATGGCTGACAGGGTCTTGGTGCTCTGGCCAGTTGTCAGGCCTGTGCCACTGAAGTGAGAGAGCCGAGTTCAGGACATTAGTCCAACAGCGGCCTCCTGGCCCAATGTAATATCAAACAGCGAAAGCTCTCCCAGTGATCTCCATCTCAATGCTAAGACCCAAATCCACTCAAAGACCAGCAAGCTACAGTGCTGGACACCCTATGCCAAACAACTAGCAAGACAGGAACACAACCCCACCCATTAGCAGAGAGGCTGCCTAAAATCATAATAAGGTCACAGGGACCCCAAAACACACCATCAGACATGGTCCTGCCACCAGAAATATAAGATCCCGCCTCATCCACCAGAACACAGGCACCAGTCCCCTCCACCAGGAAGCCTACACAACCCACTGAACCAACCTTAGCCACTGGGGGCAGACACCAAAAACAACGGGAACTATGAACCTGCAGCCTGTGAAAAGGAGACCCAAACACAGTAAGTTTAGCAAAATAAGAAGACAGAGAAATACACAGCAGATGAAGGAGCAAGGTTAAAACCCACCAAACCAAACAAATGAAGAGGAAAAAGGCAGTCTACCTGAAAAAGAATTCAGTATAATGATAGCAAATATGATGCAAATCTTGAAAACAGAATGGAGAAAATACAAGAAATGCTTAACAAGAACCTAGAAGAACTAAAGAGCAAACAAATAATGACGAAAAACACAATAAATTAAATTAAAAATTCTTTAGAAGGAATCAATAGCAGGATAACTGAGGCAGAAAAACGGAAAAGTGACCTGGAAGATAAAATAGTGGAAATAACTACCACAGAGCAGAATAAAGAAAAAACAATGGAAAGAATTGAGGACAGTCTTGGAGACCTCTGGGACAACATTAAACACACCAACATTCGAATTATAGGGGTCCCAGAAGAAGAAGAGAAAATGAAAGGGACTGAGAAAATATTTGAAGACATTATAGTTGAAAACTTCTCTAATATGGGAAAGGAAGTAGTCAATCAAGTCCAGGAAGTGCAGAGAGTCCAATACCGGATAAATCCAAGGAGAAACATGCCAAGACACATATTAATCAAACTGTCAAAAATTAAATACAAAGAAAAATATTAAAAGCAGCAAGGGAAAAACAACAAATAACATACAAGGGAATCCCAATCAGGTTAACAGCTGATCTTTCAGCAGAAACTGTGCAAGCCAGAAGGGAGTGTCAGGACATATTTAAAGTGATGAAAGCTAAAAACTTACAACCAAGATTACTCTACCTAGCAAGGATCTCATTCAGATTCAAGAGAGAAATTAAAACCTTTACAGACAAGCAAAAGCTAAAGAATTCAGCACCACTGAACCAGCTTTACAACAAATGCTAAAGGAATTTCTCTAGGGAGGAAATACAAGAGAAGGAAAAGACCTACAATAACAAATCCAAAACAATTAAGAAAATGGAAATAGGAACATACATATCATTAATACCTTAAATGTAAATGGATTAAATGTTCCAACCAAAAGACATAGACTGGCTGAATGGATAGAAAAACAAGACCCATATATATGCTGTCTACAAAGGACCCACTTCAGACCTAGGGACACATACAGACTGAAAGTGAGGGAATGGAAAAAGATATTCCATGCAAATGGAAATGAAAAGAAAGCTGGAGTAGCAATTCTCATATCAGACAAAATAGACTTTAAAATAAAGACTATTACAAGAGACAAAGAAGGACACTACATAATGACTGAGGGATCAATCCAAGAAGAAGATATAACAATTGTAAATATTTATACCCAACATAGGAACACCTCAATACACAAAGCAAAAGCTAACAGCCATAAAAGGCGAAATCGACAGTAACACAATCATAGTAGAGGACTATAACACCCCACTTTCACCAATGAACAGATCATCCAAAAGGAAAATAAATAAGGAAACACAAGCTTTAAATGATACATTAAACAAGATGGATTTAATATTTATAGGACATTCCATCCAAAACCAACAGAATACACTTTCTTCTCAAGTGCTAATGGAACATTCTCCAGGATAGACCATATCTTGGGTCACAAATCAAGCCTTGGTAAATTTAAGAAAATTGAAATTGTATCAAGTATCTTTTCTGACCACAACACTATGAGAGTAGATATCAATTACAGGAAAAGATCTGTAAAAAATTACAAACACATGGAGGCTAAACAATACACTACTAAATAACTGAGAGATCACTGTAGAAATCAAAGAGGAAATCAAAAAATACCTAGAAACAAATGACAATGAGCACACAATGACCCAAAACCTGTGGGATGCAGCAAAAGCAGTTCTAAGAGGGAAGTTTATAGCAATACAATCCTACCTCAAGAAACAATAAACACCTCAAATAAACAACCTAACCTTACACCTAAAGCAATTAGAGAAAGAAGAACAAAAACACCCGAAAGTTAGCAGAAGGAAATAAATCATAAAGATCAGATCAGAAATAAGTGAAAAAGAAATGAAGGAAACAGTAGCAAAGATCAATATAACTAAAAGCTATTTCTTTGAGAAGATAAACAAAATTGATACAACATTACCCAGATTAATAAAGAAAAAAACGGAGAAGACTCAAATCACTAGAATTAGAAATGAAAAAGGAGAAGTAACAACTGACACTGCAGAAATAAAAAGGATCATGAGAGATTATTACAAGCAACTTTATGCCAACAAAACGGACAACCTGGAAGAAATGGACAAATTCTTAGAAAATCACAACCTTCCTAGACTGAACCAGGAAGAAATAGAAAATAGAAAGATCAATCACAAGCACTGAAATTGAGACTGTGATTAAAATTTTTCCAATAAACAAAAGCCCAGGACCAGAGGGCTTCACAGGTGTATTCTATCAAACATCTAGAGAAGAGCTAACACCTATCCTTCTCAAAATCTTCCAAAATACAGCACAGAGAGGAACACTCCCAAACTCATTCTATGAGGCCACCATCACCCTGATACCAAAACCAGACAAAGATGTCACAAAGAAAGAAAACCACAGGCCAATATCACTGATGAACATAGGTGCAAAAATCCTAAACAAAATACTTGGGAAACAGAATCCAACAGCACACTAAAAGGATCATACAACATGATCAAGTGGGGTTTATCCCAGGAATACAAAGATTCTTCGATATATGCAAATCAATCAATGTGATAAACCATATTAACAACCTGAAGGAGAAAAACCATATGATCATCTCAATAGACACAGAAAAAGCTTTCGACAAAATTCAACACCCATTTATGATAAAAACCCTCCAGAAAGTAGGCACAGAAGGACCTTAACTCAACATAATAAAGGCCATATATGACAAACCCACAGCCAACATCATTCTCAATGGTGAAAAACTGAAAGCATTTCCTCTAAGATCAGGAACAAGACAAGGCTGTCCACTCTCACCACTATTATTCAACACAGTTTTGGAAGTGCTAGCCACAGCAATCAGAGAAGGAAAAGAAAGAAAAGGAATCCAAATCTGAAAAGAAGAAGTAAAGCTGTCACTGTTTGCAGATGACATAATACTTTACATAGAGAATCCTACAGATGCTACCAGAAAACTACTAGAGGTAATCAATGAATTTGGTAAAGTAGCAGGATACAAAATGAATGCACAGAAATCTCTTGCATTCCTATACACTAATGATGAAAAATCTGAAAGAGAAATTAAGGAAACACTCCCATTTACCACTGCAACAAAAAGAATAAAATACCTAGGAATAAACCTATCTAAGGAGACAAAAGACCTGTAGGCAGAAAACTATAGGACACTGATGAAAGAAATGAAAGATGATACAAACAGATGGAGAGATATACCATGTTCTTGGATTGGAAGAATCAACATTGTTAAAATGACTATACTACCCAAAGCAATCTACAGATTCAATGCAATCCCTATCAAACTACCAATGGCATTTTTCACAGAACTAGAACAAAAAATTTCACAATTTGTATGGAAATACCAAATAGCCTGAATAGCCATAGCAATCTTGAGAAAGAAGAACGGAGCTGCAGGAATCAGGCTCCCTGGCTCCAGAGTATATTACAAAGCTACAGTAATCAGGACAGTACGGTACTGGCACAAAAACAGAAATATAGATCAATGGAACAGGATAGAAAGCCCAGAGATAAACCCACGCACATATGGTCACCTTATTTTTCATAAAGGAGGCAAGAATATACAATGGAGAAAAGACAGCCTCTTCAATAAGTGGTGTTGGGAAAACTGGACAGCTATACGTAAAAGAATGAAATTAGAACACTCCCTAACACTGTATACAAAAATAAACTCAAAATGGATTAAAGACCTAAATGTAAGGCCAGACACTATAAAACTCTTAGAGGAAAACATAGGCAGAACACTCTATGACATAAATCACAACAAGATCCTTTCTGACCCACCTCCTAGAGAATTGGAAAGAAAAACAAAAATAAACAAATGGGACCTAATGAAACTTAAAAGCTTTTGCATAGCAAAGGAAACCATAAAGAAGACGAAAAGACAACCCTCAGAGTGGGAGAAAATATTTGCCAATGAAGCAACTGACAAAGGATTAATCTCCAAAATTTGCAAGCAGCTCATGCAGCTCAGTATCAAAAAAACAAACAACCCAATCCAAAAGTGGGCAGAAGACCTAAATAGACATTTCTCCAAAGAAGATATACAGATTGTCAACAAACACATGAAAGAATGCTCAACATCACTAATCATGAGAGAAATTCAAATCAAAACTACAATGAGGTATCACCTCACACCAGTAAGAATGGCCATCATGAAAAATCTACCAACAATAAATGGTGGAGAGGGTTTGGAGAAAAGGGAACCCTCTTGCACTGTTGGTGGGAATGTAAATTGATATAGCCACTATGGAGAACAGTATGGAGGTTCCTTAAAAAACGAAAAATAGAACTACCACATGACACAGCAATCCTACTACTGGGCATACACCCTGAAAAACCCATAATTCAAAGAGAGTCTTGTACCACAATGTTCATTGCAGCTCTATTTACAATAATCAGGTCTTGGAAGCAACCTAAGTGTCCATCGACAGATGAATGGATAAAGAAGATGTGGCACATATATACAATGGAATATTATTCAGCCATAAAGAGAAACGAAATTGAGTTATTTGTAGTGAGGTGGATGGACCTAGAGTCTGTCATACAGAGTGAAGTAAGTCAGAAAGAGAAAAACAAATACTGTATGCTATCACATATATATGGAATCTTAAAAAAAAAAAAAAGGTTCTGAAGAACCTAGGGGCGGGACAGGAATAAAGACGCAGACATAGCGAATGGACTTGAGGACTGGGGGAGTGGGAAAGGTAAGCTGGGACAAAGTGAGAGAGTGGCATGGACATATATACCACCATATGTAAAACAGATAGCTAGTGGAAAGCAGCTGCATAGCACAGGGAGATCAGCTCGGTGCTTTTTGACCACGTAGAGGCGTGGGATAGGGAGGGTGGTAGGGACACGCCAGAGGGAGGATATATGGGGATACATGTATATGTATAGCTGATTCACTTTGTTATAAAGCAGAAACTAATACACCATTATAAGGCAATTATACTCCAATAAAGATGTTAAAGAAAAAGATGGATGTATTTGATATACAAAAATATTTTAAAATTTGATAAAAATGATATACAAATGATAAAGTTAAAAAATAAATACTAGATTAGGGGAAAACTAGCATGGCTATGTCAGATAAGGGGCTAATCTCAGTAAAATGCAAAAAATTCCCACAAATTAATAAGAAAAAGATAAACAATGCAACAGACAAAAGAGCAAATAAGATGAATAGAAAATTCACAGATTACCAAATCCAAATGGTGATTAAATGTATAAAAAGATGCTTTTTTTCACTAGTTGCCAGGGAAATATAAATTTAAAAAAACAATTATATATTCCTTGTAACTCATTAGATATGAAGTTTTTTGGAAAGGGAGACTGTAATACATTGGTGCTGGAAGTTTAAGTAAAATCTAAATACACACATATATTCTTTAACTCAGAAATCGCACTTCTGGTAAATCAACACCATTGAAATATTAGCATCTCTTCATGGCATAGGGGTAGGGAAAGATTCGTTAAACAAGACACAAAAAAACCATGAAACATAAATGAAAATGTTGATAAATCAGCTATATTAATGTTTACTTCTACATGCCAAATGATGTCATAAATACATTTTAAAGAAAAGTCATAAACTGGCAGAAGATAGCTGACACTCATATAATGATCAAAAGATTAATGTCAAGAAATATTTGTTTTATATACGTATGTAATTGCCAATATTCAATAATTTTGTCTTACAAAAATGACAATTTCATATGATTCAACCTAATACAAGGAATTCTTTCAAATCAATTTTAAAAAGACCACCAACCTAAGAGAAAAAAATGGACAAAGAATACGAATTCACAGATAAGGAAACCACATGGCCAATAAATGTTTGAAAATATGCTTAACTCATCAGAAATCTAGGAAATAAAATCTATGGTGAGATACTGTTCACATCACAAGGTTGACAAAGATTAAAAAGCACTGGTAAAAATGTGGGGAAATAGGAATTCTTACACACTATAGAAGTGTAAATTGTTACACATTTAGCAATACCATGTGAAACTGATAAGTACAGTCAGTATCTTACCCACCAACTTCACATCTAGGTATATACATAACTATATATATACACACCTATAACTACACCTCAAGGAGATATGGATAAGGAAGATGAATGAACCATGGTTTAGAATAGTGAATAATTGGACCTAAAATGAATAACACTGCATCTTATAAGTGATTATCAAATAAGTAAACTGGTAGATTCAATCCATCAAAACTAAAGAATTTGCTCTACATATGTCAGTGTAGATAGGTCTTAAAAGATACAGTGCTGAATAAAAAACAAATTGCAGGATGATACCTGGAGTATGAGCCTAGTTATGTAAATTTGTTAATTATACAGAACTGTATATACATAGTAAATGTGGAGGTGAACAATGTATAGCTGATTTAAGGTAGTGGTTAGGGGAGGGGAAGAAATGGAATGGAAGAGGAATATAAAGAAGTCTTTATAATTCTAGCATTATTTTTTTAAAACCTGAAGTAAACATGGGAAAATGTTAACAACTATTTTAAAAATAATGTTGAGTACTTCAGTGTTTTTGAATTATCATCCATTTTTCCCATATATTTGAAGTATTTATAACTCAAAAATAAAAAGAAATAAAAGGTTCAATATGTCAGCTTCTGTGAACAAAGATGTTTGTTGCAACATTGTTTCTGGAACTGGGACCAATGCCGGTGCCCACTGATAGGGCAGTAGTTGAGAAAACCATAGAACATTCATATCATGTACTCCCCTCATCTGTGGATTGCAATAGACAGAATCAAGTTTTTGTTTAAAACTATTGAAAATAATGTGACATTAATTTAGTATCTCTCTAAACCCACGCACATATGGTCACCTTATCTTTGATAAAGGAGGCAGGAATGTACAGTGGAGAAAGGACAGCCTCTTCAATAAGTGGTGCTGGGAAAACTGGACAGGTACATGTAAAAGTATGAAATTAGATCACTCCCTAACATCATACACAAAAATAAGCTCAAAATGGATTAAAGACCTAAATGTAAGGCCAGAAACTATCAAACTCTTAGACGAAAACATAGGCAGAACACTCTATAACATAAATCACAGCAAGATCCTTTTTGACCCACCTCCTAGAGAAATGGAAATAAAGACAAAAATAAACAAGTGAGACCTAATGAAACTTCAAAGCTTTTGCACAGCAAAGGAAACCATAAACAAGACCAAAAGACCACCCTCAGAATGGGAGAAAATATTTGCAAATGAAGCAACTGACAAAGGATTAATTTCCAAAATTTACAAGCAGCTCATGCATCTCAATAACAAAAAAACAAACAACCCAATCCAAAAATGGGCAGGAGACCTAAATAGACATTTCTCCAAAGAAGATATACAGACTGCCAACAAACACATGAAAGAACGCTCAACATCATTAATCATTAGAGAAATGCAAATCAAAACTACAATGAGATATCTCACACCAGTCAGTATGGCCATCATCAAAAAATCTATAAACAATAAATGCTGGAGAGGGTGTGGAGAAAAGGGAACACTCCTGCACTGCTGGTGGGAATGTGAATTGGTAGAGCCACTATGGAGAACAGTATGGAGGTTCCTTAAAAATCTACAAATAGAACTACCATATGACCCAGCAATCCCACTACTGGGTATATACCCTGAGAAAACCATAATTCAAAAAGAGTCATGTACCAAAATGTTCATTGCAGCTCTATTTACAATAGCCTGGAGATGGAAACAACCTAAGTGCCCATCCTCAGATGAATGGATTAAGAAGATGTGGCACATATATACAATGGAATATTACTCAGCCATAAAAAGAAACAAAATTGAGCTATTTGTAATGAGGTGGATAGACCTACAGTCTGTCATACAGAGTGAAGTAAGTCAGAAAGAGAAAGACAAATACCATATGCTAACACATATATATGGAATTTAAGAAAAAAAATGTCATGAAACACCTAGGGGTAAAACAGGAATAAAGACACAGACCTACTGGAGAACGGACTTGAGGATATGGGGAGGGGGAAGGGTGAGCTGTGACAAAGCGAGAGAGTGGTATGGACATATATACACTACCAAACATAAGGTAGATAGCTAGTGGGAAGCAGCCGCATAGCACAGGGATATCAGCTCGGTGCTTTGTGACCGCCTGGAGGGGTGGGATAGGGAGGGTGGGAGGGAGGGAGATGCAAGAGGGAAGAGATATGGGAACATATGTATATGTATAACTGATTCAGTTTGTTATAAAGCAAAAACTAATACACCATTGTAAAGCAATTATACCCAATAAAGATGTTAAAAAAAATTTAGTATCTCTCATTGTTGAAGTAATGAAAAATGGGGTCCTATGATAGTGTTCTGAAACTGTCTGTGTAATATTTCATCATATAGAAGCAGGTGACATCATAGGTGAAGGTTTGCCCACTTGCCTCATCCTGTTTATTAATGGTACATTTTCTTCCCTCTGCCCCTCCTATGTCTTTGAAGTTTTGAGTCAGAGTGTCATTTACCAACTTCCAATTCTTTTGTGGTTATGGCTGGAACCTCTGGGTCACATCATTTTGCAAGGGCCTTTGGTTTGATTTCTAATTAAACAGAAAGGCCAATAATAACTAACTCATCAATTTATGTGGGTGGCAAATGTCAGAAAGCACTTTGGGATTTCAGATTTCTTCTTCCCCATCATCAAGGGAAGTGTCGCTCCACCAACTTGTACCTCTATGTCCACGGCACCTTCCTCCAAGAGCTCATCTAACTTCCTGTCACTGTACTCCTAGGTGATGCCAGTCAGGAGATTAAGTTACAGACATTCTTAAAGCATCTCTGCTGAGAATCCAGGGGACTGGAGAAACAGTAGATAATGAGTGCAGAACAAGACTAATAATATCAATAGACAACAGCTAACAAAGGGTCCTGCATCTCTAGACACCACTGTGCTATCTCCACGAAGTCAGTTCTATATAGATACAGTCCTTGAAGATTGTTGTTTTATTATAGAGGCTACACCATTATTTGAAAGATTCAATAATATTCACATAGTTCCTTAAATACATTCAGCTCGGGGCTTCCCTGGTGGCGCAGTGGTTGAGAGTCCGCCTGCTGATGCAGGGGACACGGGTTCGTGCCCCGGTCCGGGAAGATCCCACATGCCACGGAGCGGCTAGGCCCGTAAGCCATGGCCGCTGAGCCTGAGCGTCCAGAGCCTGTGCTCCGCATCGAGAGAGGCCACAGCAGTGAGAGGCCCGCGTACCGCAAAAAAAAAAAAAAAAAAAAAAAAAAAAAAGCTCTCTCTAAACTCTGGCTGATATTTTAAGAGGTGCCTCTACACTTTGGATATGTAGTCTACTGATGTTCCAAACGGATTACTCATATACTATGCCATGGCCTTCCAAAGCCCTTGTCATCCAGAAATAAAATTCCATTTCTTAGGAGGAAAATGAAACTTGGGGTGGGTTTTTGTTTGTTTGTTTGTTTGTTTGTTTTGTAATGTTGAGAGTTTCTTCTCACCATAGCAGATTGGATCAAAATTTCACAAAGGGGCGCAGAGAGAAAGGGAGATGATCTGAGGCTTCCTGGTGAAAGCAGGTAACGTCATTCTCCCTTTTTCCTCTTTCCCGTCAACACCTCTGCAAGAGATGTGCCTTCAGAAAGGCAACTGCACACACGGGCTTCTCCAACCTGGGCAACAGGACTCAAATTAACTACCATCAGCACACTGGCCATTTGCAAACTGTTCCCATGTGAGTGTTTAAAAGCATTTTTTTTGGCCAATTGAGGACAAAGGAAATGCCCTTTTCTGTGTTGGAAGAAAACAAGTTAACGACTTCAACTGCTTCCCCTGCAGTGGCTAGCTGATTTCCAAGATCTTCTTTACCCGTAATGGTTTGGATGCCAGGGCATTCTTCCTGTGATACTGACATAGCCAGACAGTAGAGTACTAGTGTCACACTAGGGGTAGCTGGGGGGCATGGACTTTGCCTGGAGGTCTGTACAACTCAGAATCTAGCTTCCAGAGACAGAAAAACATTAGATGTCAAATGTGGCATATTAAAGAAGTGTTTTTGTTTTAGATTATGTCTAATACATAGTATAATGCCCACCCAAACATTAAAATTACCCCCCAGATGGAATGCATTTGCTCTTCTTTAAGATGTACTTTTAAACCTCCACCCTGTAATAACTCTGGCCTTTTATTGAGCCCATAAGCCCAAAGCCATACATTTTCCTCATCAGGATTCACTTGAGACGGCCTGTAACCTTTCTGATGAGGAAGCATGACTTCTTATTTTTCTCATGCTTTTAGATAACTCTCCTAAAAGGTAACAGTGATGGGTCTGGTCTGGGACTGGGGAGTGTTGCCCCCAAAGAACGGGGAAAGGGGACACTCAGGTGCTTCCATGTTCCAATTTAAAATGCTCCTGTGACAGGAGGTGAGACTTCTCTGTGAATTAAGTTTTCACTTCAGGATCACCTCATAGCCTGGAAACCAAGGGCCCTGATGTACTTATTAGTTTGCTTCTCTTTGAAATTCTCTTAGGAGCTTAAAACATATCAGTGTTTCCTGACAGACCTGGTTTTACACCCTACCTGATTGTATTTGGAGAGTTATGGAAAGCATAGGGTTTGGGGCTAAAGATGGGAAAGAAGGGTCAAGATTCCATGGAGGTCATTCTCATGGCAGCTGGAGGGACTTTATCTGCACATCACCCCTCTTTGGCTACCTCTGTTTCTTACATTCCTTGCACTTTCCTACTATTCATAACAATGGCACTATCTAGGCATTTGGCCATTTTTGCTAGCCTTGTTGTAACTAACTCATAACTCAACTGCCCAGACTTATACAAATTTGTGATTTTCTTTATTCAGCACTTTTGTGTGGGTGGAGGGAAAAGGATTCTCTCTAGAAAGTGAGCAGACTATTAGCATCAATGTTCCTGGCAGACCCTGGCATTCCCTGTTTAGAGATAAGTACAAACTGCACTTCCAATAATAAAAAGTATTTAAGCAGCTTATTCTGACCTTGAACAATAAAAGTTAATTGCACGCTCTTGAAATTCTTCTTCCCAATTCCTGTAATTTATCTAAACTTTGTAGAGAAATTCGATACTATGATGCATTCTGCTGGAGAGCTTTAGTGCTCCAGACCTTCAGGAGTACTTTTAAGAATTAAACTAAGTCAGCATACTCCATTCCGTTACTCTTAGACTCCTCAACTGGGGGAGGGGGTGGTGGTGGTGGGGAGCCTGGTATGGGGTCCTTAAGACTAAAATGCATAAGAAACCAATGTGGACTGCCCTGTGGGTGAAAACAGGCCAAGATTCCTGAAACTTCATTTAAACATTGCATTGAAATCATGGTATCAGCTTCACATGACTTTAAATAATTTTAAATATTTAACTTTAAGAAAAAAATAAAACTGAGCAGTAAAAATCTACTGCTTGGTTTTTCTCTAGTTATACTCCCACTCCTCTGTCTTCTTAGTTTTGTTTACAATCAGGTTGATCATGATGTCATTTTTTTTTTTTTTTTTTGGTACGAGGCCTCTCACTGTTGTGGCCTCTCCCGTTGCGGAGCACAGGCTCTGGATGCGCAGGCTCAGGGGCCATGGCTCACGGGCCCAGCCACTCTGCGGCATGTGGGATCTTCCCGGACCGGGGCACAAACCCATGTCCCCTGCATCGGCAGGCGGACTCTCAACCACTGTGCCACCAGGGAAGCCCAGGATGTCATTTTTAATTTTAGGACATTCTACACCAAACTCATGATTTGTCTTTGGCACTCAAGTCCCTCTTATTTGTGATGATAGATACATGCATAAAACTTTTCTTAAAGTGTTCTTTTGAAACAGTAACTTGGAAGTAATTACTCAGGAGGCCACTGGAGCAATTTGGAGTCACATGTTACAGTTGAAGTCTCAGCTCTGACATTTATTTAGCTGTAAGAGTTAGGTGAATCACCTAATCTCTTAGATCTCATTTGTCAAAATATAATGATATTAATGTATAACATACAATGTTGTTGTGAAGATTAATGAGATTATTTCAATGAAAGTGTTTCTCAAAGTGCTGTACAATTGGAAGAAATTATCATCAGAGGAGTAGATAAATATGGGGTTGCCCATGTAATATTATTGGGCAGGTATTTGGAGTCAAGCACACTAGAACAGAGTAAAAATTAAACAAACTTTAGGTACTCTTTGAGATTAGCATTATTACCATTGTTTAATATTTAATTCTTACTGTTCTCTAGGGGACCAGACTCTGTGGAGCATGTATATTTTGACATTCACTGACTACTTGAATCCCAAAATAAAGTACATATACAATAAAAACATCTCTAATACGAACTATTATGTATATTATTGGTGGTAGTCGTTACAGAAGTCTATACATGTGTTTAAATTCATAGAACTATAGATAAACATTTAAAAAGTAAAATTCACTCTGTGATAATTTTTAATAAAAATGTTTTAAACCAATGGTAAACAAAACAAAACAAAACAAAAATCCATCTCATTGACATAATAGA
The DNA here is from genome assembly GCF_039906515.1 of Pseudorca crassidens. Lineage (NCBI taxonomy): Eukaryota > Metazoa > Chordata > Mammalia > Artiodactyla > Delphinidae > Pseudorca > Pseudorca crassidens. The sequence goes on from NC_090299.1 coordinate 13,584,549, forward strand.
AGAGTCACTCCATGAAGCATATTTAGAATGTACTTTCTCAATAACATGGAAACACCATTTTAAATTGGTCAAGTGGGGAGGCTCTCAGCCAGGCTCACTCCTCTGGGAATGAATTTTTCTGCTATAAAGGGTCTACTATTGACAAAACAAACGCAACCAAAAAGTTAGAATCTAGGGAAATTCATCAAAATTGTCTGGCTGTTTTGCCCAACAGTTCTGTAGCTCTTTTCAATCAAAGGCTTATAATCTTTATTTGTATTTACTTCTTAGAACTCTTGGTCTTTAATCCAATTTCTTTTCTTTTTTTTTTTTTGACTGTGCCACATGGCATGCGGCATCTTAGCTCCCTGACCAGGGATTGAACCAGCTCCCCCTGCAGTAAAAGCGCAGAGTCTTAGCCACTGGACCAGCAGGGAAGTCCTCTTTAATCCAATTTTGAGCTTTGCACTGTCCCTTATTTAATGCATAAAGAAGAGTTTTGAATTTTAACAGAGGTGCAAGGAGTCAAACTCAAGACATTAGTTCTTCTGAATCAAGAAGCAATAGATAATTTGAACAGACTGATCACTAGAAGTGAAATAGAATCTGTAATTTCAAAAACTCCCTGCAAACAAAAGTCCAGGACCAGATGGCTTCACTGGGGAATGCTACCAAACATAAAAGAAGAACTTATACCAATCCTTCTCAAACTCTTCCAAAAGACTGAAGAGGAGGGAACACTCCCAAAGTCATTCTATGAAGCCCCCATCACCCTGATACCAAAACCAGACAAAGACACTACCAAAATAGAAAATTACAGGCCAATATATTTGACGAATATAGATTAAAAATTCTCAACAAAATATTAGGAAACTGAGTCCAACAACACATAAAAAAGATCATACACCATGATCAAGTTGGATTCATCCCAGGGTCACAAGGATGATTCAACATATGCAAATCAATGTGATACACCACATCAGCAAAAGAAAAGACAAAAACCGTATGATTATCTCAATAGATGCAGAAAGAGCTTTTGATAACATTCGACATCCATTCATGATAAAAATTCTCACCAAAGTGGGTATAGAGGGAACATATCTCAACATAATAAAAGCTATTTATGAAAAATCTGCAGCCAACATAATATTCAACAGTGAAAAGCTGAAAGACTTCCTGCTAAGATCTGGAACAAGACAAGGATGCCTACTCTCACCACTTCTATTCAACACTGTATCGGAAGTCCTAGCCACAGCAATCAGACAAGATAAAGAAATAAAAGGTATCCAAATTGTAAAGGAAGAGATAAAATTGTCATCATATGCAGATGACGTGATACTATATACAGAAAACCCTAAAGACTCCACACAAAAACTACTAGAAGTGATAAACAAATTCAGCAAGGTAGCAAGATACAAGATTAACACACAGAAAGTGGTTGTATTTCTTTATACTAACAATGAAATATCAGAAAGGGAAAGTAAAAAAAAAAAAAAAAATTCCTTTTAAGATTGCAACCCCAGAAATAAAATACTTAGGAATAAACCTGACCAAGGAGGTGTATGACCTATACACTGAAAACTATAAAACATTCATAAAGGAAATTGAAGATGATTCAAAGAAATGGAAAGATATAACATGCTCTTGAATTGGAATAATTAATATTGTTAAAATGGCCATACTACCCAAAGCAATCTACAGATTTAATGTGATCCCTATCAAATTACCCATGACATTTTTCACAGAACTAGAATAAATAATTCTAAAATTTATATAACCATAAAAGACCCAGAATTGCCAAAGCAATCCTGAGGAAAAGGAACGAAACTGGAGGTGTAACCCTCCCAGGCCTCAGACAGTACTACAAACTACAGTAATCAAAACAGCATGGTATTGGTCCAAGGCAGACATCTAGATCAATGGAACAGAATAGAGAGACCAGAAATAAACCCACACACCTACAGTCAATTAAATTTTGACAAAGGTGGCAAGAATGTACAATGGAGAAAAGACAGTCTCTTCAGCAAGTTGGGAAAGCGGGACAGCCACATATAAATCAATGCAGTTAGAACACTCCCTCACACCCTACACAAAAATAAGCTTAAAATGGCTTAAAGACTTAAGTATAAGACATGATACCATAAAACTCCTAGAAGAGAACATAGGCAAAACATTCCCTGACATAAATCTCAGCAATGTTTTCTTAGGTCAGTCTCCCCAGGGCAATAGAAATAAAAGCAAAAATTAAAAAGTGGGACCTAATCAAAATTATAAACTTTTGCATAGCAAAGGGAAACATAAACAAAATGAAAGACAACCTACAGACCAGGAGAAAATATTTGCAACTGATGTGACTGACAAGGGCTAAATTTCCAAAATATACAAACAGCTCATACAACTCAATAACAAACAAACAAAAAACAACCCAATCAAAAACTGGGCAGAAGACCTAAATAGACATTTTTCCAAAGAAGACATATAGATAACCAATAGTCACACGAAAACATGCTCAACTTCGCTAATTATTAGAGAAATGCAAATCAGAAGTACAATCAGATACCACCTCATACTGGTCAGAATGCCCATCATTGAAAAGACTACAAATAATAAATGCTGGAGATGGTGTGGAGAAAAGGGAACCTTCCTACATTGTTGATGGGAATGTAAATTGGTGCAGCCACTATGGAGAACAGTATGGATCTTCCCTAAAAAACTAAAAATAGAGTTGCCATATCATCCAGCAATCCCACTCCTGGGCATATATCTGGAGAAAACTCTAATTTGAAAAGCTACATGCACCCCAATGTTCACAGCACCTCTATTTACAATAGCCAAGATGTGGAAGCAACCTAAATGTCCATCAACAGATGACTGGATAAAGAAGATGTGGTATATATGTGTATATATACATACAATGGACTACTACTCAGCCGCAAAAAAGAAAGAAAGAATGCGATTTACAGCCACCTGGATAGATCTAGAGATTATCATACTAAGTGAAGTAAGTCAGAAAGAGAAAGACAAATATTATGATATCACTTATATGTGAAATCTAAAATATGATACAAATGAACTTATTTACAAAAGAGAAACAGATTCACAGACATAGAAAACAAACTTATGGTTACCAAAGGGGAGAAGGTGTGGGAGAGGGATAAATTTGGAGTTTGGGATTAGCAGATACAAACTACTATTGATATATATATATAAGAGGTAAACAACAAGGTCCTGCTGTATAGCACAGGGAACTATATTCAATAATCTGTAATAAACCATAATGGAAAAGAATACGAAAAAGAGTATATATATGTATATATTCTTACAGAATATCTTACATAACACCAAATGAACTTCTTGGTCAACCCAATTTTTATATATATATATATATATATATAAATGTATCACTTTGCTGTACACCAGAATCTAACACATTGTAAATCAACTATACTTCAACTAAAATAAAAGAAGAGAGATTAGTTTTTGTTTTTGTTCCTTTGTTAGGGTGGAAGTATTGCCATTTCTTATTTTGCACTTACTCTGTCCCCAGCAAGTTTTTTTTGCTGACACCTCGCACAGAGTATACCTACTTTAGTGACTTGTGTTGGTTGTATGGTAAACACTGCAGAGAACCTAAGAGAGTCATCATCAGCGAAGGCAGTAAAAAACATTTCAAGGAAGCACTGACAATAATTGAAATACTGTGGTCTCTCTGAATTTCTGGGAAGCAAAAAAACAGTGGAAAACTAGCTTAGTACATAGCTATAAGGAATGGAGTATCCTCTTAAAGAAAAAAGTTTTGACCATTTTAAGAGGAAGCTATAAAATACAAGTTCTTGAAATCATGCCAGCAAAAAGTATACCCTTTTATTTATAGGGGGCATTAATCAGAACTGGGTCTTATGAGCCTGGCCCCAGACTAGTCACTTGGTTCGAGCTGTTGCTGACTCCTCTGGGAGAAAACATCCATTTTTAGCAGGAATCAGGAGCAAGGAGAACCACTGGGGCAGCAGGCTATCACAGTGATTCCTAATGGGAATCAACCCATAAAGGCCCTGAAAAGAATGAGAGCTGCTGTCTCTCATGCCAGCAAGTGATACTTATAGGTAAGACCAGTGAGGCAACCTGGATCCACAAACACCTGGTTTATGTATCTTAGTCATGACGGTGCCAGTGGAAGAAACCACAGACAGATCTGCCCAAGGAACTCTGGAGCACATAGGCTCATTGCGTCCTCTTTGATCCCCAGCCCAACCATTTCTATATGATCTCTGTTATTGTCTCAACTAAACCTGTTTCTTCCCTCTCTCTTGTATTAATAAGAATGAAAAACTTGACCATCTCTTTCTCTTCATCATAACTATTTTTGCAAGTGTCTTGCTGACCAAGTCATATTTGCCTGACTCTACTGATGTAATAAAGTCTATTCCTACCAACAAAATCTAACTATGCATGACCACGTAATTATACCCTTTTACATATGGAACTTCCTAACAAATTAATGGGAATGGGAAATTAAGTAGAATTTGTTTCTGTTTTAATGAAACAAGTTTTCCTAATCTCAAATACTATCCCGTATATATGTATATAACATATATATCTCTATATATATGTCAGCCATATAAACATGATAGTTTTAATATAAACTGGAAACTAATAATGCCCACTAGTGCTATTTCTTTACCTTCCCAATGCTACTGAATTTCTATATGAGTTTCTATATAAGTTCATTAATTGTTATTAACAAATATATGATTTGATTTCCCCAATACATTTGAATTTCATAGTTGATTATTTCATACAAGAGAAATACTCAGTCAATGTTTTTTGCCTACTCTTCCTATGAAGATTTCACTTATCTTAGAAATGATTAATATGGAGTGACTACAAATAGTATGTTTAAATAGTTTATACATTTTCCGTACGGTTACTCTTTTGCTGTGGGTTTTGACCTATTAGACTTTAAACTGCTGTAAAAGCACTGTAAAAGTACACTCAGGCTGGAATTCTTTTAATCAAAATCTTCATCCATTATCAGGAGGAATAAATATTCAGAAGCTTTGTAGATTAGTCATTCCTTAAGAAGTTAGATCATTTGGTACTGTGTCTTAGCCAACTGTCCAAGGTCAGCATAAATGCTATGGCATGTTCTGTTTGATGGCCCCTGGCAGAAAGCCATGGCATTCTCACTATTAATATCTCTTGACCTTTCGACTTACAAACAGAAGCATCCCTGTGGCCTTCTTTTTTTTTTTTTTTTCTGTATATCCCTGAAAAACCAAGAATCTAGAGCTTGAGATAAGAAGTATTTAAATTTAATTAGTTTTTGCCATAATCTTGAGCTTTTATGTAATGAGTGGACTATGTATTCATTTCATGAAGTTTTCTTAAGCATCAATTAGGCACAAGTTGCCGTGTTAAGTGTTGGGGAAACAAAGGTATATCAGTCAGATATGCCCTTAAGGAGCCTGTGGTCTAACTGGAGAGAATGTATATAACAAAATATTACAGAGAAGGTTAAAAAGTAGTAAGTACCACAAGAGAAATATAGACAAGGTGATTTGGGGGTTCAGAAAAGAGAGATCTTTAAATTTTGTGGGCTGACAGTAGAGGGGAGGGAATTCATGATTAATCTAAGAAGATGGCATTTGAACTTGCCCTTGATGGACAGAATTTAAGCATATGGAAAGGAGACATAAGTGTGGACATTATAGATTGAGGGAACAGCATGATTAAGAGCAAGGAGATCAGAAAATATGGGGTAATAAAAAAGTTCCAAGTAGTTCTGTTTGGCCAGAGAACAGTGTGTATGAATGAAAAATCATGGAAAATAAAATTGGAAAATTAGTTTGAGAGCAAATCTATAGGGCTTTTAATGCCAGGTGATGGAATGTAGGCTCTATTTTACAAACAATGGGGCCCACTGAAGGAGAATGCCGCATTCAACATGTGCTTAAGGGGTGTGTTGGACTGAACTGGGAAGGGGAGTGCCTGGAAGTGAGAACACCAACTCTTGGATCTTTTCTACAACAATCCAATAAGAAACTGCCTAGATTCTCTGGAAAAAACAGCCTGAAGCAAGGATTAAAGTTCTGATACATTATTTGGGAAATGCCAGCCCAGGCCAGCAAGGCTAAGGAAAAAGGAAAGAGGGCAAGGATTTGAAGCAATGCAAAGTGATGCCTGACAGAACTGGCCTCTGCTTTGTGATGAGCCACGAAGAGGCACAGTGAGTCACTCAGCAGGTCTGACCTTTGGCATATGAGACCTCTTGAAATGGGGTACAAGGAGAAAGCAGGCCTCTAGTGCTCTCTGGGAAGGACAAAAGAGAGGGAGTTTATCTTCCCAGCTACCTCCCATTGCCTGGTTCTCCTTGGTCAAAATTTGTCCCACTGGGAATTAACTCTCTCAACTACTAGAGATGCTAGACCTCACAATGTGATGTATGGTGTTTCATTCTAGTCTGGAAGTAACAGGAAGAACCAAAAACTCTAGGCAAGTGCTGGTTGGCTTGGCTGTGTGTGTGTGTGTGTGTGTGTGTGCATCTGTAGTTGAGAGGTGAGGAGTCAGGAGGGCTTCCAAGGCCCCTAGTCAGTCTCAGTCAGTGGGGGAGCAAGTGGGAGGTGGTAGCTGAAGGTCCTAGAAGTGGGCAGTGGCCATGATATCTAAGAAGGTTCATGGGTTTTGTGTTGGAAATAATGACTCAAGAGAAAAGAAGCATTTATACCACAGTTAAGGAGTAATTCTTTTAGTGGGCAATCATGCCCCTTGAGTTAAATGCTTTACTTTGTAACATTATTTAGGAAATTACCTCCCTCTCAAGTATGAAGACTTGAGAACCAAGAACCATTAGCTTAAAAGATATTTCTGTCTTTTATCTGAGTTAGTAGGATTTGAGTATTACATTTCTTTCATTCCAATTCAATGACCTGTCATCATAAAATTTTGGTATGTACAGCCCCAGTCTTTGGAAGAGGGGATCAGAACTATGTAATACTTGATAAAGTAACATTTATCCTCTGCGGATGGGACAACAAACACCAATCTGGACATAATGGAGCACACGGAGCCCTCTTGTTTGGAATTGTAAAGAAAATAAGGTCATAAAGAATCCTGTGCCCTTAAGAAAAATTTCTCAACTGCAAATCACTTTTGAGTGCCAGTGCTAAAACAGAATAGTTTACCCTCAAGACTGAAAAGGGAAAGAAGACCTTTTTCCTACTTCTTTTTTTTTTTTTTTTTTTTGCTTACCCTACCAAAAGCTGATGCTAGCCAAATTTATCTTTATTTTTTTATTTTTATTTTTTTTTCATTTGTTTGTTTTTCCTAATCTAAAACAGCCTTGGTGCACTGAAAAAGGAATTAGAATTGTGGTCAAACATTCAGGCCTCAAGTGGCTTCTGCCTCTGTGTGGAAAAAAATAGCCAGTAACACCTCACTTCAAAACTCAGTCTCCTCAACTGTAGAATGAAGATAATGATACTTACACTGCCAACCTCAGGGAATGTTCTAAGAACAAATGAGATAGAGCTCTGAAATGCTAAAGCACTTTTCAGAGTGAAGTTATTGGCCTTTATATAGAGTCAAAGGCAGTTCTCTCTAACTGGGCAAAGTCAAAGCATGGACAGAACCTGACAACCAAGACAGGCTCAAGGGCTGGAAAAAGAAGAAAATGCCTTAAATCTGTGCTTCACTCACAGTATGAAAAATGCCCAAGCCACACTGCACTCGACAGGGTTAAACTGATCCTAAAGATTTCAGGAATTTTAATGTCTTTCTAGGAGATTTAGCCAATCCTTCATCTACCAAAAGTCATGCCACTACTATATGTAGGTTTCCTCAGTGCTTTGAAGATTTCTCTAGCAGCATTCGACTTGCTTTGTCTTTGATTTCAAATTCCTGCTTAACCACTTATTACATGTATGACCTAGAGCCTTTTTTTTTTAACTCATCTGAGCCTCAGTTTCCTTATCTATAAATTGTGAATAAGAAGACCTAATTTTTAGGATTGTCATAAAGTTTAGAAATAACATTTCTAATACATCTAGCATAGTGCCTGATACATAGTTGATATTCGATAAATATCAGCTATAACTATTATTTTTAGTCTGATATAGTAGAAAGAACAACTGCTTTGAAACCAGACAATTCTGCTTTTAAATCAGCTCTGTCCCTTACAAAGAGCATAATCCTGAGCAATTTAAAACTTTTTGAAGTTGAGTTTTGAGATAATGATATATGCTTTCAGAGTGTAACTGTAAGATTTTCAGAGGTATTATAGTGGATTGAGTGGTGGCCCCCCCAAATTATATATTCATACCCTAATCCCCAGAACCTGTGAATGTGACCTTATTTAGAAAAAGGGTCTTTGCAGATGTATTTAAATTAAGAATCCAAGATCTTCCTGGATTACCTATGATAAGGACCCACCCAGATAATCCAGCGATAAGTGTCCTTATAAGAGACAGGGAGAAAGCAATGTGACCACAGAGGCAGAAATGAGAGTAATGCAGCCAGAAGCCAAAGATCAGAAGAGGCAAGGAAGGATTCACCCCTGGAGCTTTTAAAGCTCCCATTTGAGGGAGCATGGCCCTGCAAACACCTTGATTTCAGACTTCCAGGCTCTAGAACTGTGAGAGAATGAAATTCTATTGTTTTAAACCACCAAGTTGGTGCTAATTTGTTCTAATAGCCCTAGGACATTAATAAATACAGTGGCTAATGCAGAGTGCCTGGTATGATGCTGGCATTTGGCAGGTGATCAGCACATGGCAGTTACATAGTGGGCTCCCCACCTGTCCTCACCAGTGTCTCAATAAGTAAATACCTGTATAAATCCATAGGTGGCCATCCGAGAGCTATGCCAGGGGGCATAGTTAGCCTGAGCCTATGCAAGATAGAAGGCTGACCTGAGTTTTGTTACCACCAGCCTCTACCACAGGCAACGGACACCAGGGTTCTCCCGCTTTATTATAGCACAGATCCAGTCTCATTATGCATTGAAGAGTTTGTTCTCCTAAAACTCTCACTGCCCCAAAGGTTTAGAATTTAAAAAGAACAACAACAACAAATCTCTGTTCAAAGGAATGAACACTAACTTAAAGGTTCTTCTTAAAACAATAGCTTCCCTCATCCTGAAGTGCTATAAAAATTCAGAGAGCAACTTCACCCAGTTGTGGAAGATGAAAGAATAGCCACTAAAACAGGCAGTCAGACCAAGGCAGAGGAGCAGCCTGTTGTCTCTGGGCTGAAAACAGCCCTGAATGCTAAAAGGCAAAAACGGCTCTAAAGGGGGGTGGGGGGCACATAAGAGAGACTCCTGCAGCCTGTGTTTCTAAACTTAGTCTGCAGAATGCAGCAGGACTATTGACATACTACCCCCAGGGGCTGCTCTCTTAGGTGCGACTCGGTTGGAGCCAGGTTTCTGTCTCTGGTGGGATCCAAGATTTACACGCCACGGATGAGATGGAGCAGACATGGAACCTTTTTTTTTTTAAAGGTTCTCTAACGGATTTTAACTTCCACATGAATCATCATCCCGTAGGGCTATGATAATACCAACCCTTACTGGTGGTTGCTCTGTGGGCCAGGCACTCTTCCAAGGATTTGAGATATATTAACCATTTAATCCTCACACATCCTAGGAGGTCATGCTATTAGGATCCCCATTTAGCAGATGAGCACCCAGTGTCAGAGATTTATTCGCTCAAGACCCCATGGCTCACAAATGGAGCAGGTCATCTCTTAGTCACTACGCTAAACTGTGAGAAATAAAATTAAACTTGCCATTAAAATTATCTTCTCGGGCTTCCCTGGTGGCGCAGTGGTTGAGAGTCTGCCTGCCGATGCAGGGCACACGGGTTCGTGCCCTGGTCCGGCAAGATCCCACATGCCGCGGAGCGGCTGGGCCCGTGAGCCACAGCCGCTGAGCCTGTGCGTCTGGAGCCTGTGCTCCGCAACGGGAGAGGCCACAACAGTGAGAGGCCCGCGTACCGCAAAAAAAAAAAAAAAAAAATTATCTTCTCTGTTCATCTCAGGTTTAAGCAGCCTCTTCCAGATAAAGTCTCTCTCTTTTGGGTAAATTCCCAGTCATGTCCTAATGTCTATGGGAAAGGGACCCCTGTGGCCCTGCTGGTGCCTGGGCACCTGGTGGATATCGCTGCTGACAGTGCAGATGGGAAGTCCTGCAGTCTGTTCTGTTAGTCTCTGGTACTGGCAGTGTCTAGCAGCTGGCTTTCTCATGCCATAAGAGAGTGGTCATGAGTGGCCAGCAGGGTACCTGCTGCAGCCTGCTGGCATTGAGGATAGTATGGAGGTATGTCTCTCCCCGCTCAACCGTCCATTCCCTCAGCTTTGGCAATGATTCTCTTTAACCAGCTAAGCAGGCTCTTAGTCTTCTCTTGGCCCACCAGAAACCTAGGAAGCCTTCTGATGTCAACATTAGCTCCAACGAAAAGGAAAGGACTACCTTTGTCCTTTCCTGACTCTCACCAAGCCATTTCCAAACCACCACCAGATGCCGCTCCAAAGGAGCTTACAGTTTTCCCATTTTGCGCTCAAGGAGGTTGAGATGTAAACATTACAACTCAAATGTGCAAACAGTGTAACTCTCTCACTTTCTATTATGGATCTCAATTTGCTATGGGGCCTCATTCCCACTCAGTGGCTAGAGAGAGAGAGAGAGAACTTTAAGAAACTTAAACCTCAGTCTCTTCTGCTTTTAGAAAAATTTCTCTCTATTGTATTTTCACTCTTTGGGGTAAATATTCAATCAATTCAAAGTTCAATCCCCTATCAGTGCTGATTCTAACAAATCCCTCAAGGGGGCTCTTCTCCCCCTCTTTCTTCCCAAGATGGCCTCTAGGGAGGGATGGAAGTTGAAAGTGGGAACTCTGGTCTTCCAGCTAGCTGGTTTTTTTGGTCTGGCCCAGTGTCTGAGTGCCCTCTGCTGGTGTCCACCAAGGTGTGGCTAATCCTAGTTGGTCTTAAGGGGGGTTATGCTGGAACTCACCGCGGAATTCTGAGGTTCCTGCCTCATACCCTCCAGGTAGGAGGTCTCCACCCTTGGAGACCTCCTTGTCTTGTTCCTAGGCCTCTTCAGACTCACTGCTTTATCAAAACCTCTATGTAACACTTTTCAGGTTCACGTGGAACTCTGGGTTCACAAGCAACCACTGATTTGAAGGTGAAAGTAATTTGAGGCAGTGGCTGAACCCTCAGTGAGGCAGGCTCTTCCAATAAATACGGTGGAAGAAGACTTTGGCTTTTCTTGGTGTGACACTGATTTATAGGAAAATATATACATATATTTAGTCATTCAGATGACCGAGTATATATTTCTCATATATATTTGGTCTTCATCCACAGTTCCTGGCTCACAGATCCCCAAACCTTTGGAATTTCCTGAGCAGTAAGAGCAATGGGATATTTGATCTCTCCTCCTCAGTTCCTGAAAAAGCTTCAGAAAAGGTGACTTTTGGATCCCACCCCACGATGGGGGCTGGTTGCCAGGAGAACCAACCATATGATTAAAGGGGTAGAACTTTCAGTCCTATCCACTGATTTCCAGGGAGGGGAGAGAGGCTGGAGGTTGAATCAACTGCCATTGGCCAATGATTTAGTCACTCATGACTATGCAATGAAGCCTCCATAAAAATTCAGAAGGAGAGCTTTTTGGCCCTTCTTGGGGAATCAGAGCGATTCTGCCATGCTGTGCCACCATTGAGGCCCCATACTCCACAAGGACAGAAGCCCCTTTGTTTGGGACCTCCTCTATGTAATTATTCAGCTGACTGTTGATTCATATCCTGTAATATCTTTTCATAATAAATTGGTAATCTACTGAGTAAACAGGTTTTCCTGAGTTTTGTGAGCTGTTCTAGCAGATTAATCGAACGTGAGGAGGGGGTTGTGGGAACCTCTGATTTACAGTCATTAGGTCAGAAGCAAAGGTAACAACCTAGACATGTGACTGGCATCTGAAGTGGAGGGTGGTCTTGTGGGACTGAGCCCTTTACCCTCTACCTGATTCTATCTCCAGGTAGATCATGTCAGAATTGAGCTGAATTCTCAGACATCCTGCTGGCATCTGATAATTGCTTGCTGGCGTAGGGAAACCACCACCATATGATGGAATTGGGATCAGGAACCCATTTCACCTGGGGTAGCTGTGGAAGCATTTCTGCCACCCAGACTTGAACATCACAGGTGTCTCTAAGAACAATCCCATGGCATAATTGGGCAATTCTTCTGGATGTGTTGTACTTGGTTGATTTGTTCTTAGCCATGAAGCCTGCAAGCCTGGTTCTGTTCAGAGATTTCTGTGAACTATCTGATACTCTAATTTATCCTTTTCTAGACAGCCTTTTCAATAAGTGGTGCTGGGAAAACTGGACAGCTACATGTAAAAGAATGAAATTAGAACACTCCCTAACACCATACACACAAAAAAACCACAAAATGGATTAAAGACCTAAATGTAAGGCCAGACACTATAAAACTCTTAGAGGAAAATATAGAGAGAACACTCTGTGACATAAATCACAGCAAGATCCTTTTTGACCCACCTCCTAGAGAAATGGAAATAAAAACAAAAATAAACAAGTGGGACTTAATGAAACTTAAAAGCTTTTGCACAGCAAAGGAAACCATAAACAAGATGAAAAGACAACCCTCAGAGTGGGAGAAAATATTTGCAAATGAAGCAACTGACAAAGGATTAATCTCCAAAATTTGCAAGCAGCTCAAGCAGCTCAGTATCAAAAAAACAAACAACCCAATCCAAAAGTGGGCAGAAGACCTAAACAGACATTTTTTCAAAGAAGATATACAGATTGCCAACAAATACATGAAAGGATGTTCAACATCATTAATCATTAGAGAAATGCAAATCAAAACTACAATGAAGTATCACCTCACACCAGTCAGAATGCCCATCATCAAAAAGTCTACAAACAATAAATTCTAGGGAGGGTGTAGAGAAAAGGGAACCCTCTTGGAATGTAAATTGATATAGCCACTATGGAGAATAGTATGGAGGGTCCTTAGAAAACTAAAATAGAACTACCATACAACCCAGCAATCCCACTACTGGGCATATACCCTGAGAAAACCATAATTCAAAAAGAGTCATGCACCACAATGTTCATTGCAGCTCTATTTACAATAGCCAGGACATGGAAGCAACCTAAGTGTCCATCAACAGATGAACGGATAAAGAAGATGTGGCACATATATACAATGGAATGTTACTCAGCCATAAGAAGAAATGAAATTGAGTTATTTGTAGTGAGGTGGATGGACCTAGAACCTAGGGTTGGGACAGGAATAAAGACGTAGACGCACAGATGGACTTGAGGGCATGGGGAGGGGGAAGGGTAAGCTGGGATGAAGTGAGAGAGTGGCATGGACATATATACACTACCCAATGTAAAATAGATAGCTAGTGGGAAGCAGCCACATAGCACAGGGAGATCAGCTCAGTGCTTTGTGACCACCTAGAGGGGTGGGATAGGGAGAGTGGGAGGGAGACGCATATACATATGTATATGTATAGCTGATTCACTTTGTTATAAAGCAGAAACTAACACACCATTGTAAAGCAATTATACTCCAGTAAAGATGTTAAAAAAAAAAGTTAATTTCCTCAAATTGAGATATATAGATGTAATGCGATTCCAATTAAGATCTCAACAGGGATTTTTTTAAATTGTGATTAGATAAATGTTCATATGGAAGAATAAATGTGCAACAATAGTCAAAGAAATTATTAAAAGGAAAAATTGTTATTTAAAAAGAGCAGAAGCAAAATGTCAATATCTCTGTAACTTAGGTAGTGAGAATATAACGTGTATCATAATTATTGTGTGTATCATTGTTTATGAAACATAAAAATGTTTCATAATTTAAAATAAAAAGTTAAAAGATTGCGTATGAGTTAGAACTATGTTTAGCTGCATACTTAGAAAACCCAAAATAAAAGTGGCTTTAAAAAAAAAGAAAATTTATCCTTTTCTGCTTAGACTGACTCCAGTGGAGTCTGTTGTCTGCAACTCAGAATCCTGAACAATGCAGTAAACCTCTCTCTATTACCTGCTTCCCCCTCCTTTCACAATATAAACAAAAGCAGAATTGTGTTTATAGAATTCACATAAATTACTGTAAGAAATACTATAAAACCAGAGGGGGCTCTCTGTCTTAGTCAAGGTTGTCTTGGTTTTAAACAAGAGACATTAACTTGAGCAATATTTTGTCTAAAAGGAAAATTCATTAGAAGGATCCTAAGAGCTGTTAGTGCTCTGGGAACTGGAAAACCTTCAAGAGACAAGGAAAAGTGTCTCTTTTTTCCTGTCTCTTTTATGCTTCTCCATGCACAGTTCCTGAGTTTATAGTACTTAAGTTTCAGCCACAAGTACAGACTATCTATTTCTTAGTGCCAATTCCAAATTCTTGAAAGAAAGATCAAGCTAGAAGGGGTCAAGTTGTCCACCCCAATCCAATCAATTAAGGCCAGAGGACTGCATAGCATAAAAATATGGCTGTGAAGTAAAGGGAGTGTTAAAAAGTTAGGATAAGATAATAGACACTCCAAACTGTTACATTCTCAGAGATCTGTGTTTAGAAAAGTTACCAGAGCTCAGAATTCTAGGGCTCAACAACACTTGATTGGTCAGTGGTCTACAATATATAGCTCAATGTGTTTTGAAACTTCTGAAGCCTCCCTAAAGCTTCCATGATACCTCTGGGAAACCTCTTGGTGGGGAATTTAGCTAAACCATTAGAGACCAGCAGCTTTGCTCTTAATGGCTGTGGTAGCCATTATCCTGACTTCCCATGAGCTTTTCCCATTCACACCCCTTTCTCCAATGTTGTTACTATAAAGCCCCTGTAATATGCAGCTTGTTTGAACAACGTCCAAGCTCAAGGTTAAAATATCATAGGATGGACTGCTGATTTTCCTTTTCTAGAAATTATGTTGAAGATCCCAAGTATGCCACGGTGGCTATACTCTAAACCTTTACACTTTGTAAGAGAGTACCAGAAACCTCAAGTCAAACATATAACCAGTTTTGCCAACCAAAGTACTCACCAGACAACTCAATTAATGGTAGAGCCCAGGTCCTCAGGAGGGCTGGGATTAACTGGTTTAAGTGGTATTTAGAGTTCCAAATGAGACTAAGAATTATGGTCTAAAACCACTGGGGCTCAACCACGCACTAAGTACCACAGAACAAGATGGAACATTTCCTATTGTCTCAGAATTCTGGCTAAAGCCCCAAAGCTGGAGACAGTAACTACTAAGTACTCACACAAAATCTAAAAAAAAGACTTACTAAAACACATAAAAACCAGTCCAGCAATTACACCCTGTCCAGACTAATCAAACTAGAAATTTAAAAATAGATTCTTAGAAGGGACCACGTAGGAACAGACACATTCATAGGGACAGGCAAATATGCAGTGAAGAGAGATGGTAATGTTTCTCCCTCTCTGGAGGGAGATGGTAATATTTCTCCCTCTCCCTCTCAAAGCTTCCCAAACTCAAATGTCCAACTTCTTGCTTCCCCAGTATAGCAGACTTAATACACTGGGAGACCCTACAATAACTAGATCCAACACGAAACAAAATTCTAATTACACAGCTATACTCAAATGAGGGAAAGCACCTAGGGTGGAAAAACAAAGCCAAACTAAAACAACAAACCTGTTGATTTGAAACCAAAGTAGCAAGTGAGAGCACATATGTGAAAGAGAGAATTTCTCTGAAGGCAGGGGCTGACAATGGTCCAGGAGCTGATTGTAGGCTGGAGAGTAGGGTCGATTTCAGGATTAAGCAGGGTGCAAGGAGATGCCAGCTGTGAGTATACTGCTAAGGGTCACAGTGAGTCAGCCACAGAGTAAAGGGCTCTGGAAGAACACCAAGGATATAGAGACAAGATCATAACACTGACAGGTAAGACATTTCTACCTGGTCCCCAATCCCTCTTCCCTGGCTCTCTGAAGAGAAGGAAGAGAGACCAGAGGCAACAACTGAGGAGAAAGGAAAAAGACAAAAGTGAAAGAAAAGACCACACTTGCCTTCCCTGCAGGGGATACTGAAGCTGTGGGTTAGGACTGATAGGAGAGCAGGGAGAAGATTTAACTTGAGTAGACCTTAATTCTGTGCCTGCAAATGGCTGGAAAGCTGTGCATGGGGAAGGGAGATCCAAGAGCATGTTTTCAGGCAATAAAAGGAGAAGAATAAACTCCACTGAGTGCCAGCTATTCAGTAAACAAGTTACTGTCACCCAAACAGCAGGCGGCCTGACCCTGCTTCATAGTTGTCTCAAATGACTGTGCATAAACTTGGGTTAGATTCCATGAAGAATTCCTGAAAATTAGCCTGGGACAAGGAACTAAGGAAATCTGGCTGCCAAACAAATTAAAAGCAAATCTCTTATAGATACCACAGCCAAATCATACCCGCAGGCAACATTCTTTAAATGATGTTGGATGTAACCCACTTAGTGCAAAAGGTGCTTCCCCAGGATCTCTGTCATGAAGAAGGGGGCACTGCTATATCGCCTCTATTTCTGAAGGGTTTCTGACATTATTGAGAAAATAATGCGTATTTAACCTCAATCATCTGGAGGCACTGGGAGAAAGGGCAGAAGATAAGGGAGAGGTTCAACAGAACAATGAAATGTGAAGCCTAATCATAGAATTAGGGGAGTGGATCATTTATTTTGTTACTTTTGTGTAATCACAATATCAAATAATTCCAGCCCAAATTTAAAGGAAGGATAAAAATTAAGATTAATGTGAATGAAAACCGTCACAAATCAACAGGCCTCAAAAATGTTCCATAGTAAAGTGTCGTAAACACTGTATTTTTTTTCCTTTGTCAAATTAGATGCTGAACCCGGAAGATAAAGGCATTTTAATGAAATCCTTCATTTTCTGAACTGCTGATTTTCATCAAAATTCCTCTTATAAGTATTTACTGTTTTGAAAAAAAGTGCTTATTTTGAAGTTATTATTCTGTAAGTATGGTGTGTTCACATCTAGATTATCACAAACTTTAAATTCTGAAGGCTTTAAATAAATAATAATGAATTGTATTTTCTCAGCCATTTCAGAAGTAAGAGACAGGTGAAGGCTGGCTAAAGGAAAGGATTTTAAGGATTTCATTAAATCCTGAAAGGTGCATTAGAAGCAGACAAACTTTGGTGGATTCGGCACTTTTGATAAAGGATTGAGTGCAACGACAATTTCATCAGCCTTCCACAGACACCTTACATTTATAGAACGCCTAGCAATGTTCAAAGGGCTTCAGCAGAGGTGCAGGAATTACAGACTTAAACCAACCAAGGAAGCATGGCTCCTAGTCTATTACATACTGGTTTGTGGCCCCCAGAAGCCAATCAATCTCTGTGAGCTTCAATCCCCTCATTTATAAGGTAAGGACATTTCATAACCCATCTTAATGTCTCTTCCATGCCTAAGATGCAGGGATCTCGACCTTTTAGCAACCAACTGATACAGTGCAGCCACTCTGGCGAATGAGCAGAGAGAGGCTGGCGAAGCTTGGCAAGCTAAAGAAAATGTTTATGGATTCAGAGCATGGTTAAAACTGACGTGCGAGTAGTTCAGACAAAGCAAAAAGGAAACCACTTTTTTGAATACTCTTTGCAATATGTATGCAATTTACTTCCTAAAAAAAGACAGAGCATTTTCATGGTTGGTGTGAGTCCAAACCTGACATAGATGCATGCACTGCGTCTGGCTATTTTAAAGTGCTAAGCAGTTTAGTGACAAGTGCTCTTCCGTTTCTTTTTTTTTTAAATTATTAGACTTGGGGGTGAGGAGAAAATGTAGGGGGAAGGCTGAGTAATTCTTTCAAGGGCTTCTTCTTACTTTGGCACATGGCTAGTTCTCAAGAGGGAAGAAGAGATTTTTCAACCATGTAGTCTTCCAGGAACAGGAAATTCATAGCAAAACATTTCCCTTTGTTATGAGGTAGTCACAGCACCACAAAACCCAAGGGTCCATACTGAGAAAGCCATTCTATAGATCTCTGTACGTTAGCCAGCACTCCTTGCCATATTGTTTATTTAAAACATACACATACACCTAAATTCACATACATGTAGGAAATTTAAATGCAAATATTTTTGCATACCTATCACATACATACTAAAAGCAAGTTTATATTAATATAATAAGATTAGCCAAAATATGCAGTATAAAAATTCTGATCTTGTTCAAATTACCCTAATAATGTAGTATAGTTATTGTCAACCAGGGTCCTGTGCACTTTGGTATGTCAGAGAAAGCTTCATAAGTGTACTAATACATTTAAACAATGTGAAAATTTTATTTTGGCTACATCCAAGTATGAAGGCCATTATTATGATGTCCATCAGATGGGCCACAGAGTCTGATGGACAGAAGCACCATGATGTAGAACAAATGGACAACTTGTTAGGAGTGGAACATAAGGCAGTGGTAACATCAAACCAAAGCAAAAAAATATTTACTGGAACAAGGGAGAACTTTGCCCTTAGAGGCCTGAAGAGAATAAGTCAGATCAGCACACTGTTCTATTCAACAGAAGCAAAGTGATAAAATGCAACCAATGAGAGCTGTTATATCACAGAAGTTGTTGTTTTATAATGATTGTTGACTTGCTAATTTTCCATTTCTCCAAGTGGACGAAAATCCTAACTTGCAAGTATGTTATAAACCAGAAAAGGGTGATAGTCCTTGTTATAGGAAAGGCATTTGGAATTTGGTCCTGACTTTCCTGCTTCTCCTCAACATCAATAATCTTCACCCTCATGTGTGTCTCATGGAGCTCCTGGGCCAATCCAGGTTCATTCTGATCTTGTGGAGGCCACAGAATAAGGCCCTGAAAGGGTGGACATTCCCAATATCAATCATTCAAGGAAAAAAGATCCTGGAAAAAGATCCTGAGATAGGTGGGAAGGGAACGGTGGACTCTCTTTGTGACTTGGCCTGAGGTGGTAGAGATTGAAGATTTCCTCCAAAGAAACAAGGCAGAGAGATGAATCATGCAAACCAGATCATCTGTTTTTATGTAACTCTTAGCATTTATTTCCCTTTTGCTATCCCAAGTTTTTGGTACTAAAAATTTTGTTTAAAAATTGCAGTTTGGTCACAGCCACACTGTGCTTTGGAGAATTAAGGAGACATTTGAGTCCACCCTTGGTCCTGAGCATTATTGGAGGAGGAGTGTCCCATGGGGATCAATGTGGTGACAGCAGCATAATAAGGAATTCCTAAGGGAAAGGGGAGTCCTGGGAACAAATGTTTGCCATAACACCTGGCTGTCCCTCCCAAGGTGCAGATTCTTCCTTCACTAAGCCTTGATAGATCAGGCTTTGATTTACCAAGGGGTCTTGCAGGTTCTTTAACACACATATAAAAGAGAACGGGGGGAGGGCTTCCCTAGTGGCACAGTGGTTGAGAGTCTGCCTGCCGATGCAGGGGACGCGGGTTCGTGCCCCGGTCCGGGAAGATCCCACATGCCACGGAGTGGCTGGGCCCCATGAGCCATGGCCCCTGAGCCTGTGCATCCGGAGCCTGTGCTCTGCAATGGGAGAGGCCCGCGTACCGCAAAAAAAAAAAAAAAAAGAGAATGGGGAAAGGTTGGCTGGTAAGTTTGGCATTATAGGAAAGTTAGTTTCAAACCTGAAGTGTTATCACAATGACAAACCCTCAGCATGAGATACTGACAGAGGTTAAATTGCTGAAGGAACATCAACCCATTCATATTGTACTCTGGCAATTATTTTTAGATCCTGAATTTAGTGCATGCATCTGGAAGTGACATTTATCAATTTTTTAGCTTTTAAATTAAGGAGCATGTTGAATAGGGACAAATCCCAGGACTTCCCAATTCAAGAATATTAAATTTCTCAGCTTAAATTCTTTCATTAAGTGTCTGCAGTGTTGCTTGCAAAAAAAGCTGGCTGTAATTCCTAAAACCAAGCTGGAGTTCAAGCCTGTTAGGATTTTTGTTTACAGGACACAAAGGAAGCCAAAGTGAAATAGAGAAACGAGATAAGAATCCAGATTAAAAACTCACTTTCCGGGCTTCCCTGGTGGCACAGTGGTTGAGAGTCCGCCTGCCAATGCAGGGGACGCGGGTTCGTGCCCCGGTCCGGGAAGATCCCACATACCGTGGAGCGGCTGGGCCCGTGAGCCATGGCCGCTGAGCCTGCGCGTCCGGAGCCTGTGCTCCGCAACGGGAGAGAGGCCACAACAGTGAGAGGCCCGCGTACCGCGAAAAAAAAAAAAAACAAAACTCACTTTCCTAAAAAACAACCAGGGTGACCCCCAAACCACCACAACCCTGTCTATCAACACCATGGCATTGAAGCCCTTAGACATATAGGCCAGGCCAGGACTCAGACTTTTCGGGAAACCAGACTCACACATGGATCTATAAATTCTTCTGTCCTTAACAAGCATAAAACAACAATCTTCCCAACAGCAGATAACATTAACACAGTATTTTGGTCCTAGTCATCTTTGTTGATGACTCTATAATGTTATATGACTAAGGATAATCTCCATGTAGGGAATAGGTTGATAATAAAAATCTACAAAATGAATTTCTATATATTAGCTTTGAAGTTATGAATGACATTTATTCTAAAATAAGAGGTGGAACTTTTCTGTCCTCTCCCCCATCCCAAAATACTCCCCAAGTTATAAAAATATTGTAAGTTGAAAGACCAAAAACGTTTTTAAAATCATAAAGAAATAGCATAATGTATAACTTATAACTATAATACTCAAAATGAGTCACAAAATCAAAAACAATGCTAAGTCCATTAACACAATGCCCCTCTATGTCAAGTATATGACATTGTTGCTAGTATGTTGAGATTATTTTCCCTGTTAATAATAATGAATTTGCATTGACCCATCCACATACTTTTTAGGGGCCCTTGATGAGCCACTATATACATTTTAAAGGTGGTTGCTAGGGGAGGACCACGAGATGGATGACCTTAGCCAGGTGGAGCAGAAATTGAATCAGTGGCCATGGCTCCACTAGCCTGAAGCTCCATCAGCTGAGCTCAGCTAGCGTGCTCACCTGTGTTGAGCGATGTGGTGAGCAGGGGTAGAACAAGCCAGCCATATCCTGTGCCTGTCAACTCCCTCTTTCAGGCTGCATCAGAGCACTTGGCATCCTACTTACCTTAACTGGTGTTCAAACATTATTTGTTAGCAGATGATGTTATTTTTCTTTTTTTCTTGAAGTGTAAATGGCATATCCATTGATGCGGTGGGTGAATGGGCTAGTAAACAGAAATTTAAGGACTAAAAATCATTTGTTGTTACAGCTGGAAGGAATCGAGGCCAACATCAATACTCTGCAGATGAGAAAACTGCAGTGTAGAGAGGTTAAGTCCCTTGCCCAAGGTCATGGAGTTATTAAGTGTTGGAGCTGGGACTAGAATTACATCTTCCGTCCTTGAACTGGTCTCCACGGTGAAGGCTTCTGGACTTCACATCGGTACGTGGAGGAAAAGAGTTGCAAGGGTAGAAGAAAGACCCTTTGATCTCCCAAATGATTCAAAACTTCTTTTGAAAAGTGAATTTTGTTGGCCTGACTGGGAGCACTGCCCTGGCAAGTCTCCTTTTGTCTGACCTCCTCTGCACAAACCCAAACTGGGGCCAAGGGAGCTCAGCACTGTGGCGGACTCGAGGGTCTAGGCAGGCACAGGAAATTTTCTCTGAGGCTAAGGCTACTGGCAACTGCACATACACCCAGGGCCGTGAGGCTCCAGTGCCCCATCACAGTTGTGGAGGCTTCCACTTCGTGCCAGGCAGTGAATCTCAGGCAGTGATTTACCAACTGGTAGAGATATCAATATTTAACAAACAAACAACTGTATCAGCACACATAGCAGTCCTGAAATCAGCCCTGCATATGCCCATCTCAGACAAAATACTCCTAATGAGATACTCAGTTTATAAGTTTCCCAAGAAGTAAACAATACAATATGCTACTGTATGGAAAGTTACCCAAAGTATGGGATGTGCCCAAAGAACTTGAGGCCCAGTGTAAATCACAGTGTTGACCCCAAATCTAGCCCAACCTCTCACGTACAGGACCCCTGCCACCACACCACAGTCCCTTACGCACACAGAAAGAAAACATCATAAGCAGTTTTGAAAAGGACGTTACAAAAGGACATGAGCCCAGGGGTGTATGTGTATATGAGTGGCTTGCGAGTGCCCTTGTCCTCTTCCCCTCAGCGACCTCCCTCACCCCCCAAGTAGGTTTGGGCCCTGGGAATGGCTGTATCTATCAGATCCTCTTTTCATCGAGTCAGGACCAAGCAATGAAGTCAAAAGACATTGTCTATAACATGTGCTTTGGCCTGGATTTGCTAGAAGAGCTCTTTGGACGTGCCCAGAACTCACTCAATTACTGAACCTTCTTTCATTTTGCTTTTGTGTTTGCTAGACAGAACCCAAGAGGAAGATATTATCAGAGTGGGGTTAAACAAGGCCACTCTGGTCTGAGTAAGGGACAGTAACAACTAGCTCCAGAAGGGTACCTGTTTTTCAGGGGGTGTGATCATCATGAGGTAAGAATCTTGTAAGCCATCTTTAACAAGGAGGCTAGCAAGACCACAGAAGGCGACACCCAGTTTGCTCAGAGACAAGCTGTTTCCTAATCAAGTTTTCTTATACTCAGAACTATGGAAACATTTTCAAAGGTATTATTCTCGGCAGGTTTCCAGTAATTCAACATTTCCAGACTTATCCAAATGGCTTCTGAAATATTTGCTGTTTGTTGAGAGCAGCTTTCAGGATGAGGTAATTAAAAGAAACCTATCAATTTGAGATTTTTTTTTCCATGAGTAAATAATGTTGACGTACTGTTCAAATAACCCACAATTTACTGCAATCTGTTTTTAGACAAACCTCCACTTTAACCTCCAAATGGGAAAAACGAAGAGACTTTCCTCTTCTCATTTAATCAAGAACATATGTTCAAAGATAATACCGGAGGCTTATTCTGGGAAGCGTTCTTCTCTTCCTCTGACAGCGACGCAGTGAGCTCACGAGGCAGCCTCGACACATAATGAAAGCTAACACCACCATAAATCTCCCATCCCGCAGAGGTCACTTCAGAAAAATCACCTGCTGCTCAAATAAGCGCCCGCTATGTCGAGGCGCACCGAAGGGGGAGAAACACCAACTGTGATAAACACCAGCAGGTATGCACCAAGCTGGGCCAACCCAGGCAACCGGGAGAGAAAGGAGCCAGGGCCAAAGCAGGTGTGTGTGCATGTGTTTACACACGACCTCACTGGCCTGTGTGCTCTTTCTGAGCAAGTTCACCAGAGTAGCTGCCTTCCCCCTCAGGAGGAGAGCTTGGGAGGCACCAATTTTCATTAAACCTAAAAGTACACAGTGGCAGGAGGCCAAAACAGCCCTCAAAAGTGAGGCTTTTAAAAACATCTGTTAGGGGTTTTGAGATCCTCACGAGAGAGAGAGAGAGAGAGAGAGAGAGAGAGAGAAAGAGAGTGAGGGAGAGACAGAGAGAGAGAGGATTCAGAGTCCAGTACTTTTCATTTCCAGACTGTGAGTCATAAAAAATAGTGTGTAAATCTGGAGGGCCAGAATACGCTGATCCAAGTCTGGGTTTACTAACACCTGAAGTACATTTCATGGGAATTAAGTTTAAATATCAACGTGATCATGAAGCTTGAAAGGCTTTTCTCCCATCTCAGGATGCCAGGAATCCTCTGGAACCTGGAATGGAGTCTTCTGACAGTAAAGGTTTACTGTAGCTTAAAAGAAATTACAGAGATTTTGCTGCTAGGCATAAGGATGTGATCACTATAGGCACCTGTGGGCCCAAGCAGGTTACCCATCAATATCCCTTTGCACACCAAATTATGGACTATTAGGCCACTGCTTCAAGGCTTCCACAAATGTGAAACCTTGACAAATTCCCAAATAAAAGCCATAAAACCAATCATTTTTTTAAACCTGCATGAGTGACACCAGAAAAATTAGAGCAGTGTGGCAGGTCACTGTGAAATAAAGCTGCCATAAAGAAGCCTATGATGCTGTCATGGGAAAGACAATTAGAAGGTTCCTTTCTCTCAGGTCTAAGACTGGTTCTTGTTCTTTCTCCAGCTCCCTGCCTGCCACCTCCCTGCTGCAAAATGGATCAGTCTATAATAAGTAGTAGTTATATATCATGAGGAAGCAATTCCTTTTAGTTGTTCCACTATAAAAAAGCATCCAGATTTAGAACTTGACAGGAACCAGTATCGCCTGCCCCCGAGAGCCGGCAGAAAGTCTGTGTGTGTCATTCAGCCAGCATGGAGTCTGGGTGTTTTAAAAGCTTTAATTTGAAGGGGATAAAAACCTGGCGTTAAGCAATTTGGCTGTGGATATTTAACGTATCAGCCACACTACAGAACTGGAGCCCCCTATTTAAAATAAGAAATTGAAAACTTACAGACTCTGTAGGCACGATGCAAGTCAACAAGTAGGATGGTAAGCAGAAATCAGCTGAGAACCTGCAGAAACACCATTAGAAGGACTAATAACTAATGACTCATGCTCAGAAGTGGCCTTAAATAAATGCTATGTTATCATTTGCAGGTGTGTAAAACAGGTCTTGTTTTTAATTAGCCAGAGCCACGCCTCGCAGCATTTACATAAAGGCACCTAGGAAGCAATAGGCCCAGAGAGGTTGAGATTTGCTCCAAGGCACATAATTTCTCAGTGGCAGCACCAAGACTGGAACCCAGTCTCCTGATCTCTAACTTCCACTCTAACACACTTGTGGTAGGCAGAATAAGGTACCCCAAAGATGTCTCCATCCTAATCCCCAGAACCTATAAATATGGAACCCTACATGCAAAAGAGATTTGGCAGATATGATTAAGTTACAGATTTTGAACAGGGAGATCATCCAGTATTATCCAGGTGGCCCAATATAATCACAAGGGTCCTTACAAATCAAAGAGGGACCAGGAGAGTGAGGGCCAGAGTCCGTCAGAGAGATTGGAAGCCACGCTGCTGGCTTTGAGGCTGGAGGAAGAGACCACAGGCTAAGGAATGCAGGTGGCCTCTAAAACCTGGAAAAAGCAAGGAAATAGTCTTCCCTAGAGCCTCCAGAAGGAATGCAGTTCTGCTGACACCTTTCAGACTTCTAATCTCCACAATTATGAGGATAAATTTATGTTGTTTCAAGCCACTAAGTTTGTGGCAAATTATCACAAATTGTTACAGCAGCAAGAGGAAACCAGTAGGATGCTCTAGATGGGCGTGGCGTTTCCCCTTCATTTTGATCTCCCCGAAGTAACACCATTATCTCAGCAGTAGTCAGAGCCTCTATGAAAACCAAAAGGACACCCCCTCCCTTTAGTCTTTAGCACCTTCTACTCTTCTTTCAGATACTGTTCTTTCTTTCTGGTCCCTCACTGGCTCCTTTCTCTGTATTTTCTTTCCCATGTAAACTATTGCTAAAGGGAAAGCTTTTTTCTAATTGTCATCTGATCCATCTTGATAAATTAGTAGGCAGGAACTTAAAATATTACAGTTCACCAACTATTTCCAATATATTAGAATACTCTATTTGGGTATGTTTCACCATCTTACCCCTGCTGCCCCTATAAAGCCAACAAGACTCAAAAAAGTTAATCTCTAAGGGTGGAATTTTGGGTTCCCGGTTTGGATGAACCTTTGCCAGAGTGTCTCAAGTCACACTATAGACGTGGGCTTTGGGGTCAGAGAGACCTCGATTTGACTCCCCGATTCACCATTTATTAGTGATGTGACCTTGGAAAAAGTATTAAGCCTCACTTTCTTGATCTCTAAAATGGAGAACATAACAATGATCCTACTCCACAGTGAGCAATTGAGATTTTGTATTTAAAGTGTTGAGCACAGCGTAACCCATGCAAGCACTCCATAAGTAGTGGTGGTAGTGGTAGTAATAAAAATACTTGGTACAGCGATACCTGTGACTCCCAAATTCCAAGGCAGTATAAAGCCCATTTAAATCCTATGGAACCAGAAGTTTCAGGTTCCAGTATTGTAGAGACACCTACCCAATATGTAACAGCAGCAAGTATTTACACATTGCCAGGCATGTACTTTCTTCTTGGATACTGGGAATTATCAGGGGCAAACAAATCACAAGAGAAAATTTACAGCCCTGTCCAAAAGAAGCTCACGGATTAGGAGGAAGCAGATATAAAACATAATTACTGGCATTTATCCCTCTGTTTTGAAGACTTATGTACAACAAAGGGTGGTAAGAGGACCCAAGAGAACAAAATCTTCCCAGGAGGATCAAAAAACACAGTCACAGAGATGACCTTTGAGTGGGGTCCTGAAGGATGAGTAGAAGTTTGCCATGTAGAAAATAGAGAAGGAATATACTGGGCAAAGAAAAATGTGCAGGAAAAAATGAAGTAAAAGAATCTTCTAAGCATAACTATAACATTGAAACCACTGTAACAAATTCAATCCATGGCCACTTGCTCTGCATCATCAACAACCTGACTTTCTCTGGATCTGCTGCTACAAAGTGATTTCAGGGTCACACTAAACAATTCGTTCTTCCTTGACTAAAAACGATGCCTTGAGAATTCACTGATGGCCAGAGTGCAATCAATATTAATCAGGTAATATGCACTGGCCCTGAGATAACAAAGCATCCAGAATCCCTATGTATGAATTCATACTTAATCAATACTGCCTTATATGAGGAGAGGATTTTTTCACATTCCAAATCATTTTAGTAAGATGCTGAGAAAAATCAATAACTTATTAGATGCCAGTTTCCTCATTAAAACAAACTATTAATCACTGTTGTTTCCATCAGATTGGGGCCACAGTTCTGACTTTATTTCTTGGTGTTGCAAGGATGATAGAATATTTCAGGTGTTGGAAATATTTCAAGAAATTATTTTATTAACAAGAAATTATTGTTACTTTGTTAACAAGGTCTCTCCTCCTCCTAGCAATTATTTTTCACCAGTTTCAGCTGAAGTTAATAGTGTTCTTGTTTTTCCTCTACTGAGACCTTTTTTTCTTCAGTAATGCATTGGGAGTCCATTTCTATAGTAGCCCCATCTTGGCTGCAGTGTGCAGTCATTCTGTACATCATTTCTTCCAATGAATGGGGTAAAACTGTGAGCATGCACCCCACTACAAAATATATAAAGTTATATTCGTCTCTAGTTTTAAGATGGCCCCTTTTTAGCAACTTGAAAGTACACATTAATGTACATATGTATTTTGTGAAATGGAAAAGTGAGATCCAATCAACCATAGTGTTAAGTACATTCCTCAGCAAATGAGGACTTCTGGTCCTATTTCACTGAATTGTTAAGGGGCTTATTTCCCCAGGGATGGTTAACTTTTTAATCTTGTTGAACACAGATTTCAAGTTGCCTCCTCCATTGCCATTCTGCCATCATCTTCTCAGAAACAGAGATTTTGAACTACATGCTTATGAATTTATGAACAAGTTACTCCTATTACTAATGGAAATGTCCACTTATTAAAAAATAAAGTGTTCTTTATGTGAGCTAAACTTGAGAAACACTGAGTTAAACAAAATAATCTTACAAAATTACATAAGATACAGGTACTTTCCAGTAATCTTTGAGTAGCATTTCTTAAGAAATTGTGATCATTAAACCCAAATAATAGAAAAATAGCCATTTTATCTAGAGGTGGTTAGTTTTTGCATAAATTCTTTTTCAAAGAGCATTCACATGTGTCTTCCCTACATGCTGCATAGTATGGTAGAAAGATACAGATGCTACATTTCTTAGTCCTGAATTTGAATGCTGTCTAACCACTCTCAGACTGTGCCCTTAGACTTAGTCACTGCACGTCCCTAAGTCAGTACTGTCAGAGAGTAAATGGGGATAAGTAATGTTTCACCTACCTACCTCACTGAATTATTATGATCAATGGAAATCACATGCGTAAAAGAATCTTATAATATCTGGGACCCCAATTAGTCAGTCTTACTGTGGCATTGCAATAAAAGAAGCACACCAAAAAGAACTCCAGCAACTGAAAGTTAAGTTATTCTGAGAAAAATTTTAGAATATTTTCTAAACATCTTTATAACCTCTGGGTAGAGAAATATTTCTTAAATTAGATCCCCAAAGCACAACTATAAAAAAAGATTGATGAATCCATCTGTATTAAAATGTAAAACTTCTCTTCATGAAAAGACACCACTAAGAAAGTGAAAACTTGGACTTCCCCAGTGGTCAAGACTCCGAGCTTCCACTGCAGGGGGCACAGGTTCGATCCCTGGATAGGAAGCTAAGATCCCACATGCTGCACAGCACCAAAAAAAACCAACAACGACAAAAAAAAAAAAAAAAGTGAAAACTTGAATCACAAATTGGGAGAAGAAATTTACAAACATATAACAAGAATTCCAATGAAGAATGCAGAAAGAACTCCTACAAATCAATAAGGAAAAGACAACATAATTAGAAACTGGGCAAGAACATGGATGGCATTTACAGAAGATGAAACTGAAATGACCAACAAATATATGAAAAGTTGATTAAACTCACAAATAATAAGAGAAATGAGAACCGTAATCCCAATGAGATAGGCAAAAAAATTTAGGTCTAGCATTACCAAGTGTTGATGAGGATACAGAGCAATGAATTCTTTTTCTGTTTTGTTTTGTTTTGTTTTGTTTAAATTTATTTATTTTTGGCTGTGTTGGGTCTTCGTTTCTGTGCGAGGGCTTTCTCTAGTTGCGGCGAGCTGGAGCCACTCTTCATTGTGGCGTGCGGGCCTCTCACTGTCGCGGCCTCTCTTGTTGCGGAGCACGGGCTCCAGACGCACAGGCTCAGTAGTCGTGGCACACGGGCCTAGTTGCTCCGCAGCACGTGGGATCTTCCCATACCAGGGCTCGGACCCGTGTCCCCTGCATTGGCAGGCAGATTCTCAACCACTGTGCCACCAGGGAAGCCCCAGAGCAATGAATTCTTAAAGCCTGTTGGAGTGAATGAAAATTGCAACCACCTCTTTGGAACACAACTTGGTTTATCCTACAAAGCTGAAGATGTGCTAACCCTCACATCCAGTAATTCTACTCTTAGGTATGTACCCTAGAGAAATTCTTGCACATGTGCCCCAGGAACCACATACAAGAAAGTTCATAACTCCATTGTTTGTAAGAGAAAAACACTGGAAGCAACACAACATCCTTAAAAAAAAAAGAGAGAGAATGGTAAATAAATTGTGGTATATTCATGGAATGGGTAATAACAATGAAAATGGACTACAGTTGTGCGTATCAGTGTATATAAAGACCAGGAACATTGAGTTGAATGAAGAGCAAATCTCAGTAGAATATCTACAGTATGCTATTGATACAAAGATAATTCAAAAGAATATAAAAATTTAAACTACATTATTTAAGGATATATACATACAGAGTTGAACCATTATGAAGAGCAAAACTCACACACAAAATTCAGAAAACTGGTTACCTGGGGAGAGAGAAGGACACAGTCAGAAAGGGGCATCCAGGTGGATTGATGGGACTGGTAATGTTGTCTTTATTAAAGATGGGTTTTTATTGCTATTTACACCTTATATATGTTTTTATATAGCTTTTTTGTTATGCATGAATGTTTCATGCATACATTCTAAATCTTAATTTAACTTGTCTAATTCAGTATCTCAAAAACATTGCCCATGTAATCCTCT
Organism: Pseudorca crassidens; assembly: GCF_039906515.1. Lineage (NCBI taxonomy): Eukaryota > Metazoa > Chordata > Mammalia > Artiodactyla > Delphinidae > Pseudorca > Pseudorca crassidens. The sequence goes on from NC_090299.1 coordinate 13,614,279, forward strand.
TATCTCCTCACACATACTAAAACCCTGTTGAGTTCAGTTAGGGAAACACTGCTCCAGGTCTTATAACCTCTCTTTTTTGGCAAAGAGACTTCCCCCAGCTAAGTCTCATGGCCATTTATTCCAGCAGGGCCAGGATGCAGCTACAGATGCAGAGCTTTCCCTGGGTTGAAGTGTCCCAGGATATTTTTGCACGTGTCCTTATAAGCAGACATAAACTGTGCATATCGGTCTTACCTTGGGTTTAAAAAGTGCTAGTCATGGAAGCAGCAGGTGGTCTGTTGATCTGTACTAAAGTAACTGACATTCAACTGTTCCATGTCCTTGGAGACCACTTTCCCTCCCCATTCTGTCCAGATACACGACAGGAGAAACAACACTCCAAGCCGAGATGCACACTCTCGTAAGAATGAAAATTACTCTGAAGAGCTCAGTGTTCTGGGGTTTACAGCAGAAGTACCTAGTTAGAGGCACCATTTTCAGAGGCAATTCCTCTCCTCAGCGAATGCCTAATAATCTTCAGATATAAATAGCTCCTGCTGGGCTTTTAAGTTCACACCTTGGTGAACTCATTGAGAGATACTTCACAGCTGGTTGCATTGCTGAGAACTCAATGTTTTTCTCCCGGGACTTTGCTGATAAGGGGCTTTTGAACTGGTGTGATTGGAGCAATATTAAACTCCCAGCCATGACCATTGGACTTTAGTCCCTCATTAGTATCAGGTGTAATGAGGTCGGGCAAAGAGGGGATTGTGTGCTGTTAAACTGAGTTGGCAATGATTGTTACCAACGGTGGAGCAGCCTACTATACTTTAAACCCCTGGTTCCAAGGGAATATTTCATTTTTGCTGCATTTGTCTTCCATTGTGAAGATGGATTTCATCATAATGATGCATCACCTGAGAAGATTCACTCTGCTGCTTCTAAACTCATATCTTGCAAATAAACATTTTATATTCTGTAAGCCCCCTAGTTCTCAGAAGCCCTGCTCACTGCGATTGGGCCCACACAGCTCCCTGCTATTTGCTTCGGCACTTGCTTTTTCATCACTCACACCTCCCCTTTTCAGAGCTTGCCTTACTCTCTCCTTGCAAGGGATGCCACAAAGATGTTGGGCTCTCACTGCTTTTTCTCCATTTGCTTCTTCTAGAAATCTTCTCACTTACACACAGTTTCTAGCTGCAAAGCAAGTCATCTATCATCATATGAGGTGAAAATGGCACAGGGCATCAGGCGCTAAAGCAGAACCAACATGATAATGGCAAATTTGTTTTCACTAAGTGTTAAATTGACTGAGATATCCTCACCACACTGATTTCACGTATGGGTTGGCATTTGAAGGGTAGGCAGCTGATATTTCCCTGATCCCAAGGGCAGGAGTTCAGCTGGGCAGCAGGACGGTACTGGAATCAGAACCTGGAAAGTCATCCAGATGCTCTCCCTGTGTCTCATGTCACAGTTTCTCTCTGCCCATCTACTCAGTCTTCTCTCTCTTTGCTCACCAGCCTTCTCTGATCCCCAGAGCAGAACTCATGACTGCTCAGGTCTCCTGAGGATACATAGTACAGTCCAACCGTATTACTCTCAGTCCTAATTCCAAATTGCAAAGGTTGCAACTTTGGTTCGCCCAGCTTGGGTCAGCTGTCCAATCCACTGCTGCAGGAGATCAGGGGCATGTTCAACCAAATGGTCCTGGGGGTCATTTTCTCCAAACTGGGGAACCCAATTAAGAGGGTAATTATGAGCTGAGCAGACATTCCAAAATGTGTCCCCTATAAGCACCTAAGCTTAAAAACATAATAATACTTTAAAAAATCATTATGATGCATTGCTTTATCAGATATTTAACGAACCCATAATTTGTCAGACATTGAGGACTTAGACAGATGAGGTCTAACAAAGTCCCGGGAGAAAAACGTGTTTTGTTTGTCTCTAGCTATATTGACTAGGAATGTTTTGTAGATATAATTATTTAGGCAAAAAATTTCACCACTAGCGGGCTTCCCTGGTGGCTCAGCAGTTAAGAATCCACCTGCCAATGCAGGGGACACAGGTTCGAGCCCTGGTCTGGGAAGATCCCACATGCCATGGAGCAACTAAGCCCGTGCGCCACAACTACTGAGCCTGTGCTCTAGAGCCTGTGATCCATGACTACTAAGCCCATGTGCCACAACTACGGAAGCCCACGCGCCTAGAGCCCATGCTCTGCAACAAGAGAAGCCACCGCAATAAGAAGCCCGTGCACCGCAAGGAAGAGTAGCCCCCACTCGCTGCAACTACAAAAAGCCTGTGTGCAGCAAGGAAGACACAACGCAGCCAAAAATAAATAAATTAAAAATAAAAATTAAAACACTTAAAAAACAAAATTCCACCACTAGGAAGACATATTCGACTACACTTGCTCAAACTGAAATTAAGATGGATTAAGACAGAAGATCTTATTCTAATTTGTGAAGTTATTTGTATGAAAAGTCTTACAAGGTAAAAATTAAATTGCATTTAGTTATGCATTTAATTAATTCGTTATTGAGGAGAATAAAATTATATGAAATGACAACTCTTCCATAAATTCAGGACATACGGTCATTTTCCAATGGAGATCGATATAATGGGAGTTTACTTGGATTTCCTGCCAAAGAATAGTTTCTTTAGCATATAGACATAACTTAGAGGTTGAAGACAGCAAAAGAAGGTCTCACTGAGGAACATTCTGGTATCTCTTCACCTATAAATTTCCTAGTGTGGGGAAGACAGATGTGTCCACTAAATAGAGCTTAATAATAATTCTTCTGAGAGTTTAGAACTTGTGCTATCTAATATGATTCCCTCTATTTCCACAACCCCCCTTGCCCGCAGTGCATTCTCACTTGGGTGTCATCTCATCAAACAGGAAGATCATAAACTCTCAGGGTTAGGAGGTACCTTAAAGGTCAATGATCTTTATTAACAGCAAAGGCTTCTATTCGCATCATCCCACATTCAGTTGCCCTTGCAGGAAAAAGTAATAATCCTGCTCCATTGATGGGCATAGCTTCACCATGTTTATAGAACCAAAGCAATCAGATTCCCATGACAGGCCTTCTCTTAGTCTTAGTGGGTTTTCCATTTGTAGGAAGTCCCCATGAGCCACAGATATTTAAGAAATCTTAATACGTAAAAGAAGCTTGGTGTGCTTGCAAAATAATGACCCCCTCAAAGATGTCCATATCCTAGTCGCTGATACTTGTGAATACATTATATGACACAATAAGGGAGAAGTCATGTTATCAATGAGTTAACCTTGAGATGGGGAGATTATCCTATCCTGGATTATCCAGGTAGGCACCATGTAATCACAGGGTCCTTAGAAGTGGAAGTAGAAGTAAGAAAGTGAAGGTCAGAGTCAGAGAGAGATTGGAGGAAGCTACCCTGATAGTTTTGAAGATGCAGGAAGAGGTCACAAGCTAAGACATCTGGGGAACCTCTAGAAGCTGAAAAAAGAGAAGGAAATGGGTTCTCCCCAGAGCCTCCAGAAAGGAACACAGCTCTGCCAGCATATTGATTTAACCCCAGTAAGAAACCATTTAGGACCTCTGACCCCCAGAACTATAAAAGGATAAATCTGTGTTGTTTTAAACCACTAGGTTTGTGGTAATTTGTTAAAGCAGCAATAGAAAACTAACATACAGGTGGTTAAACGTTAGAGGCTATCAAGAGACGTTTCCTCCCAAGGCCTCTTGGAAATCTCACAGGGAGCAAACATCCCAGGAGCAGAGCTGCCTGTCTTTTTGGCCCCCAAAGGTCAGCCTGCTACTACTCAACTACTGAAGGCTTTTTACCATGGCAGAATGATGTGAAAATTTCAGGCTAATTAGACATTCATGCGCAAAATAGTTTGGAGGAGAGAGTGAAAGTGGGGAGAAATTAAAGGGCATCATATAATGGGCCATGTACGAGGTGATGGAGCACAGGAACCAAGCAGCAGGGGTTAAAGAAAAGTCATGATTATCAGGATTACCCCATCGCCTCTGCCACCAAAAGCCCTAGAGCCACACTAGCCTCCTTCTGTTCCTAGAACTTACCAAGGTCATCCAGGGCTTGGGCCCTTCTGCCCGGAAAGCTCATTCCCCTACTACTGGTGCATGGACTTTTCAGACCTCACCCTAAATGGCACCTCCTGATAATTCTATAGCAGCCACCCAGGCAGTATTATATCACTTGCTTTAATTCTCTTCTTAGCACTTACCAATAATTTTCTGATTTACGTGCTTATATACGTGTTCATTATCTATCTTTCCCAGACAGAATATAAGCTCAATGAGAGCAAGGACCTTGTCTGTTTTCTTCACACATATCCTCAGGGCTTAACTCAGTACCTGGCACTTAGCAGGTGCTCAATAAATATATGTAGCATGAACAAATGACAGAGGAAAGGTCTTAGTTATACATTAGATACAGGTGAAAATGAAAGAATGTGTCACATATGGCTCCAAAGTTTTTAGTTTTAAGTGACTAGGAGATGGTGGTGCCACTGACACAGATAGGAGAACAGAGGGAAAGGAAGTTTGGGGCATAAAGCCAAGGATGAGTTTGGTTTTTAATGTGCTGGGCATGAAGTAAGAGCACAAAGTCCTGTAGGCATGTGAACTCAGCAAGTCCAAAGTTCCACTTGGTCTCTCATTATCTTCCTAAACTGGCCCCCATCCTCTCCTCCATCTACCTCATTTGGTGACACCACATTCAGGCAGCTGTCCCCGCTGGAAAGCTCAGAATTCATTCTGGACTCCTTTCTCTCACCCATTCTAACATCCAATCAGGCCAATTTTGGCAATTTTCAAATTGCCAAACTTAAATAAGAGGCATATCTTTTCTTTCACAAAAAGACAAATAGCCTACATTTGCTGCCCTTTTCTTGATGGTATTAGTACACTACCTCCCAGTTGTTTCTGAAAACAAAAACAAAAGCAAATAAACAAAAAACTACATACTCAGTCCCTTCAAAGTAAAGATAACATTTTGACAATGAGTGAGAAAGTAACTACTTTTCAAAAGAAACCCCTACTGAAGAGATATTTGAAAATAGAAGTTTGGAAATGTTTCCATCATTTTTGTGGTTTTACTGCCAAAAAATGATATAAAGGCATCACGTATACAAACATTTATATTAGAACACTTTAAGGACTTGGGATAGGTATAGAATTTACTGACTTGTTTTTTAAATTTTTAAACAGAGGTTTAAAAATTGAAACATTTGTCAACACTATGAAAAACATGTACCCCTGCCAATTAGCTTACAAGAACAACTGATTGATACCAGGGATAAAGGAAACTTACTGACTTGAATTTCAACAAAACAATTACATAATTGCTAGATAGAATTTGAACTGAATCTGTTGACTCAGGAAGTTCATTTCCATTGTGGGGGGATATCACTTTATGAGGCCTTATCCACTACATCAGCCATTAAAACCAAAACTGAAATAAACTTAGAGCAAGACCTGCAAATCATAGCATCACAAGAATAAACCAAGATTTTAAAAAATAATTAGACAAAATCATGAGGTTTTTTTAATAAGTAAATAAAAATTATTTTAAATGTTTTAATCTCATATTTATCTTATCTTTTTACAATTTCCATTTTGGAGGATGTTTTTAAACAGGCACAATATATTAGTGCAGCAATAAACATATGTAATTTATTTGAAAAATAACTACGTTGGGAGTATGTGGCTGAGATTTCCTTGCCTACGGGATGCCTAATCACTGCTCTATGAAGCCAGAGGAATCGCCATAAAATGCACGTGAGATTTCCATGCTGTGGCATGGAAACCCTTCCCCGGCTTTGCATTCTTCGTGGCCACAGTCCTCTCAGGACCAACGAGATGGGTAATACACACACACGGAGGTGTACCGTCCTCTGGGTGTACTCACATTTGATGAAACCCCCAAATCTTGGTAAGAAGGTAAAGTGCAGAGGCAATCTGTTAATGCCATGCTGCTAGCTTGATGCTTGGATGAGGTGAGCAGGGAGTTATTCTCAAGCCCTGGCTCCTAGCCCTAGCTCTATCCCTTCCTCTCTCTCTGTCTCAAGAAAGCATATGGAATGCCAGTGGGGGAGAGTCACAGTGTTATGGGGATAACCTTGAATTGGCTCTAATTTAAGTTTTTTAAGGAGTAAAGCCATCACAAACCCAACACTTTATTATTAGTAACATTATTTGGTTACACCTGGTGAGTCAAAAAGCCTATGACTTACACAATCAAATCTCAGCTCCTTAGCAGGGTTCTTGACCCTACCTTCCTCTCAGGTCTCATTTCCTACCAACCTCAGTCTCACACTTTACACTCTGTTGCCTGCACATACCATCTACTTCTCACCTTGTTCATACAGTCCCTCTTTGTCCAAAATGTCCTCCATTCCGTATCCCCATCCAGCTAACTTCTATTCTTCCATTAAGACCAGGCTTAAACCCCCTCTTCCAGGAAGTCGTCCTTGACCTACTCAGGCTACCTTTGTTGGTAGCTCCATCCTACTCTTTATGTTCCCATCGTACTGTTGCATGGCTCTATCACTGTACCAAAATTATCCATTTATGGGTTGGTCACACCCACCAGACTGTGAGCTTTATTTTAAGCTGCGGATGGAGTCTTAGTGGTAAGCACAATGCCTGGCATGTAGCAGACATTCCATAGATGTTTGCTGAATGAGTGAGACACTGAGTGAGTGAGTGAATCAAATAGCAGCAGTAAGTCGTTGGATATTTAGGACTGACTGAATCAAAGGTTAATCTAATGACAAAACATCTGCATTTAATTACTGACCCTTCATTGCCTAAGAATATAACTTTAATGAGAAGTTGCCAAAGAATGAGAAATTACAAGGGAAGTAGCATTGGGGGAGGGGTGTCAGTGAAAAGATAGAGAAGAGGAGAGGACCATGGATAGGGACACTCTGCCTACCCTCCCAAACAGGGCTACTTCTCCCCCTTCACAGGTACACCCACAGAGCAAAGACCTCTGAAGTAGCATACAGCTAAAGAGGGTTGGCAGCCCCAGGACTGTCTGACATTAACTCTTTAGTTGCTGTATTGTCCAGAGGTCTAGAGGAACCAGGAAGTGTGGACAGTGGAGAGGGGCTCTCAGGGAACCCTGGACTGTGGCTATTTTCCAACAGGTATGAAACTATTTCAATTTTTTTAAACAATTGGTACAGGCACATCAGTGAATATCAGCTTAATATCAGCCTGCTTATAGGTAAATCAGGTAATATTGTCTATACCCGTGTACCTCCATGGAGAATAATGGCCCCTTTAAAGGCTGAGGATTTTTTCATTGGTTAAGAACCACTTCCCCCTTGACATCTGAGAACACTTTCTTTCTCAGGACTTGGTGGATAGGGCAAGCTCTAAACAAGCCCTGAGTGATTCTTTTTTTCCCCACTCCTTTTGTTCACCTTAAAAACTTGCCTGTAATTGTGTCCGGTAGCTCTGTTCTTCCCCCTTGGCGATGAAATGAAAACTGATTCAGGCCTTACCATGTGGGGGACTTTTAGTCACAAAAAGCAACAGCCTTATAGTTATTTGCATTCTAAGCTTCCTCCTCCAAGTAATTGGAAGAGATTTTGATTCAGTTCTTAACCTAGTTTTTACAGAGCCTCCACCAAATGCCTCAGACACAGACACACTTTATCACTCTCGGCTAAATAAATGAAATGGGCTTTCATCAGAAATGATCAGTCCTCCTCCCAGAGAGAGTTTCTATGATTCCAGCAGTTCATGGGTTTTTTTTTCCTTCCCACCTAATGGATTTATTTCTCAATTGATTGTTCTTTCCACATCAAGTATAAGCTGCAGCTCTTTCCCACGTGGAGCTCACTCGGTGTTTCCATTTTCCAGGAGTGATTCACTCTCAGAAGGTGAAAGGTGGGGGGCTCTGAAATTACCTAAAATAACTGCAATGTACAAAGCAGCTGATCAAATTATTTTGAAGGGCTGATGAATGCTTTAAAAATCTCTACCCTGAATGTAATTACCAAGGCAGGGGAATAAAATTTTTTCCTCTACTCTTCTTGGTTCTTTGGTTGGTCTAATAATCAAGTTAACATAGGACGTATTAACAGGAGAAAAACAAATTTAATTACTTATGTACAGGGGCCACATAAGAATATGAGACAAGTAGTTAGGCAATTGAGGCTTATATGCCATCTGAGCTAAGGAGAAGGGGGTAGGGATCTGGCACTTCAAAGGGGAAAAAAAACAATCTGGAAGATGGGAAGAGCAAATGTTTGGCAACAAACATTTGCACCCTGTGCCATGTAAAGACAATGAGACACAAGGAGGAATTGTATCTCTGGAATTGGAGAGCCACGCTCTCCCCCAACTTATCACACTTAGCCCATATTCTTTGTAGTTATCTATGGTAATCTCTTCCTGGACCAGGCCCTCTACCTAAATTCTTTTAGGCAGTTAAGGGAAAGGTAAAAGCTTTTTTTCATCTGCTGGGTCTGGATTGCCTTCAGCTCAAAACAGTCCACATGACAAAGTGGCACATTCTGAACCCCTTCACCAATGTTTCTCAAAGTGCACTTTGGGGCCACCTGCATCCCCATCACCCACGTGCTTGTTAAACATGCAAAGTCCCAGGTCCCATCAAAGGACCAAACTTTTCATGGTAAGGGCCTGAAAATCTGTACTTAAAAAAAAAGTCTTAATCAAAAGTAGAATATACACACAGAAGAGTACACACACCATAAATGGACACCTTGCTGAAGTTTCACAACTAAACCTGTCTGAAAGACCAGCACTCACATCAAGAACCAGAATATCACTGATATCCCAGAGGCTCCCTTTCATTTACAACCTATTTCCCCACCCCAAGGATAACCATTATCTTAACTTCTAAGGCCACAGATTAGTTTCATCTGAGGTCTTGATTTTCTTTTTTTGAAGTCTATAAATGGAATCATACAGTATGCATTCTTTTGTCTGGCTTCTTTTATTGATTATATTTGTGAGATTCATCCATATTGTTGCATGTGGTTGTAGTTTGTTCATTCTCTTTGGTTGAATGGTATTCCACTGTGTGATTATACCAAAATTTACTTATACATTCAACGTAAATTTAAATGATAATGAAATACTGCTATATAACCACCAGAATGGCTAAAATTAAAACAGAAAATAATAAGTGTTGCTGAGGATGTGGAACAACAGAAACTCTTACATACTGAGCGAGGGACTATAAATTGGTACATTACTTTGGAACACTTTTTGGCAGTATTCTACTAACACTGAATATGTGGCTAACTGATGATGCAGAAATTCCACTCCTAGTTATATGCCCCACAGAAATACATACATATGTTCACCACAATGACACAACCTAAAATGTGCACAGCTGTTCATAATAGTCAAAAACGTGATACTACCTAAGTCATCAGCAATTGAGCCAAATCTGCATTTTTAACAAGTCCACCAGCTGATTCTTATGCACACAAAACTTTGAGAATCTTTGCATTCAATATTCTGAAGATTTACATTGAGACTAAGCCTGGGAATTTCAGCAACTATCAAAATCCATTAGGTCAATGTGTTTGAATTTGTCAAAGAAAAAAGATATTTTCTCATCATTAAACTTACAAAAAGACTTCAAGTAGGAGTTTATACTTAAGCACCATATACATTTCCCCATTACTTTGAAAGCTGAGTGCTAGAGAAAAGTGTTTCACAAAATGTGTTAAAATTTTAATTGTGTTCTCACAGCCATGGACTTAGGGCAGCTGCTGCTATTCCTCAATCACACTATCACTGTTGTGAATGAATATTTCACATACTGCTATTTTCCCATGAAGTTCCTCTGATTAAATAAAAACTTGGATTTATAAGCTCAAGAAATAACTGGGGAAAAACTCAGCTCTTAGAAACTTTGACAAGAAGCAATTGAGCAGACCCCTACTCTGAAGTCAAGTGTGAGAGTTTATTGTATGTTGGTGGCAGCTGACAGATTTTGAATAATCACCTGCAAAAAGGACTACCCTTAAGATGAGTGGCCTTAAATAACACACAGATAACTCAATTATCACTCCTAAGGAGATGGAAAAACACCCATAAGCAAACCACCTTAAAGATGAACAAAGAGGGACTTCCCTGGTGGCGCAGTGGTTAAGAATCCACCTGTCAATGCAGGGGACACGGGTTCGATCCTGGTCCGGGAAGATCCACATGCCGCGGAGCAACTAAGCCTGTGCACCACAACTACTGAGCCTGCGCCCTAGAGCCTAAGAGCCACAACTCCTGAAGCCTGGCATGCCTAGAGCCTGTGCTCCGCAGCAAGAGAAGCCACTGCAATGAGAAGCACGCGCACCACAACGAAGAGTAGCCCCCCACTCGCTGCAACTAGAGAAAGCCCATGTGCAGCAACGAAGACCCAACACAGCCAAAAATAAATAAATTTATATATTAAAAAAAAATGATGAACAAAGAAACAGCCATTCTTATGCCTCAGGATTTCCACAGATGAAAAACGATCCAAACAAACCCCAAATGCAAACTATTTGGAATCAAAATGTTTAGAACTGAAAAAGACCTTAAAGAACATCTACAAAGAGGAAAGGAGACTCTTAACGTGGATATAATGAAATAAGCAAAATTATACATGGCTGTGATTTTAAAATAATGCCCTGTAGCCAGACTTAGGCACTCAATAAACTGAATTTAGACTCTATGTGAGATATCTCAGCAGTTACTTAAAAAGCACAACAAACTTAAGGAAAATTTAGCATCTCCAGCTGTAAGCCATGAACCTGTCCTTCTAAAACTAGTACCATCGCATATATTACTCCTTTTGTTGTATTTATAATGGACTATTCAGAGGTAACCTACCAAGTTACAAGGTGAAAGCTTACTTGCAGGCACCAATATCTCATACCTAAGGTTCAGAAGGGCACAGTGGTATTAATATTTAGGACAACTCTACACTTAAGGGGAAGTGTATGTCAGCCTTAGCAGGTAAAATGAAAGAGTGTTGTCCCTGGGCCTTGGGAAACAAACACCTTCTATGCGCAAGTGACTGTGATATAACAAATATGGAGGAAGAACTCTCGCAGCAGGAAGTTCAATGGCTGAGGAGAGAGGGGAAAAAATCCCCCTACCTTTCATCATTAATCTGCTCAGTCTCAAGAGAGATGGCAAATACTTAGAATATCAAGAGGCTTGGTCACTTACAAAAAGCAGCCCGTCTGGGAATACACGTCTAATCCGCCCTAAATTCCAGAACATCACTTCACTTGGCCCTTAAGATCAAGTTTAACTTGCCAGGCAGTGAAGTTACAAGGAGAGGGAGGGATGGAGGTGGAGGAGGTGATAATAGTTGGCCTGTGCACAAGAAAAGGGAGTGCTGGCAAGTCTAGGCTTTGGAATGTCCTGTCTTTGTGCCCTCTGAGGACTCCTCCACCCTGTCATTCATGCTCCGTAGAATGGTAGCCTCAAAGGGTATTGTCAAGTGAAGGACTCTCTTTGTGTTGGTAGTTTTTTGTAAAGAAAAGAGCTTGACTCTTCAGGACAATGAAATGATTCTAAATATGGTGATTTTTTTTTTTTTTTTTAAGTTAGATGCTAGCCTGGCATTTAGTGGTTCTTTGAGACAAAAGCTTTATCCTCATCATTTAGTTTACTTGGACTGCACAGGAGTTTTCTAAACAAAAATGGTCTCTGACAGTGTTACTAGTGAACTCCCTGTAATTTCAGGTCTAAAATACAGCTTCGTCCACAGACAGGAAATACAAACCAAGGACAACTTTGGCCCGCTGAGGCCCTCCTCCTCCATGTGGGAAATAGTTGCTGGCACACTTGGGTGGTTCTGTGCTCCCAAACTCTAATTAAGTTCACGTGGACAACAGGGCTGCTGCAGCTGCCAGCAGGGTGAGGCCATGCGTCTGTGCCAAGCAGACCTGTTGTTCTGCCGCTTGTACCCCATTCTTAAGGTCATCCTGGTACTACCCTGGCCCAGGCTCTATCTCACCTTCTCCTTTATGGGTCAACCAAGCAATCCCAGTTGGGAATCCCTTACATTTCTGACAAATAGGGGAAACTTGTGCAATGACTGGATAATACCCATTGAGGCCACCCTGGTACAGACCTGATTCCCTCACATTTGTGTCGTATAGGGGAGTGGACAAAGGTATACATGGGCCAGATACATGGGACATAAGCTCCATGATAGCAGGTGTTTGTGTGTGCTTTATTCAGGTCTACCTCCCCAGGGCCTAGAAAAGTGCCCCGCATATAAACAGGAGCTAGATAAATGTTTGGTGGGTGTAATGCTGACGAAGAGAAGATGAGAGCATGAGTTAGAAGGAACCAGGGACCAGCAACGTGGACCTGGTTCTTTTTTTAAATTTATTTTTAAATTTATTTTATTTATTTGGTTGCACCAGGTCTTAGTTGCGACAGGAGGGCTCTTAGTTTTGGAATGTGTGCTCCTTAGCTGCAGCAGGCAGGCTCCTTACTTGTGGCTTGCTGGCTCCTTAGTTGAGGCATGTGAACTCTCAGTTGCAGCATGCATGTGGGATCTAGTTCCCCAAGCAGGGATCGAACACAGGCCCCCTGTACTGGGAGCGTGGAGTCGTAACCACTGCCCACCAGGGAAGTCCCAGTGGACCTGGTACTTAAGAGCTAAAAATAAGAGAAAGGCATCTGCACCTGGTAGTACTCAACACCCATTGCAGGCTTTAAAAAAACTAGATCATCAAGATAAATCCTCCATCATTAGTGTTTTTTTCATTAATTTGGCAAATGTTTATTGCATACCCACATTGTACTAAGCACCGTCTAGGTGCCAGGCATACCAAAATGAAAAGACAAAATCCATGTTCTCATGAAGTTTACATTCTATTAGGGAAGACAGACAATAAACACACAGTATTTTCGAGAGTTTTAAGAGAGAAGAAGAAAATAAAATAACCATTAAAGCAGGACAAAGTGATGGGGGAAGAGCGGTGCTATTGCTTCTGCTAGGATAGTCCAAGAAGGTCTCTCTGAGGACCACATATTTGATCTGAGACCTGAATGTTGAGAAGAAAGCAGCCAGGGGAACTTCTGGCAGAAGAACATTCCAGCTGGGAAGAGCAAAGGCCCATAGACATGGGTGCCTTGGGAATGTTGAGGGACAGAATGTGTAGATAGAGACAGAGGCTGAGAGCGGGAATGGGTAGAGGAAGGTTGAGGTGTGGGTCCTTGGAACCCTTGGTGAGGAGCTTACATTCTATTTCAAAGTGAAAAGAAACCATAAAATAAATTTAAGTGTGAGAGTAGATTGATCTTTACCCATTAAAAAGATCTCTCCAGCTGCTGTTTAAAGAATGGCTATGGGGAGGAAGCAGAGAGACTAGTTAGGAGGCTAGTGGCTGCTAGTTGCAGTCGCTTGGCTGGGCTGTAGCAGTGGAGGTGTTGAGAAGTGGTCAGCTTTGGATACTGTGTGCAGCTGCAGGACCTGATGATGGATGACAGGTGAGGTATGAAATCAAGTGAAGAATGGGAGACTCCTAGCATTTTGACTAAGCAATTGAGTAGATAGTGGTACTACTTACTGATATGGGGAGGTTGAGAGAGGAGAAACCGAATGGGGTGGATGTGGAATCAAGAGTATCTTTTAGCCATGTTGTATTTGAAGTTGACTGTTAGACGTCCAAGGGTCTCATGATGTTAAGCAATAGTTGGATATACAACTCTAAAGGTATGAGCAAAAATAGGGCTAGAGATAGTGACTCAGGGGTCATCAGCACATTCATGCTGTGTAAAGTTCTGGGCCTGGATGAGACTACCTCCGCAGAGCAGCTTCCCCTCAGTAGCATCTTCTGCAGAGATAACTAGCTCTGGGGTTAATGGAGAGCTCCCCAGCATCCTGCTAACTCATAGAAAAATTTATTTCAGACCGATTTGTGTTGCCTTTGTTAATGTAATGTGAAAAAATGAGGGGAAATTATAGGGACAAAATGTCTGATCGACATGAAACTTCAAGGATGATGAAAGTTCCTTTTAACTAGATAATCAAGAGGGAAAAGCAGCAAAATGTAAAAGCGAAACACAAATAATCATTCTTCTCTAACTTGTTTTCAAGCCTGTTTTCCTGGTAATGCCATGTGAAAGACTGGGGGTGGAGGTAGGAAAGAGCCTCCAAGCATTCCTTTTTAATGACATCATTGATTCTAACCAACGAATCAAGGGCTCTGGGACAGCAGGACTTAGGAGATAAGGAAAAGGGCAAACCATTAACATTTAGGTAACATAAACACAGAATCTTTTTGGTTTTTACACTTTTAAAATATTCCATTCTAAAACCTAGGATGCTTCATTCCAAATATATTTGACTTTCATTTTAAATTGTAAGGTCTCATATTTACTGCAATAAGCTTCAAAGGTACATCTGTAATTACAAGAAGAAAACTAAAGCTTAAAGTTCGTTGACAAATAGACCTAGTTTTCTATTTTGCTACTGGGAACCTAGGCAGACTGCACATTGTATTTTATAACCAAATCCCCCAGAGTCCTTACACAAAACCTAAGCCATATACACATCTCTACTTTGAAACAGTGGAATCTTGGGGTGCAGCCAACCTTCACAAAACAAGTCAAGGAATTTCCCATGATGCCAAGGACTCCAGTCAGAGTGTGTAGTATATGGGCCACCACTTTCCCCTTTTACCCAGTTCAAATATATATATATATATATATTTTGCCGTACGCGGGCCTCTCACTGCTGTGGCCTCTCCCGTTGCGGAGCACAGGCTCCGGACGCGCAGGCTCAGCGGCCATGGCTCGCAGGCCCAGCCGCTCCGCGGCATGTGGGATCTTCCCAGACCGGGGCGCGAACCCGTGTCCCCTGCATCGGCAGGCGGACTCTCAACCACTGCGCCACCAGGGAAGCCCAAAGAAAGTTTTTGTGGTTTTTTTTGTTGTTGTTTGTTTTCTTTTTTTGAGGTACGTGGGCCTCTCACTGTTGTCAAATATTTTTTTAAGAAAGGAAGGAAGAAAAGAAGGAAGGAGGGAAGGAAGGAAGAAAAGAAGGAAGGAGGGAAGGAAGGAAGGAAGGAAGGAAGTCTCAGATAGATAGATGGATAGATAGATAGATAGATAGATGATAGTTCTTTCATGCTTCTATACCTTTGTACACATTCTACCCTCTCTTATAACACTTATTTGTTTTGCATGCCTATGTCTCCCATTTATATCTTTCACATTCATATCCTGGTCTATCATCACACCTAAAGGAAGAGGTCACAGGTAGAATATTTTTAAAATTCCTCACAGTTTAGGTCCTTTGGTCGGTTGACTGTATTCATGGCCCCAGTTCCTCACTTGTGCCATGTATGTGGCAGTGCTCTCATGCTCTGGGCTGAGTATTCTGCCCCACCCCTGACTCTGGGCTCAGAGAGGGGACTTGCTTCGGCCAAAGGGGTGTTAGCAAACAATTCAAGCAGAGGCTGTAAAAGTGCTTACACATTTCCACTTGTACTCATGTGCCTCTACCATTTCCGTGAGAACATGTTCAGGCGAACCTGCTGGCTAGTTATGTAGCACAGTGGCCCCCAACCTTTGTTGCACCAGGGACCAGTTTCATGGAAGACAATTTTTCCACGGACGAGGAAGGGGGCGCAGATGGAATGGCTCAGGTGGCAATGCGAGGGATGGGGAGTGATGGGGGGCGGCAGATACAGCGTCACCTGCTCGCTCACCTGCCGCTCACCTCCTGCTGTGCGGCCCGGGTCCTAACACACAGGAGGATTGGGGACTCCTGATGTAGCAGAACCAAGTTGCCATGGTTGCCACACAGCCAAGGCTATCCTAGAGCAGCTCACCAATCCTCAGACAAGTAAATGAACCCATCCTACATCAGCAGAGCTGCTAAGCCAACTCACAGCTGATTACAGGTTCATAAACAAGTGCAGCCCAGAGAAACCAAGCCCAGTGCAGAGCAGAGTCATGAGCTAAATCAGGGGTCAGCCTACTATGACCCATGGGCCAAATCTGGCCCACCACCTGTTTTTACATGGCCCATGGAAAAAAGTAATCACAGGCCATTCAATTTCATGGTTGAAAAATAACATTTCATAACACATGAAATAATATTTTATAAGAAAAATTATATGAAATTCCAATTTCAGTTCCATTAAAGTTTTATTGGAACATAGACACATTCATTTGTTTATATATTGTCTATGGCTGCCTTTGCACTACAAAGGCAGAGCTGAGTGTTTGTGACATGGCCTGAGAAGCCTAAAATATTTACTTTCTGGCCCCGTAAGAAAAAAGATTGCTACCCCCTGAACTAAGTGAATGTTTATTTCTGTATGCCCCTGGGGCTCAACGGTATTTTGTTATGATGCATCACTGAAGCAAAAGTTCACTGACACAACTTCTCATCTGAAAGCTAATTCCTTTCTCTCCCATTAGAGAGTGCTGGTGAAGCAGCAGGGGCTTAGGGTCAGAACAAAACCAGGCCCTCCTCACCACCACAGGGCTGAACTTCACCACCAAGGCTCCAAGGAAGAATGCCAGTACATCAAAGAATGTCACCTTCTTCAATGGTTCCCAGTCCAGGGAACAGATCACATCGACCTCTCTGCCACAGTGAGTGACAAGTGAGGATCCAAAAGGCCCCTATCCTGATGACAGAGCCACAAAACCTATGAGCCAGGGATTCCACATATTGCCAGCTGTATACCCAGAGATCAACTTGCATAGGAGTAGAGGTAGGGAGAAGAAATATGGAAGAGGAAACGAAACTGAGTGTTTACCTAGATCATCATATTGGACTAAGTTTACCAAATTGGACTAAAATTTAATTCCCACCTTGGAACCCAGTGATGGAAACTTGGAGGAACATTATTTCAATTAATAAAGAAAAATTAACAAGTTACCTGTTCTTTTCCTCTTTCAGTATAATATGAGCTAATTTTACAAACCTGATAGGAATTTTTGTGGAATAAATAAATAGATTAATGAAAAAATGAATGGTAAACTTCCCACCATACTGCTGTGTACTCTTACTAACACCTCCTGGCATTTCTACCCAGTCAAGTTATTAGTCTGGAAATAACCCATTCTTCCTCTTGAACTGCCTTCCAACTTCCAGAAGCAAGCAGTAACTTTTAGGTCCAGAACCCCTCATTCAGAAATGCCTAAACACCCTCCCTCTGATCCTTTGGTTCAGGAATCTAAATAGGTGGTCTCAAAGACTTAGATAAATTTACATGAAACAGGCATCTTCTGGGTTAGAGGAACTTGGATCTTTCAGTAGACTTTGGCCTTAAACCTGTACTGAATATCTTCTGAGATTGTAATGAGGCAATGTTTTCCCCAAGAGGAGAAAAAGTCAGATTCCCACATCTGGAGTTTGACCTTTGTGCATGTTGTCATTTCACCCACCATAGGAAACCTTTCTGGGATGGGCTGAAATGTGTAACTTCTCAACAGTGAGGCTGGTAGCAATCCCACCCAGCTGTGTGGAACGGGAAGTGACAGGGTAATTAATATTCTGTTAAAATTTCAGGGGGCTACACTAAAGCTGGCCAGATTTCAGGGCTGACTCATCATGTTAAAACCAAACATGGTATTATCTGTCCACTCTGCTGACTCACTTGTCATCCCTAAGAAATATGTACCAGGCAGAGCTGCAAGGTCTTGGATCTGCCTTTTTAGGGGGTTACCCTTCAGTACCAGCCATGCCAGTTCACTCTGTGAAGAAGCTTCTATAATAAGCCACGGATGGTTTTCAAATGTGTGAGGGACTGTTTTGTGAAGGGAGATGGCCAGCCTCTTTCCTGCATTGCTTTATATGAAAAAAACCAGCATGGATAGCCAACACAACTGACATTTGAGAAGAACCATAGCATTTCCAAGCTGGAAGGGAGGCTTAGAGATCAAGCTAAAAGTACTTTCCTAAGAGGGTGGGAGGATATAGAGCACAGTGGATAAGAGCTTTGAGTCAGGCATCCTGAATTCATGTCCCATCTCTGCCACTCATAGTGGAATTATAAGTAGGAGGATAATGTAGCTATTAAGTAACTTTAAGCAAATTGCTCAGACTCCCTGAGCTTCGATTTCCTTATCTGTAAAATGAGGAATAATTATAGTACCCGTCTCACTGGGCTATTGTGAGGATTAAAGGGGATAAAGTATAAAAAGAGTACAGTGCTTTGCACAAAGTGCTCAAATAGTAGCTATTATTAAGGCTGATGGGGCAATCCATGGAAACCTCTTTCCTGGAAACAGGATAGATGCCCCATGTGTTTGGTATTAGATGGGTAAAGGGTAGAAGAATATCATTGCAAGCTGGGTATTGATGGGGGTGGGGCAGGCAAAAGAGGAAAAGTTGCCCAGAGAAAGGATGGGTCCTCAGTGTCTTCAGGGGCTGTGCCTTGGGACCTCAGGTAGGGAAGGCCCCATCTTTTGGTCCCAGTTTTAGATCTGCTGAAGATAGTCATTCATTTTCAAAAAAAGACCTCTCTGATTATAAGTCTGTGAAGGCTCTGCTCAGATTTCCCTTTAAGGGCCTTAAATGCACACACAAGCCAGCACAGACCAGTTTAAAAAAAAAAAAAGCCTGGCCAGTAATGGCACACAGAAACTAATACTTACATGATACTGTTAAGTGCACTCTTTTTAAACCACTAATTCTTATTCCACGAAAAGTGGTCTTTATGGCAAAGTCCTTAAGAGATCCAACAGCTTGTATAACCAGCAAACCTCATGGTTGGTTAGCAGCTTCAGGACTTGGATTCCCAGTGATAAACAAAAGAATTCCAAAGGCCACAATCCATAAACTCTCCATAGAAACATATGGAACTACTTAAGTCAGTTGGCTCAGAGCTGTTGTTTTGAAAACAAGTATCCTCAGCCAGAATCTCCACTGAGTGCTATTTATTGAATGGTTAGAAGGGCAAGACCCCGTGGGTCCTGTAGGGCAGCTCTTGAGCAGTCTCAAACATCCTGCAGATATCTCTCCGAGCCTCCTGATACCCAGGAGAGGATAGAGGAAGTCATTTCTACATTTCTACCCATTCCACCAAAGGCATCGAGGACACTCATTGAGGAGTGTGCACTCCTCAAATATCCTTCTACAAACCTCTGATCGCAAGATCGTATGCCTCCAACTCTCTCCTTTCTTACTCTCATTTCTTTTTTGATGATCACCCCTACCATCAAGATTCAACTCACCACTCTGTGCTTTGTACCTTGACAATAGTCCATGAAAGCATACAATAACTGATTCCAAGCCTGTCTCCTACTGCTGAACTGTAAGTTCCCTGAGAGCAGCAACTTTTATCTGCTTCTCTTCCATATCTCCAGGATTTGACTTAGTAGGTGCTTCACAATTGTTTTCTTGTTGTATTAATAAAATCTAATTAATTAAGATTATAAATTACTGAATACATACTTAGGTCCTGACTATCCTGAACTGCTCAGTCAGTGGTAGAGCCAATGACTAGAACTCAAAATTCTGATACTCACTATTATGAGTTACTTCACAAGGACTTACTTAGTAAACCCATCATGTAATTGCTCACGCTCTTTGATGGAAAGAAATTATGTGGCCACCAAGATGCAGATGTAGGATAGCTTTGGGATCTATTGGTCATCATACTTCAAAACACGGACATAGCCAACTTTTCTGGCTTGTGCTCTGTGAGTAATTTGTCCTGGTCCCTGATCAACACAGATTGTCATTCTCTTTTTAAAACAAATAATGGGAGTTTTTTTTTTCTCATTATTAAAGTATTACTCAAGACTTTCTGTTCTAGCAAAATGCAGACTAAGATAAATCTCACTATAAAAACCTAGAAATGCTGGATAAAATATGTTTTAAATTCATAGTCAAGCTCTCAAGAAAGAAAGAGAAATCCTCAGGCACCAGAAACAGAGAGGTAATTGAAAACAGAACAAAGTTTCAAAGTGCATTATAGTGATGGAGAGTTTATTATTGATCTATTCACCTAAGTGCTTGGAATTTCATGCTCATGTGGAGATATAAGGTGGGCATTGGCCCATATGTACAGAGATGGAACTGAGGACACTGCATAAAAGTTACAACCCTTAAAGGACTGCACCCTATGTGAAGGAGCTAAGTAAAAATCCATCCATAGTGTAGGCAGATATCAAGGAAATTAAAAATGTAAATGGATGGGTTACAGAGCAATTCGATACAGCAAGAAAAGTCATAAACTGGAAAACAGATTTGAGGAAATTATCCAGAAGTCACAAGGACATAAAAGTCTGGAAAATATGAAAGATTAAGAGACATGGAAGATGGAATGAGGAAGTATAACATATATTTAATTCCAAAAGTGGAAAATAGAGAAAATAGGACACTTAAAAAAATTTTTTTAAGATAATGGCTGAATTTTTACATAAATGACTAAAAGACTTGAATCCTGAAGTTCAGTAATAATAAAAAGTTCTGAGAAGAATAAATTAAACTAAACCCAGAGCTTGCCATAACATAATAAAACTTCAGCAATTCAAAGACAAAGAAGAGATCTCAAAGTGCCATGCAAAAATAACCATGAATGTAGAATTCAATGCCCAGCTAAGCTCTCATTAAAAAATGAAGGTAAAATAAACATATATTTTTGGTGGGCTTCCCTGGTGGCACAGTGGTTGAGAATCCTCCCGCCAATGCAGGGGACATGGGTTCAAGCCCTGGTCCGGGAAGATCCCAAATGCCGCAGAGCAACTAAGCCTGTGCACCGCAACTACTAAGCCTGCGCTCTAGAGCCTAAGAGCCACAACTACTGAAGCCCACACGACTAGAGCCCGTGCTCCGCAGCAAAGAGAAGCCACTGCAGTGAGAAGCCTGAGCACCGCGACAAAGAGTAGCCCCCACTCACCACAACTAAAAAGGAAGAAAGCCCGCACACAGCAACAAAGACCCAATGCAGCCAAAAAAATAAAAAAAATAAAAAGTGACGAGATGCCTCAGTTTGGTCAGGGGTGTCCTCATTTAAAAATAATAATAATAAATAAATAAATAAATATATATATATATATTTTAAAGACCAAGAAAGTTTACTGCTCACAGATGATGAAATTAGCACCTCCATAACTGATCAAACTTTATGCTATGATTTCTAAAAGTTAAAAATTGAACTGACAAAAATATTCTAATGTTCTACTCCTTGAACAACAATCATGACCCCTTTATAGACCTTCAATGCCATATTCCTCTATTTTTTCAGAACAAAGAACCCCCTTCTTTTAGAAGGCATATTTGAATCTTTCTATGTATATATATTTGAAATCTTTCAGCCTTCTTGTTTTGAAAATGTATAGTTGACCCTCTTTTGAAATTTGTTTATTTGTGAGTACTAGCCCTCCCTTCCTTGTGGATCCTAAAGTAATTCTTGGAAGGGGTACATGTTTGCATGGGGGTGGAGAAGAACCTTGCATTCACATTTAAAAGAGAACTTACAAAATGTATGTACAAAGAAATGAGTTGTGATATGTAGTTCTGGCCTCTGGTTGCCAGTCTTTTCATTTCTTCCTGCATAAAGATCTTAAATAAATGACAAAAAGGCACATTTTAAAATACTAAATCTGTAGGTTTTCCAAAACATGGCCGCTTATTGAAAGAAATACTAAAGATATACTCACAAAGAAGAAAATTTTAACCAAAAAGTAAAGTGGAATGCAAAGAGCAATGGTGCTCAGAGTAATTAATAAATGTGGGTAAATTTAAACAAACATGTATTGGGAATTCCCTGGTGGTCCAGTGGTGAGGACTCAGTGCTTTCACTGCTGGGGCCTGGGTTCAATTCCTGGTCAGGGAACTAAGAAGATCCCACAGGGCACGGCCTGCCCCAAAAAAAACAAACACGTATTAGTCAGAGTTCTCCAGAGAAACAGAACCAATGGGATATATACAGAGAGAGAGATAGAAGAAGAAATTTATTACAGAAGTCTCATGATCTGCCATCTGCAAGGTGGAGAACCAGGAAAGCCAGTGGTATAATTCAGTCTAAGTTCAAAGACCTGAGAGTGGGAGATTGATAGTATAAAGTCCTGGTCAGAGTCTGAAGGCCCAAGAATCAGGACCACTGATGTCTGAGGGCAAAAGAAGATCCATGTCTCAGCTCCAGCATAAAGAGAGAATTTATGCTTCTTTCACCTTTTTATTCTAGTCAGGCCCTCAATGGATTGGATGATACCCACCCACATTGTGAGGACGATCTTTTTTACTCAGTCTAACTGATTGAAATGATAATCTCTTCCAGAGACAACCCCACAGACACACCCAGAAATAATGTTTTACCAGCTATCTGGGCATCCTGTAGCCCAGTCAAGTTGGACACATAAAATTAACTATCACAATGGAGAAAAGGGAACCCTCCTACATTGTTGGTGAGAATGTAAACTGGTTCAGCCACTATGGAAAACAATATGGCGGTTCCTTAAAAAACTAAAAATAGAGTTACCATATGATCTAGCGATCCTTTGCTCCTCGGGCACCTAGAACACCAACTCTCCTGAAGCTCCACTGGCCCCTTATACCCAATGGGCAGGGACTTTCCCTGCTGTACCTGCTTAAGTACACCTCTAGGTAGGAGAGCATGTTGGCCATGCAAAGTGCATATGGCAGAGCAGTCACTGCTCCATGTTGCTTATTGTGCTCAGCTCCTCCAGAGACCGTGGGGCTCCCTGTCAAACCTTGTCCTGCTCAAGCCTCCCTCCAAGGAATCTTGGCTGTGGCTTCTAGCAGCCTAGGCCTCCAGTCAGGCCCTGCCAGGCTGTCCTGAGGGCCAAGGGGATCAATATCTGTAACTGATGCTTGGCATTCCAACATACCTGGCACATTTGTTAGCAGCTTTGAATTAAGTCAAGCTTCTTAATTGTGTTGCTTAAATTTTCTAAATTCTTACTAACTTTTTATTTGCTTGATCACCCCTTTCCCATCTTTTGTCCTTTATTACATATTTAATTCTATTCTTTTGAAACCTTAAGTTAGTCATTATTGTGCTAATCAGCTGCCTTTGCTCTCAGAATCCTTAAGATCTACTCTTTTAGCAAATTTCAAGTATACAATACAGTATTATTAACTACAGTCAACACTATGTAAATTAGATCCTCAGAACTTATTCATCTTATAACTGAAGGCTTGTACACTTCGACCAGCAACTCCCTTTTTCACCCATCCCCTAGCCTGTTACATGATAGCGCAGATGCCAGGAGGCCAAAGCAGAACCTGCCAAGTCCTTTTAGAGGATAGGCCTGGAAATGGTACAGCATAACTCTTCCCTACTCAACTGGCTGAAGAAGTCACAGCCAGCCCATATTCAATAAAAGGAGAAATAGACTCCACCTCTCAATGGGAAGAGTGTCAAAGAATTCATAGCAATCTTTAATCCACCACCAATGCCTTTGTCTGTTTGTGACTAAGGTGCACTTGAGTGAACGCCAAGCTAGAGGTAAGTAACTGCTCTACCAATTCATTTGCATAATGAATTTTAAACCACTCACTATGTGAACGTTTGTTTGGATTTGTCTTTTGTCTAAGTCAGGGTTCAATCCTTGAAGCTACCTAGCTAGCTGGATAGATAGCTGGATAAATTTATTGATAGATAGATACATACATACATATATACATAGATGATATATTTGTTATAGGTTTGACCTTATACAAGGCTAGCTAAGCAGTCTCTATAAGGCTGTTATTTTTTTATCTAATGGTGGATATGAAGCCCACAAAGTAGACAAAATAGGTATAAATGACGAAGAGCAAAGTCAAGTTAGAACCCACCAGCATGAGCTAGAATAAGAAATTTCAGCATTACATTGGTCCATGTAATAAAGAGCTTTAGATGCTTTCAAAGTAATTTCAACTTAATTGTTTTTTAAATGTCTTAAATATTTTTTGTTATTTATTTGGGCAAAGTTTTTCACTGTTTTTTTTTAAACCACCAATTTGGAGAGATTAGAAGGGATCATTATTAATAAGTCTTGATCAGGAGTAGTAATATAGTCATTTCTAATATAAAACTTGATATAAGCAGGTTATGTGTATGAAAGAAAACAAGTTTCTCATATAAAATTTTGAAAATGCTTTAACTAGGCTTATAAAAATGTAATAGTTAATGTCTTATCTAATGTTTCATATTTTTTATAATTACATAGAAGAAAGGATGTTTATAAACATTTTGCTAAACCCTATAAAAATTTCCAAATCAATTCCATCATATGCTACTGTACTGTACAAATATAATTTTCTGTATGTGTCATGGCATTAAAAGGATTGAAATCACTAATATAAATTGATATATATAGATTTTTCTACCTAACAAAAAAAGTCACATTATGCTTAGGTGCACATTATACATTTGCAGAAACTGACCACATTTTAGGGAACAAAGCACATCTCAACATACAGCAAAGAATTAATATCACGTATACCAAGCTCTTTAACCACAATTCAATTAAGTTATAAATCAATGATATAAATAAAATAAAGCAAAAAGAACTCCACATATTTGGCGATTTTAAAACATGCATTTCGCCCACTCTCACCTCTTCTATTCAACATAGTATTGAAAGTCCCAACCACAGCAATCAGATTAAAAAAAAGAAATAAAAGGTATCCAATTTAGAAGGGAAGAGGTAAAATTGCCATTATATGCAGATAATATGATACTATATATAGAAAACCCTAAAGACTCCACACAAAATATACTAGAACTGATAAATGAATTCACCAAGGTAGCAGGGTATAAGATTAAAATACAAAAATCAGTTACATTTCTTTACACCAACAATGAAATATCAGAAAGGGAATGTAAAAAAAAAATACCATGTAAAATCAGAAACCCCAAAATAAAATGCTTAAGAATAAATCTCACCAAGGAGATGAAAGACTTATATGCTGAGAACTATAAAACATTAATAAAGGAAACTGAAGATGATTCAAAGAAATGGAAAGATATCTCATGCTCTTGGATTGGAAGAATTAATATTGTTAAAATGGCCATACTACCCAAAGCAATCTATAGATTTAAAGCAATCTCTATCAAATTACCCATGACATTTTTCACAGAACTAGAACAAATAATCCTAAAATTCAAATGGAACCATAAAAACCCAGAATTACCAAAGCAATCCTGAAGAAAAATAACAAAGCAGGAGTCATAACCTTCCCAGACTTCAGACAATACTACAAAGCTACAATAATCAAAACAGCATGGTATTGGCACAAAAACAGATATATAGATCAATGGAACAGAATAGAGAGCCCAGAAATAAACCCACACACCTACAGTCAATTAATCTTTGACAAAAGAGGCAAGAATATACAATAGGAAAAAGACAGTCTCTCCAGCAAGTGGTGTTGGGGAAGTTGAACAGCTGCATGTAAATCAATGAAGTTAGAACACACCCTCTCACCATACACAAAAATAAACTCAAAGTGGCTTAAAGATTTAAACATAAGATGTGACACCATAAAACTCCTAGAAGAGAACATAGGCAAAATATTCTCTGACATAAATTGTATCAATGTTTTCTTAGGTCAGTCTCCCAAGGCAATAGAAATAAAAACAAAAATAAATAAATGGGACCTAATCAAACTTACAAGCTTTTGCATAGCAAAGGAAACAATAAACAAAACAAAAAGACAACCTACAGAATGGGAGAAAATATTTCCAAATGATGTAACCAACAAGGGCTTAATTTCCAAAATATACAACTCAATATCAATCAATCAATAAATGGACAGGGGCTTCCCTGGTGGCGCAGTGGTTGAGAGTCCACCTGCCGATGCAGGGGACACGGGTTCGTGCCCCGGTCTGGGAAGATCCCACATGCCGCGGAGCGGCTAGGCCCATGAGCCATGGCCACTGAGCCTGTGAGTCCGGAGCCTGTGCTCTGCAACGGGAGAGGCCACAACAGTGAGAGGCCCACGTACTGCAACAACAACAACAACAAATAAATAATAAATAAATAAATAAATGGACAGAAGACCCAAATAGACATTTCTCCAAAGAAAACATACACATGGCCAATAGGCACATGAAAAGATGCTCAACATCACTAATTATTAGAGAAATGCAAATCAAAACTACAATGAGCTACCACCTCATAGCAGTCAGAATGGCCATAATTAAAAAGTCTACAAATAACAAATGCTGGAGGGGGTGTGGAGAAAAGGGAATCCTCCAACACTATTAGTGGCAATGTAAATTGGTGCAGCCACTATGGAGAACAGTATGGAGGTTCCTCATAAAACTAAAAGCAGGATTACCATATGATCCAGCAATCCCACTCCTGGGCATATATCCACACAAACTATAATTCAAAAAGATACATGCACCCCTATGTTCATAGCTTCACTATTCACAATAGTGAAGACATGGAAACAACCTAAATGTCCATCGACAGATGAATGGATAAAGATGATGTGGTACATATATACAATGCAATACTAATCAGCATAAAAAAGAACAAAATAATGCCATTTGCAGCAACATGGATGCAACTAGAGATTATCATACTAAGTGAAGTTAAGTCAGAAAGAGAAAGACAAATACTACATGATATCACTTGTATGTGGAATCTAAATTATGACACAAATGAATCAATCTATGAAACAGAGAGTCACAGACATATAGAACAGACTGGTAATTGCCAAGGGGGAGGGGGCTGGAGTGGGAGGTTGGGGTTAGCAGATGTAAGCTTTTATATGTAGAATGGATAAACAACAAAGTCCTATTGTATAACACAGAGAACTATATTCTATACATATCCTGTGATAAACCATAATGGAAAAGAATATATTAAAAAAAAGAATGTGTATATGTGTATAACTGAATCACTTTGCTGAACAGCAGTAATTAACACAACATTGTAAATCAACTATACTTCAATAAAAAATAAATAAATAAAATAAATAAAACATGCTTTTCCTCTAGGCAAATTCTTAATCAACTTCTAGTTTCAGCCTATTATCCAGAAGAAACTGTCTGAATACCTTTATGACAGGATGTTTTTGAAATGCCTTTATGTACATTATGGATCAAAGAAGAAATAAATAACATTGGGAATTAGAAAATACTTGGTACTGAGTTATAATTAAAACTCTATAAATATATGTGAGGTGCAGCTAAAGCTACACTTAGAGGGAAATTTATTGCCTAAATACATGTGTTGACACAAAAGACTGAAAATTAATGAGCTAAATAAACAACTCACTAAATTTTTTAAAAAGACAAATTGACTAAAGAAAATGATAAAGACTGAAAATTGATGAACTAAAAGCAATGAAACAATAGAGTTACAAAACCCAAAACTGATTTGAAAACAAACTTCTAACAAGACTTTGAATAAAAGAGAGAATAAGAATAAAAGATTTCATGAACAAAAGGAGACATAGTTTAAAATATGGTTGATACTTAATAATCATAAAAGAATGTTTTGAACAACTATATTACAAATTAATTAGAAAATACGTGAAAAAGACAATTTTTTGAAACAAATGTAAAACCAAAACTGACTCCCCCCACCACCCCCCTTAAAAAAGGAAATCTGAATAAACCACTGAACAACTGAATCAGCAATTAAAATGTACCCAGAACAAAATTTAAAAACATAGGCCCAAATAATTTTCAAGGGTGGTTCTACCATACTTTCAAGGAATAGACAATTCCAGAATCATCCAGAAAATAGAAAAGAAAAGAAAAGAAAGGAATCTATAAGCAACTATATTTATTTCATGAGGCAGATATAACTTGATCCCCAAAGCAGACACAAAACTGAAAAGTCAATTGCATTTCTGAGCAAAGACCCAAAAATTCTAAATAAAATATTACCAAATGGATTTCAGCAATGCAGTTAAATATATATGAATATATATTAATATTTTATTACTTTTTAAATCCTCACAATTATATATTAAAAAAGAAAAATATACATACATTTCAATACATGCAAAAAATATTTTACAGAATTCAATCATATTTTCATGATTAAACTGATAGCTAACTTCCTTAACCTGATAAAAAGTACTTACCAAAAATATACAGAAAATATTATACTTAATGATGAAATTCAGAAACACTCTTGTTTAAATGCCAAGCAAAAGAAGAATACCTATTATAATCACTTCTAGTTAATTTTGTTCTGGAGGATATAAACAGCACAATAAGACAAGAAATAAAATGAGTAAAGGATTGGGAAGGAAGAAACAGAACTATAATTATTTGTAGATGATGTAAGGGACTTCAGCAAAGCTGATGGATTAAAATATCAACATATATATATAAATAGCATTCTCATACATCAGCCACAAACAACTAGAAAAATGTAATTTTAAGATAGATTCCATTTACAACAGGAACAACAAAAAGAAAAAAAAGACCTGGGAATAAATTTAACAAAATGTGTAAGACTTTATGAAGAAAAAAATTATAAGTATATACTGACAGACTAAAATAAAAACTAAATAAATGGAGATATATATTTATTCATGGGTTGGAAAATTCAAAACCATATATATCTCAGTTATCCTCAAATTAAGCTATAAATTGAATGTAATTCCAGTCAACAGGGTTTTAAATAGAACTTGGTAAGTTAATTCTAATGCATATGGAAAAATAAAATGTCAAGAATACACAAAAATATTTCTGAAAGACGTAAGAGTTGACTTGAACAAATGGAAAGACATCTTCTGTTCTTGGAAAGGACAACTCAACATTGTGAACACATCAGTTCCTCCTAAGTTCATTTATATATTTACGGCAATCTTGATGAAAATACCAACAAATGTCTTCATGAATTTAGACAAGTCGATATTAAAATTTATATTAAAAAACATGAAATGATAGTCACGAAAACACCAAAAAAATGGGGAATTCCCTGGTGGTCCAGTGGTTAGGACTCAATGCTTTCCCTGTTGTGGGCCAGGTTCAATATCTGGTTGGGGAACTAAGATCCCGCAAGCCACCTGGAGTGGCCAAAAAAAACCCAAGAAACAAAACACAAACAATGAATGGAGGGAAAAGGAGTGTAGTCCTACCACATTAAATATATTCTGAAGCCTCTATAATTAAAACAGTGTGAAACTAGCACAAAAATAGGCAAATAGATCAATGGACTAGAATAGAAAGCTCAATAGTAGACACAAATTCATATGGAATTTTAATATGTTATAAACGTGGCATCTCAAATCTTTGTTACAGATGTGGATTTTATAATAAATGGTGCTCAAACAACTGGACATTCATTGAGAAAAAGGTAAATTAGATCTATAACTTACACAATACACACAAAAAAATTCAAATGGACCAGAAATCTAAATGGAGAAAAATGAAACCATACAAGTACTGGAAGAAAGCATGGGGAATTCCTCTTCAGCCCTTGGTATGGGAAAGACTCTATGACTCAAAATCCAGAAGGAATAAAAGATTGACAAATTTGACTACATAAAAAACATTTTATTTATTTTTTATTTTAAAATATTTTATTTATTTATGTTTTACTTATTTTATTTTATTTTATTTTTGGCTGCATTGGGTCTTCATTGCTGCATGTCAGCTTTCTCTAGTTGTGGCGAGCAGGGGCTACTCTTCATTGTGGTGCGTGGGCTTCTCATTGCAGTGGCTTCTCTTGTTGTGGAACATGGGCTCTAGGTGCATGGGCATGTAGTTGTGGCACACGGACTCAGTAGTTGTGCCTCGTGGGCTCAAGAGCACAGGCTTGGTAGTTGTGGCACATGGGCTTAGTTGCTCCGTGGCATGTGGGATCTTCCCGGATGAGGGATCAAACCTCTGTCCCCTGCATTGGCAGGTAGATTCTTAACCACTGTGCCACCAGGGAAGCCCCATAAAAAACATTTTAAATTGCATTACAAAGTGGCACTATAAATAAAGTCAAAGGGCAACTGACAAATTGGGAGAAAATATTTGGAACATATACAAGCAAATACTAATAACACTAACATATGACAAACTCTTTTAAATAAATGAGGGATAAAGGAACAAAACCCCATAGAAAAATGGGAAACATACATGAACAGTTCACCAAAAGTAGATATAAAAAAATCTTCAAATTTGCTCATAATTAGAGAAATAATCTTAAGATAATACTATGATACCATGTTGTACCTCTTAGATTAGAAAAAATTATAAAGTATGAGAACACAATCTGTTGGTGAGCCTATCAGGAAAAGACACTTTCATGCAATGCTGGTGGTAATGCAAACTGGTGCAGTGTTCTGGAGGAAAGTTTGACAATAACTAACAAAACTACATATGCACTTACCTTTTAACCCAGTAATACCACTTCTAGAAATCTACTCTGCAGATACACTTCCAATAACAGTCAGAAAAAAAATGTATGCCCAAGGTTAGTCACTTGCAGCATTGTTTGTAATTACAAAAAGTTGGAAACACAGAAAGAGAAATTAAGGAAACAATCCCTTTTACCACTGCATCAAAAAGAATAAAATACCTAGGAATAAACCTACCTAAGGAGGTACAAAAGACCTGTACTCCAAAATCTATAATATGTTGATGAAAGAAATCAAAGACCACAAAAACTGATGGAAAGATATACGATGATCTTGGATTGGAAGAATCAATATTGTTAAAATGACCATACTACCCAAGGCAATCTACATATTCAGTGCAATCCCTATCAAATTACCAACGACATTTTTCACAGAACAAAAAATTTTTTAATTTGTATAGAAACACAAAAGACTCTGAATAGCCAACACAATCTTGGTAAAGAAAATTGGAACTGGAGGAATCATGCTTTCTGACTTCAGACTATACTACAAAGCTACAGCCATTAAAACAGTATGGGACTGGCACAAACACACACACACATAGATCAATGGAACAAGATAGGCAACCCAGAAATAAACCCACACACTTATGGTCAATTAATCTACAAAAAGGGAGGCAAGAATATACAATAGAGAAAAGATAATCTCTTCAATAAGTGGTGCTGGGAAAACCAGACAGCTACACGTAAAAGAATGAAATTAGAACATTCTCTAGCACCATATACAAAAATAAGCTCAAAATGGATTAAAGACCTAAATATAAGACCAGATACTATGAAACTCGTAGAGGAAAACATAGGTGGAACACTCTTTGAAATAAATAGCAGCAATATCTTTTTGGATCCATCTCCTAGAGTATTGGAAACAAAAGCAAAAATAAACAAATGGGACCTAATTAAACTTAAAAGCTTTTGCACAGCAAAGGAAACCATAAACAAAATGAAAAGACAACCTATAGAGAGGAGAAAATATTTGCAAACAACAAGACTGACAAGGGATTAATTTCCAAAATATACAAGCAGCTTATATAGCTCAATATCAAAAAACAAACAACCCAATCAAAAAATGGGCAAAAGACCTTAATAGACATTTCTCCAAAGAAGACATGCAGATGATCAACAAGCACATGAAAAGATGCTCAACTTCTCTAATTATTAGAGAAAGGCAAATCAAAACTACAATGACATGTCACCTCACACTGGTCAGAATGGCCATCACCAAAATGTCTACAAATAATAGATGCTGGAGAGGGTGTGGAGAAAAGGGAACCCTCTTGCACTGTTGGTGGGAATGTAAATTGATACAGCCACTGTGGAGAACAGTATGAAGGTTCCTTAAAAACTAAAAATAGAATTACCATATGACCCAGCAATCCCACTCCTGGGCATATATCCAAAAAAGATGAAAACTCTAATTTGAAAAGATACATGCACCACAATATTCATAGAAGCACTATTTACAATAGCCAAGACATGGAAGCAACCCAAATGTCCATCAACAGATGACTGGATAAAGAAGATGTGATATATATATATATGGAATACTACTCAGCCATAAAAAAAGAATGAAATAATACCATTTGCAGCAACATGGATGGACCTAGAGATTATCATACTAAGTGAAGTAAGTCATACAGAGAAAGACAAATATATGATATTGTTTGTACGTGGAATCTAAAAAATGATACAAATGAACTTATTTACAAAACAGATGTAGACTCATAGACATAGCAAACAAACTTATGGTTACCAAAGGGGAAAGGGGGTGGGGGGGATAAATTAGGAGTTTGGGAAAAGCAGATACAAACTGCTATATATAAAATAGATAAACAACAAGGACCTACTGTATAGCACAGAGAACTACATTCAATACCTTGTAATAACTATAATGGAAAGAATATGAAAAAGAATATATATAGAATATATATACAGTAAGTCCCCTACATACGAACTACAAGTTGCGAACTTTCAAAGATGCGAACGTGTGTTCGCATGTCCCATCACATAAGTTAATTCACATGTCTGGTGTACGTTGTCATGTGCTTGCATCCTCTACAAGTAGTTGTGTTTTGTGTACTTTACTGTACTGTGTTTGTTTTTTATGTATTATTTGTGTGAAAAGTATTATAAACCTATACAGTACTATATAGGCAATTGTGTTAGTAGGGTACCTAAGCTAACTTTGTTGGACTTACAAACAAATTGGACTTTCACACACACTCTTGGAACGGAACTCGTTCATATGTAGGGGACTTACTGTATATGTATAATTGAATCACTTTTCTGTACACCTGAAAAATTGTAAAGCAATTATACTTCAATTTAAAAATATGCAAAACAAACAAAAAAGTTGGAAACAACAGGAGTTCTCATATATAGGGGAACAGCTGAATAAACTATGGTACATTCATATAATGGAGCACTATGCAGCAGTAAAAAAAAAAGTGAGATCTCTGTGATTTCCAACATACGCTATTAACAGATTTTTAAAAAGCAAAGTACAGGGCTTCCCTAGTGGCACAGTGGTTAAGAATCCACCTGCCAATGCAGGGGACACGGGTTCGAGCCCTGGTCCACGAAGATCCCACATGCCGCGGAGCAAGTAAGCCTGTGCGCCACAACTACTGAGCCTGCGCTCTAGAACCCGTGAGCCACAACTACTGAAGCCCGCACACCTAGAGCCCGTGCTCTGCAACAAGAGAAGCCACTGCAATGAAGAGTAGCCCCCACTCGCCACAACTAGAGAAAGCCCGCACGCAGCAACAAAGACCCAACGCAGTCAAAAATAAATAAATTTATTTTTTTAAAACTGTAAAGTACAAGAGTATCTATAGTACCACTTTACATGTAAAAAAGAAGAAATATGAGAAAATACACATGTATCTGCTCATTTGTGCACATGTAAATGATATATAGGAAGATTAAGCAGAAGCTAATTGAGATTGGTTACCTAGCAGAGGTAGGTGAGAAAAGAATGGATAGAATGGAGAATAAAAATGGCGATGAGTGAGGAAGCCAAACTTCTTTGAGTAAGCCATGCTTCTTTGCATTGTTCTGATTCTTAGAACCATAGTATGATGGTTAATTTTATGTGTCAACTTGACTGCCCACAGGGTCTCTAGATTAAACATTATTTCTGAGTGAGGATGTTTCCAGATGACGTTAACGTTTGAAGTAGTGGACTCAGTAAAGTAGATTGCCCTCCCCAATGTGGGTGGGTATCATCCAATTCATTGAAAGCCTGAATAGAACAAAAGGCAGAGGAAGGAGGAACTCACTCCTGTTTTCCTTCTTTAACACTGAGCTGGGACATCTCATGTCATCTTTTTCTGCCCTCCAGCTGGGATTTAAGCCATCAGCTCTCCTGATTCTCAGGCTTTGGACATGGACTGAATTATACCACTGGCTTCCCTGGGTCTCCAGCTTGCAGGTAGCAGATCATGGGACTTCTCAGCCTCCATAATTGTGTGAGCCAATTCCTCATTATACATACACACACACACACACAATCTCCTATTGGCTCTGTTTCTCTGGAGAACACTGATTAATACACATGGTAATATTTCACATCAAATAAATAAAGTAAATAAATAAATAAATATCAACCAGAATGTGATGGGGACCTCAAATGGAATACAAATAGTAACAAATGAACCTAACTGTATTATAAATGACTAAAAACCAAACTCAAGGGGGTGGCAAAGAATAAACTAAGTATTTTTGGAAAAGAGTATTTTGACTGGACACTGTAAACCTAAAAAAAAAAAAACTGTACACAAAATTCTGTATTCTGTTAGTATGGGTTGATAATTCTGAAACTACTTTATATGTATACTAAGATTTTAAAAATTAAGTAAATATATTGTGGATAATAAGAGCTAGGTTTCTTGCTGTAAACAACAATAAAAGCTACATATAAGGAGAGGAGAAAAGCTAGAATGAAACTTGTGGTACTGAGTAAGGTAAGAATACATGGTTTTTAATATGTATAGATATGAACAGATGCAGAAATAAATATGAATGTATAAATTTCTTAGTTCTATTGACTGTCTATTGTTCTATAGAAACAATGACATCCTGTAGCAATAAGCATACTGGTGCCCAGATCTTGGTTCAGAATACCATTTCTCAATAAAAGGAATCAGGGCTATAGAATTAACCCCAGAAAAATGGTTGAGTCCAGGGGTAGGGTAAGGAAAATTGAAGATGGTCTGGAACTACCTATTCTTCCAAGTAAGAACATGCTCAAAAATAAAATTGGGGGCATGTTGAAAGGGCAGAGAAGCAACTTGAAAGAGCTCCCAAAGGCCAAAGCTGGTTCAATTTAAGCAACAAAATAAATAATGATGGTATCAAATTATGATTCCTGTGTCCATACTAATATAAAGCAAAAATTAAATAAATAAACAGGAGAGAAGGGACAGCTCCTTCTTGCAATGGATGTCGATTAATAAATTTAAAAGAAATTATGGGAAATAGAAAGATCACCAGTAGACAAACACCCAGTGATAAATGTTGCAGGCAAGAACCATCCATGGATTCTAAAATTAGTGGACAAAAGTATGACATGAAATGGGATATATGCATAGTCTCCAAGTATCTCCCCAGAAGATACTTACTGACTGCAAAGGGAAAAACAATGTCTCACAGTTGAGAAATCTGGCAGACATCATCTTAGCCAAGTGATAAAGGCTAACATCAACACTAATGAATCATATTCGTACATGTGGCCCCTGATATAATGTGTTAATATCACTTCAGGGGTATCCTTGACAAAAAGACATAATCTCAATGTAATAACGAAAAAACAAAGACCATTCCAAATTAGGGAACATTCTATAAGTAACTGACCAGTTGTCTTCAAAAATGTTGAGGGCATGAAAGACAAAAAAAAGACTGAAGATATGTCACAGATTAGAGAACACTAAGGAGACATGACAACTTTTCTCATCTATAAAAAAATATATACATTTTAGGTTTGTTGCAGAAATAACAATAATGTGCACAGCACACATGGCCCCTGGCACCCAAAACTTGGTAGTTGTCACCTTCTTCAAAATAAAACCTAAGACTTGTTAAAAGATTTTCCACTCTCTTTATCTAATTTGATACACTCTACAGCCCTGATGAGGTAGGTAGGGCAAGTGTTACTGTCTCCATTTTACAGATGGCTTAGTGAAAATTCATAACTCCCCAGGACCAGAGAGCTGGCAAGTGAAAAAACAGAGACTTGAATGGCTTATGACTGCTGGCTTATGACTGCAGGTTTATGACTGCTGGTCAATTTGCATTTTTCACCAGATAGCCTCTCATTTCATCAAAGTCCAGAGAGTGCACTCATGGATAAGGAAAAAAATTGCAATCAAGAAGTTGAAAAATTATGGAGAGAAGGATCCTGATTAACCCTCAGTTCAAGAGAAAAAATTGTTCCATTAAGATTCCTCAAATACTGTATATTAACACATATATGTGGAATCTAGAAAAATGGTACAGATGGACTGGTTTGCAAGACAGAAATAGAGACACAGATGTAGAGAACAAGGTTATGGACACCAAGAGGGGAAGGTGGAGGGGTGGGGGGGTGATGAATTGGGAGATTGGGATTGACATGTATACACTAATATGGGTAAAATAGATAACTAACAAAAAAAAAAAATTCCCTTTCCCTGATCGTTCCCGATTTGAGATTTTCATAGTTCTTTGAAATACCACAAGATCAACAAAACGCACACACATATAGCTCCATGAGATAATGGAAATAGTGGTACTTTCCAGGGTAGAGGAAGAGAAATTCATTACATTAGACAATCCCAGAAGAATGACATGAGAGGCCAGGATGCAATGCAAATAAATGTAGAAAAGGAGGGAGGAAGAGGGGGAGAGAGGGAGGGAATTATTTCTGGCACACCTAATTACTACAGAAACTTACCTGCTAATCTCCAGGGTAATTCACACTTTTATAGATCATATGACAAATTACTTTTTCATATTTTATTAAAACAATCCTGAAAGTTTCAGATTTAGATTGTGAACAAACTTTATGTTAGATGCAATGGCAGGTCTAAATAAAAGTTAGCTGCTGAATCTAAGTTTTCAAAGTTTCCCTTTTATATAAAATAAAGTTTTTAATTCTTGTACCTATTTACCTTCTCATGATTTGAATAACCAAAACATTAAAACCACAGCCATATCCTAGTATAGAAAGCCCCAGAGGGGCAAAACTTCCACTTCCTGAGAATTCTGTTTGGCACCTGGAACATTGTGAATACACAATACAAACGACGCCGTGCTCCCCGTTCATTCTTGTTGGCAGCCTTGACAGGAAGATCCAGGTCAGATGAGATGAAGTACACAGGACTCTCATTGAACTGCTCCAGGACCTCAGGTTCCCTGACAACATGACCTCTAAGGTCTCACCTAGAGCTAAATTTCTAAGCTCTCTAAACTTTCTTTCTGAGCCACTGCTTCAAATCAAGTGTAATGAAGATATGAGATGACTGAACTTCCTCATAAGTGCAGTCAATGTTCATTAAGTCCTGCATATCTTGTATGACCCCAAAGCCTAGAGTGACCATAGTCTCAGGGTTAGGAGCTTGAGCTTTGGCACTTATGAGCTGTGTGACCCTAGGAAAGTAATCTAATCTCTCTGTGTTTTAATTTACTCAACCATAAAATGGGATCATACCTACCTCATAGTATTGTTGGGAGGAGTAAATGAGTTAATGAGTTTAATACACATTAAATGAATGCTTATAAGAATGTCTACAACACTGTAAGCTCTCAATAATTGTTAGCTGCACTTATTATCTTCTTTCAACTAAGCAACACTCTTTAATATGTGTAAGCACAAAGTCTATGGAAACACCTGCCACCAGGGAGAAAAGATGGAGTCAAATGTTCATAAAGGTCAAGGACAGGGAAGTATGACAATGCATTGCTTGCTGCAGGCTGCATCTGTTCAGCTGGGCTGAGATGAGGCTCCTGTAGTTCCACGGTTGGCCTGCACCACCAGCCTCTGCTGGCAGACTGAATGGCAGAGTGTGGGTGGACCAGGAGAAATCCATCCCTACCACTGGTCAGAGAGCCTGGCCCTGCATTCTCTGCCGTCCCACATTAGAGCACAATGGATGCGAAACACTGCTAACAGGCTTTAAGAGTTGGG
The DNA here is from genome assembly GCF_039906515.1 of Pseudorca crassidens. Lineage (NCBI taxonomy): Eukaryota > Metazoa > Chordata > Mammalia > Artiodactyla > Delphinidae > Pseudorca > Pseudorca crassidens. The sequence continues at coordinate 13,651,737 of NC_090299.1, forward strand.
AGGCTGGGAGAAAGAACTAAGGGCATAATGGAAGAGCCGGCATTCAGGGTATCTCTGCGAAGTGTTCTCAAGCTGCTTTTTGAGGGCAGGTGGGAGGAAAGCTTGGGGAGAAGTGAGCAGAGCTTTCCAGATGGGAGGAGTAGGATGTATGTGCCCCTGGGCATGAAGTTTGGGGAAGCCCACATGGAAGAGGACCACAGGAAGAGACAGCATGAAATAAAGTGTAGCAGCAGGTACAGTCAGTAATAGCCAGGGAGGATTTTTGCCTATTTTGCCAACTTCCAGAGAAAATCTCTGCAACTGGGTGTGCTTTGTTATCAGGTTAACTGCCTTTTAGGATTATATTTAGACTTTCTTTTTCCTTTCTTAGAAAACCTCAAATGATTGCAACTTCCACAGAATGTTTAAATAGGTCACAATAACCAAGGAATGCCTTTTTCCCTTTCAAACAGACACTCGAAACTCTAGATTCCAGAGAACTAGATTCCTCATTCTCCTGGGGAGACAGAGTGGCAAATTCAACCTGCCCCTCTCCCATCTCCCTTCATTCTATTTAAGGGCTCTCAGTTCACTGTTGAGTAAAAGGAAGGAGCATTTTCTCAGAATGAAAACCAATTCTCCAGTAAAAGAAAGCTAGGTGAGGATTTCTAAAGGTTAGAGACTTCTCACACAAGTCAGGGCATTTTATATCACTTGAGAGAGATAGCCAAGGGGATTGCAGGGATATTACTCTAGAGAAAAACAATAACATTTAAAACTGCAAACCCCACTAGCTTCCTTATATGGCAACCGATAGTGATGCTCAATACCTGCTGTCATGGCACAATAGTTAGATGTGAACCTCAACTCAATCACAGAACCCTTTCATCCATGCTGCTCATACAGAAAAGAGAAAAAATAATGGAAAATCTTCTAGGAAGAATTTTTCTTTTTTAAAGTTCACCGTGGGGTTCAGGGAGAACTTGGAAACAATATTCTAATTAGGAAAAAAGTTATCCTCACTGGGACAGGCACTTCCTACCATCCCTTTTCACAAGCTATCAACACATGCTTTACACATTTTGAAGTCATGGCTTCCCAGAATCTTCATCTGATTCTCAATTCCTTTTCCAATCGGGGAAAATGTTGCCAGAGATTTTCACTGAATGTCATTTTTACCAAAAAGACCCTGATTAAGAATTTTGGAATCTTGCACTGGAAAACTTTCCAGGATAGTTATTGTAATCCAGGGCTTCAAAGGAGTAAAAACTGAGAGTAAGAGAGAGAATTACCGAAGATAATCTGTAAGGTGGCTGCTATTAGTTACCCGTCCGCCCGAATTCTGGCTTTGCTCCTTCCCAGTGAACCTACTGTTGAGATTCTGTTAGCATTCCAGCCAGGGTCAAGGGATTTATGACAGCATAATATAGAGAATGAAGGAGAAAAGAAGATGATTCCAAGGCTTCAAGCCCAAGAAAAAAGAGAATGGGGTGGATGATACAGGGCAAGAGTTTCATTTTTGAAGGGAAGAGAATGGCGATAGGCTGAAAGGCAGTTAGAAATATGAGACTGGAGAGAAGGTGTGAAATCTAGCTTCAAAGATAGGGTCACAGCTAAAGCCATGAGATAAACTCTCCTACGATAACAGTAAGTAGCAACACATACACGTTAGCATACGCATCCAGGTACACAAACACACAAGGCCTGAGTTTCAGTGTAATCAGAAGGAGGAGGGGAAAAAAAGGAAAAAGAGAAAGACACAGTGAAGATAGGTTGGAAAAGCAGGAGAAAAAACTCTAAGATATTCCAAAAGCAAAGAGAATATTTTACTCAGGGGCAAACACTAACCAAAAAAAAACAAAGAAAGAAAAAATTGGTGTTACAGTATTCATATCATACAAAGTAGATTTAAATTCATCATTTAAAGTTCATCATTTCAGGTAAGAGATCACTATATAATGATAAAAGTCAACTTACAAGAAAGATAGAACAGTTCTCAAGTTGTATTGCAATGAATAACACAGTCTCAAAATGAAGAAAGCAATAATTGAGAGAACTTCAAGGGAAATAAACACTCTGACATCATAGTGGGAGCTTTTTACACCCTTTTACTCAATAAATGATTATCCTAAAAATCAGTAATATCATAAAAATATTGCTAATGATTTTTTAACTATCAAATTCCAAATTCTTTAATAATGGTCTTTAATATTCTTACCTCACTTATCTTCCTCCTACTTGAAACTCTCCAACTTTAAACGTGAACTCTGGTCAAGCCAGTTCACCGAACATACCTTCTTGGTTTCACTTCTATGCCTATCTTCAGGCTATGTCCCATAGCTGGGATGTTCTTTCCCCTCCATAGATTTCTTTCCTTGCAATTGTGAAGGAGGCTGAAGCAGGGCTGGCAGAAGCAGACTTCTGGATCACAGTGATGGAGGAGACAAAAAGGTAGGTGGGCCCCAAATACAATCCCATTCCTCAGCTTTCACTGGAGAGTTGTATTTGTTTCTAAATCTCCCTTCTGGTTAGGGGCCATTCATTCCAAGCAGTGTCCAAGCACTCAGCTTGGATCAAGTTTGGGAGTGACAATATGTGGAGTATGGAGAACAAGAAGGATGAGGGGTCACTTGTGTCCTCTCTTTCAGGAGAAAGTCAGTGGTCCAGGAAGGTAACAGGTGGTCCTGAGGCTGGGTGGATGAAGCAGAGTAGGAACAGAGTACCTGTGATGTCAAGCTAAAATGGGATAGACAAGGGAGGAGCCAGAAAATAACCTGAAGGTACCAGTGATTGAATGAGGAACACGAGATTGATAAGCCAAGATACAAGTTGAGTCTGATGTGGACCAAGTATAATCAGTTATATTGTGAAGTTTGGGGACTGGTCTCTTGATCCCACCAAGGAGCCATGGAATGACTCAATATTTTGGGATGGGCCCTTGACATTCTGCCTCTTCTGACAGGTAAGCCTTTGTCAGAATTTAGGAACACTTTGATCCCAAGGCACAAGGAAAGAGGTGTATTGCTTCCCTTTCTCCCTCCCATAGTTGTAATGCACCTGTAAGTAGTCAGTATGTAGAAAGTGACAAGTCATGATAAAGGTAATGCTGTCTGCAACTTCCCTAAGGGCAAGAAAAGCAGAAGAGTCAATGACCTTCCTGAACCAGACTGTGGTCCTGGTCCTGTTATAATTGTCAGCACTTTATGAAAAAACATAAATAATTCAAAGCTAAGTGTCAGATGTTACTTTTAATAAACTAACAATTTTACAGCATGAAAGCCATGTTGTTTGCTCATATTACTTGCTGTCTAAAATGAAAACAACAACAATAATATACCCAGATGTACAATACACCCTTAAATAGAAATTACAAAACCCACATAATGTCAAAAAAGGCCCTCTTCCAAATAACCAGAAAGCCATGAAAATCAATAAGCCCCAGGCTATCTTTACCCTGGGGATACCGTCTAAGAATCAGATGTTTAATAAATCATTAACATCTCTATGCTAATCATAGATGGTCCTGCCCCTTTCATAGCCTCAGAAAAGCCAGAAGAGGCCACGAAGACAAATTCACTCAGGTGTAGGTTGAGGCTGCTGTCAGCACAGGCAACTCGAAGAGGGCTATCGAAAGGGGTTTTAACTCCTTCACATGGGTCTCGGCAATGATTTTGTGGATTTGACACCAAAATTAAAGGCAACAAAAGCAAAAATAAACAAGAAGGACTACATCAAATTAAAAAGCTTCTGCACAGCAAAGGAAATCAATAAAACTAAAGGGCAACCTACCGAAAGGGAGAAAATATTTGCAAATCACTTACCTGATAAGGGGTTAATATCCAAAATATATAAAGAACTCATACAACCCAATAGAAAAAAGAAGTCCAATTTTAAAATGAGCAGAGGATCTGGATAGACATTTTTCCACAGAAGACATAAAAATGGCAAACAAGTACATGAAGAGTATTCAACATCACTAATCGTCAGGGCAATGCAAGTCAAAACTACAATGAGGGGTATCACTTCAAATCTGTTAGAATGGCTATTAACAAAAAGACAAGAAATGACAAATATTGGCAAGGATGTGGAGAAAGGGAACACTTGTGCCCTGTTGGTGGGGATGTAAATGGGTGCAGCCGCTATGGAAAACAGTACAAAGGTTTCTCTAAAAATTAAAAATAGAACCACCACACGATCCAGCAATCCTACTTCTGGGTATATAGCCAAAGAAAATAAAAACACTAATTTGAAAAGCTATATGCACCTCTATCTTGATGGCAGCATTATTCACAATAGCCAAGACATGGAAACAACCTATGTGGCCATCAATGGATAAATCCATAAAGGAGATGTGGTATATATACAATGGAATATGATTCAGCCATGAGAAAGAAGAAAAACTGCCATTTGTGACAACATGGACGGACTTTGAGGTGAAAAGTGAAATATGCTTTCACTTATACTAAGTGAAATAAGTCAGACAGAAAAAGGCAAATACTGCCTGGTATCACTTATGCATGACATCTTAAGAAAAAAAAAGTCAAACTCATAGAAACAGAGAGTATAAAAGTGGTTGCCAGAAAAGTGGCTTGGGTGGGTGCGTATGTTTGAAACAGGGAGAGGTTGGCAAAAGGGTATAAACTTTCAGCTATAAGATGAATAAGGTCTGAGGATCTAATATAAAACGTGGTGATTAAAGCTGCTAATATACTGTATTCTATTTGCTAAGAAAGTAAACTTAAATATTCTTACCAAAAAAAAAAAAGATGAATATGTAAAGTGATGTATGTGCTAATTAACTCAATGGTGGGAATCCCTTCACGATGTCTATGTATATCAAATCATCATGACGTACACTTCAAATAGCTTAGAATTTTATTTGTCAGTTGTACACCTGTGAAGCTGAAAAAAAGAAAAAGAAAAAGAAAAGAGGTTTAAGCTCTCTAGGGAACCTTCTAACGCTGAGTCTCTACTTTTTGGAGTACTATGAAAGCTCAGCTGAAAAGAAACAAACACAACAACGTCAAGTAGTGGTGATATCGATAACACTGGGGATAACAGCAGCTGCTGAAGGAGGGGTTTTCCCACACTGTGACTGACCAGGGGGGATCACAGTGCTATTGAGGAAACAGAGGATATGGCCCAACAGTGAGTACAATGATCTTCGCTTGGGTTCCACCTGAGAATAAGACTTAGCACCAAACTCCACATTATAAAGGATTTCCTAGTCTGTCAGTGTTCCCATGTAACTCAAAGAAACAATTCTGTTGCAACACTTAAATGGTTCCCAAGGTCTTAGACTGAGGTCCAGGTTTTTTCTTGGTTTAATGCCAGGTTTCCGCTTTCTTTATGCCAGGCTCTGTGTTGTTTTGTAAGTTACACAATAAAATGCTGTCTGTTCAAAGGGGAAGATCATTAGAGGGTTTGCAGGAGCCCCTCAAATACTCCACTCATTTTTAATGGGGCACTTGACATCCTGCAAAGTTCACACGCATGACGAAGCGATTGCACAGCATGAACTGGAAAAAAATCCACTATTCCTCCAGGAGGATGCTGATAACATGAGGTGACTAGTACACGACATGTTTTATAGGACAGCTCTGTAAATGGTCGTGCCCTTCAGCACAAAACGAATGAAACCATAATCATAAACCCAGTACCACTGTTACCACTGGGTGGCATTCTTTGGGATTAAATATATATCACATTGTTTCCAGGCCTGCTAGGGTAAAAACTGCTGAATTCAGATTGGCAATTTACTTTAAGTTTTGAAAATAAAAGTGATGTTCCAAAAACAATTTTTTTTTTTTTTTTTTTTTTGCGGTACACGGGCCCCTCACTGTTGTGGCCTCTCCTGTTGCGTAGCACAGGCTCCGGACACGCAGGCTCAGCGGCCATGGCTCACGGGTCCAGCCGCTCCACAGCACGTGGGATCTTCCCAGACTGGGGCACGAACCCGTGTCCCCTGCATCGGCAAGCGGAGTCTCAACCACTGCGCCACCAGGGAAGCCCCCCCAAAATTGTTTTTTAATTAAGACTTTATTTTCAGTTACAAATCAAGTCATTATGACAAATGTTGAGGAGGTGTCCAAAGATCTTCCCAACACTGTAATTTCATGGTGTTGAATATTGTTCAAAATAAATAGGACATTTGGTAAATATTTTAAAATCTATTCTTTATGGTTTCAATTTACAGTCAAAAAATCTAAGATATGAAAAGTCAGATTTATAGAAAAGATAAATTGGAGAAAGGATGTTATTTACATTTTCTTCAAGATTCAGCACACGATTCCTTTATAGTAAGCCCCTGTGATAAAATGACAATACTCAGGTGGGTTCCTGCTACTGTGCGCTTTGGGTAATTTTCTTCTGTCAACATTTGGAGGGATCAAAGAGAAGGGTTTTATTTCTCTTTCAAAGAGCGAACCATTCCCAGTCTCCTCTCTCTGCCAAGCTCCACATTTAAGATCACATCCAAGAGTCTGATGCAAGTCGGCTACCAATCTTTGCACCCTGTTTGAGGAAGGGTGCCCATTGTTATTTCTCCACAACTTTAATTCCTCCTTTCTCAGCCTTATGTAAAAAACATTCACCAGCTTTCGGGGACCCTATGACAAGGCTCCGTCATGGTCCTGGGCATCTAGACCTCATGGAAAGAAAATCGGTACTGGTGTCTGGATCCCAATTCTGACCCCACCACTTAATAGCCAAGTGACTGCAATATTCTGAAGCTTCAGTTTTCCCATCAATAATGGGGATAAGAATGCCCAATTCATTGGAGAGTGACAGGTTAAGTTAAATGTTGATAAAGCATCCAGGCCTGGGCATGTCACCTAACAGGTGCTTAAGAAATGGGAGTTTTCATGATGACAGCTATTATCCTGGGTGTTTTCTCTTTTCTTTCTCTTGTCTGTTTTTAATGTTCTTCCAGCAGGTTCTCAGTTGATCCAGAGTTTCTTCCCCCTGACCTCCTTATCTCTGTTACTAACCTCCTTATCTCTTACTCTCCGTCCTCACCAGCCAGCTCAGTGGATCAGCATTCCCATCCCTCTCAACAGGAACTATCACGCCTTTCTCCTTAACCCCATCTTGAGTCAGACACTGTTTCCATAGAACAGTGATGCATCTGCATGTCATCGTAGTTCAGTTCCTCTGGCCCCAATCACATTAAACAGGATGCCAAACCCACAGTAACTTTTAGGGAATAGAGACTCTGTCAAAAAGCTCCTCTGTATACTTAAAATAGGATTTGATTTATAACACTTCAGTGTACAGGCAACTTTCACGTTCAAGTCTGTGGTCCTTGAGAAGTGAGTTTCACAGGTTTAAAAAGGAGTTCTATGCAGTATTTGTCTCTATATTGAGCCTGGATAGGGAAGAAGACAGAAATAAAGGTACCTAAAATATATTGGGCTTCCCTGGTGGCACAGTGGTTAAGAATCCACCTGCCAAAGCAGGGGACATGGGTTCGAGCCCTGGTCCAGGAAGATCCCACATGCCGTGGAGCAACTAAGCCTGTGTGCCACAACTCCTGAGCCTGTGCTCTAGAGCCCACGAGTCGTAACTACTGAGCCCGTGCACCACAACTACTGAAGCCTGCATGCCTAGAGCCCGTGCTCCGCAACAAGAGAAGCCACCACAATGAGAAGCCCGCACACCTCAACGAAGAGTAGCCCCCGCTCGCCACAACTAGAGAAAGCCTGCAGGCAGCAACGAAGACCCAATGCAGCTGAAAATAAATAAATAAATTTATTTTAAAAAATGTATTGTCTATTTGTGCAAGGTACTGTGCTAAGTGTTTCACAATCATTATGTTATTTAATCTTCATAACTACCCTCATAAAATGAGTATTGTTAACCTCACTTTGTGATGAAAAAAACAGATTCCAAGAGGTCGACTTGCCAAAGGTATAAAGCTAGTAAGTGGCAGAGCCAATACAAATCTAAGATTGCCTCACTGTTAATGGTACAGAAAGCTTTATAAAATGTAAAACACAATAAAACATGTTCCTGTTGGCTTAAATATTTTACACAGTACTTTGGATCATTAGAGGTGAAAGGCCCTCATATAGGAGGGAGTAAGAGAACTATGACACCTTCAGCACCTGGGTGGCTGCAATACTCCCTAGTTGCAGGAAGTCTTAGGGGCCAGTCTGATCCATTCTTCATTTCAAGGCTTTCAGAAAGCCCCTCATTGCCTGGTGGAAAGTTTTTTGATTCAGCTCTCACAATCACAGTGAAAGTACTAACTCTGCTGACCACAAGTTAATCCTCTTTTCCTGAAACTGTGTATGGACAAAGGTATAGAAGGACTTTGGCCTCTTCCATTCTGAGATGAACAAGCAACAGGCCAGCCAGGTGTGGCCCTTTACCAGGAACTATAACATGACTGGGAGCTCAAATTCCACTGAAAATATAACCCAAGAGTATTGAAAATTATAGTTACCAGGCCTCCTTTCAGGGAATATACTGAATGTGGTTGAAAGGAATGCCTTAAATGCTGCTTGGGGTGAGAGAAAGAAACTCACAAAGGCTATGACAAAGTCATGGCTGACAAGCCCTCAGTTGTGTTCTAACGAGATGAGATTGGGATGACTACCAGACTCTTGTTTTGTAAGGTGGGGTTTGCATATTTGGATCCAGAGCTAGAATGTCCAGGAGAGGCTGAATCCTGTCATGCAGCATTTATTCATTCAACACAGGTATGTTGGGTGATCCCTATATGCTGTGTTCTGATTGTGGTGCTGGGGATAAACCAGTGAACAAAATGACAAACAAAAAGACCTCAGCCTTTCTGCTAAATAAATACTAAAAAGTTCTTAAAGGCATCTCATGCCAGCATGTGGCCAACTAAGCTAATGCAGAACCCCTTTATCTTACAGACTAAAAGTGACTGACATAATTTAACAAGCAATGTTTTTAACATAGTTGAGATTCAAAGAAAGGATACCCCAGGCAACATAAATGAAAAAGAAACATAAAATTGAAGCAGTAACAGTGGCCCAGGGAGAGGACTGGACTAAAAACGAGAGACCTTAGTCCATTAAGTGCCATGGTATTAGTTGTGATGGGTGTCAAGAGATATGGCCTTGGGCTCATATGAGACAGGAAGCTAGGACTGAAATTGAAACAGGAGGGAAGGGGGCAGGGCACAACCTTTGAAAGAATGACAAAGCCCAAGGACATGACATAAACTGATTAGAACCAAATGGGTCCAAGATGGCGGAGAAGTCAACTTCCACCAGACCTTGAGCCTCAGTATATGCTCACTGTAACACATCAGCCAGTTAAATGACACAACCACAGGCTCCATGACAATTCCAAGACTGACCATAAGGATCAGAAAGTGGGCATTGGCCCAATTCCTGGAAATCCCCGCCCCTTCCTGAAATAGCTGGAATACTCCTCCCACTCATTAGCCTATGAAATTACCCACCCCTATAAAAACTGACAACCCCATACCCTGGGGCCTTTCTCATCTTCTGAAACGGCCCACACTCTGTGGAGTATGTTTCTCTCAAGGCTGCTCTCGCCTTCTGGGATGGCCCACGCTCTGCCTGTGGAGTGTGTTTCTCTCTAAATAAATCCACTTCTTACCTATCACTTTGTCTCGCACTGAATTCTTTCTGCAATGAGACATCAAGAACCTGAGCTTCATAAGTCCTGAAACCACGTGTGTGATCTCAGTTGGAAGACTGTGGGTTTTGGCCAGGTTTGAGTCCCAGACGCATGGGTTCCAGTCCTAATCTGGGTTTAGGCTGGGTTCGAGTCCTGGGACATGGGTTCAAGTCCCAATATGAGGTGCACGGTTTCAAAATCCTTAAATAAAGCTGGTACTCACAAAATTTAATGCCCAGAGTGAAAGGGAAGTGACAAAGACACAAGGGAGGGTGTCTCTTCCCAGAGTATTTGGATGAAAAATAAAAAACACAGTTCTGTGCCATGTCCAGTTTAGGAGTTCTCATTTACATTGAGAAAATGAACATAAAAACTGGTCCCAGACTGGCATGTGACAAAAGCAAATCTAAACCATTCTCTACGGCACATAAGACCTTATAGAAAAAACCATTCCAACTGAAGATGAGTTCACAAAGCATATACAAAGCATATACAGAAACAATCTACCTTGAGAGAGAGTGAACACACACAAAAGTTATGGAGGATTAGCACGCCCAAATAGTTGAAGTAGTAAAATAATCTGGAATAGCCTATTTTAAAAAGAACATCTAAAAAGACTAAAAAGAAAAATGAATTGAAACTGTAAGAAAAGAACTAGATACTATGGGAAAAAATTAAGAATATCTGTTGATGTGCCACATTACTAACCCACTATGAATACCACAGTATTTACCAAAGTATTAAGCCACCTTGAGTGCCCTGATTCTAACTCTGCTTCCATTTTATGATTCTATAATTCTTTAACACATTCAGATAACAAGCATTCACCAACGTGAGGAGCAGAATTGGGAGAATTATTTTACTAGTGTTTCAAGAACTTCTCAATTCTATGTACCCATCTTTCCTTTGAATCATGGGGGACACTAAGGAACAAAGACATCAACTGAGTTTACCTACTGTATTAGTCAGGATTAAGGCTAAGTTTTTGTAACAAACAGCTCCCAAAATACAGAAGTTTAAAGAAGATAGACATTTATTTCTCTCCCAAGTCACTGGCAGAGCATCTCTGCTCCACCAGGTCATTTAAGGACTCAGGTTCCTTTTATCTTATTTCTCCATCATCTTATAGGGCTGAAGGAGAGTAGATTTTGCCACTCCAAAATATGACTTCTTGGCATATTGATTATTTTAAGCTGGTTATTTTTAAAAAGCCACAGAGAGAAGCTCTGAAAATTGAGTAGATGTTAGCCTTTTGTAAAAAAAAATTTACATTTACAAGGTGAATCTCCATTTGTAAGAGTGTCTACCTCTCTGTACCAGGAAGAGAAGGATGACTCTAATCATAAGAAACTCTTATCAATAGAGAAGGCAAGGACTTAAATCTGCATAACCACCTTACCTTTGTTTTTTTACTGTGCTTGTCCTAGTAACCTCCCATAACTGATTTCCCACTCCCCAAATTTTTTGTCTTTAGCTGAAGAGATGGTATTTAAGGCGATGACTTCGGCCATTTCAGAGGCTTATTCAGTTTTCCTGGTCATCTCCTGTGTTTACAGGAAGTATACATGTTATCAAACTTTTTTTGTTCTTCTCCTGTTAATCTGTCTTATATCAATTTAATTATTAGACCAGAACCTCGAAGGGAAGAAGGGAAAATTTCTCCACCTGTAAAGGGCATTTTACTTAATCTTCATGGTCATATTTGAGTCATAAAATAGTCCTGTTTCACTTCAGCGGCCAGGGGCCAGACCAAATGGGAGCATTGACTTACTATTTTAAGGCCAAGTTCTGGAAATGGCACACATCACTTCCACTCTCATCACTTGGCATGACTTCAGTGACTTGGTCTCAGCCACGTTTAAAGAAGTTTAAAGGGTACCTAGGAAATAAAGGGTACCTAGGAAATACAGTTTCTAGCTAAGTGACCATGTATCCAGCTAAAACTCTATCACTCTGAAGAAGGGGGCCACCTAGCAGTGTGTCATAGTGTAACAGGGAAGAGCAAAATCTGACTCCATGTTGGATCTGTTTCTTTTACTTTAACCTTTGCTTTTCATTGCTTTTGTTATTATAATCACTAAAATGACTATAATAGCTGTAAGCATACATAACAGCCTGCCTCAGGGAACCCTGCCCCTCTGCCTGAATGTTAAACTAAAGTGCCTTTGTTCAGCTCACATGAAGACAATCTGACCCTACCCACCTGTGAACGGCTGCAGAAAAGAAGAAATTAACACACCCCCTCCCCCTTTGCAAGACTTACGGCCTTTTTACTTTACTTCCTCACCTCCTCCCCCTCTCTGTTCTATAAAAGAAACTGGCTTCCAGACCCTGATAAGATGGTACTCTGGGACATTAGTCCACCATCTTCTCGGATGTCTGGCTTTCCAAATAAAGTCGCGATTCCTTGCCTCAACACTTCACCTCTGGATTATTGGCCTGTTATGCAGCAAGCAGACTGAGCTTGGATTCGGTAATATTGCTGTAATTCTGGCAAATACTGGGGGGGTGAGGTGATTAGCTAAACTTTTTCATTTTCATTTTTTAAAGTTTATTTATTATTGGCCTTGCAGCATGGCTGTGGAATCTTAGTTCCCCAAGCAGGGATGGAACCCGGGCCCTGGCAGTGAAAGCACCAAGTCCTAACCATTGGACCACCAGGGAATTCCTGCTTTTTTCATTTTTAAAATATGTTTCAGCCTGTCAGCCAATCACAACTATTTGTCAAAGTCCTGCTATTAGTTCACCACTGCAGGTAGCAGGAAAAAAAAAATAAAAAATGAGGTGGCAATTGAAGTGTAGCAGAATATGCCACCCCAAAATATTCCTCTTTGGCTTAAGGATTATTTTGAGCTGATTAGTTTTTAGAAAAAGTGTATACTGGAGGATTTCTAAACATGGAGTAAAATTTACTCTTTTGTAAGGGAAATTTACATTTGTAAGGGAAATCTCCATTTGTAAGGTTATCTCCCTCCCTGTACCAGGAAGAAAAGGATGACTCTAGGTCACAAGAAACACTTATCAATGGAGAAGGACACTTGACTCTGTATAACAACCTTACCCTTGTTTATCTTACTTTTCCTGATAAACTCCCATTACTGACCTCCCCACCCCCTAACAGTTTTTTTTTTTTTGTCTTTAGCTGAAAATGGTATATCAGGTGGTGACCTGGACCATTTCAGAGAGTTTTACTCGGTTTTCCTGGGCATCTCCCATGTATACACGAGGTATACATGTTACTAAACTTCTGTTTGGTTTTCTCTTGTTAATCTGTCTTTTATTACAGCGAGGTCTCAGTCAAAAATAATGAACGGTAAAGGGAAAATTATCTGAAAGTCACCACTCACCACTGTTGCTCTCTCTCTGCCCCCATAAAAGACTGCCATCCATTTCTATTGGTTCTACCAACAAATACTTACTCATCTCCCTTCTTGCCTCTTTTCTAGTTCAGTTTCTCATCAACATTTCTTGCAAGGATTATCACACGGATCTTAAGAGTTTCCTTTCTTTCTTGACTGGGAACTATCCTTTATATTGCTTCCTGAGTGTTCTTTCTAAAACACAGATCTGGGACTTCCCTGGTGGTCCAGTGGGTAAGACTCTGTGCTCCCAATTCAGGGGGTCCAAGTTCAATACCTGGTCAGGGAACTAGATCCCGCATGCATGCCACAACTAAGAGTCTGCATGCTGCAACTAAGAAGTCCACATGCCACAACTAAGAAGTCCACATGTTGAAACTAAATGATCTCATCTGCCCCAACTAAGACCTAACACAGCCAAAATAAGTAAATAAATTTTTACAAAAAAATTAAAAAAAATAAAATAAAACATGGATCTATCTATCTACCTACCTACCTATGTATCTTATCTATCTATCTGGTGTCTACTTTGTGGCAGGCACTGTCCTAAGAGTTTGGGATTCAACAGCGAACAGATACAGAAGACCTCATGATGTGTACATTTTCATAGAAGGAGACAAAGCATAAATGATAAACACAATAATGAGTATATTATAAAGTATTTTAGAAGGTGACAAATACCAAAGAAAAAGTAGAGCAAAGTAAGAACGACTGAGAGTGTTGAAGGTGGGAGTGGGATGGTTGGCCAGGACTGAAGCCGATTGAGAAGGTTGTTCATTAAATGAGAAGGTAACATTTAAACCAGTTCTGAAGAAGGTGAGGGAGTTAGCTGTGAAGATCCAAGCAAAGAGAATTTCAAGAAGAGGGACAGTTGAATTGTAAAGACCTATGGTGGGAGCCCTCCTGGCATGTTCAAGGAACAGAAAAGAGGCCAGTGAGTTTGGAGAAAAATGAGTGAGTATAGACAGAGATGGGATCAGAGAGGGTAGTAAGGATTTTGGCTTTCAATTTGAATATATCAGAAGGCACTGGAGACTTCTGAGCAAAAGAATGACATGATCTGACTTAAGTTTTTTTAATGTTTATAGCAACTTAATTTTTTTATTTTTTTGAATTTTATTTTTTATGTAGCAGGTTCTTATTAGTTATCTCTTTTATACATATTAGTGTATACATGTCAATCCCCATCTCCCAATTCATCCCACCACCACCACCAACACCACCCCCAACTTTCCCCCCTTGGTGTCCATACGTTTGTTCTCTACATCTGTGTCTCTATTTCTGCCCTGCAAACGAGTTCATCTGTACCATTTTTCTAGGTTCCACATATATGCATTGATATATGATACTTGTTTTTCTCTTTCTGACTTACTTCACTCTGTATGAGTGACAGATGGATGTAGACAGTCTCTATATCCATCCACGTATCTACAAATGACCCAATTTCATTCCTTTTTATGGTTGAGTAATAGTCCATTGTATACAGGTACCACATCTTCTTTATCCATTCATCTGTCAGTGGGCATTTGGGTTGCTTCCATGACCTGGCTATTGTAAATAGCGCTGCAATGAACATTGGGGTGCATGTGTCTTTTTGAATTATGGTTTTCTCTGGGTATATCCCAGTACTGGGATTGCTGGGTCATATGGTAATTCTATTTAAAGGTTTTTAAGGAACCTCCACAGTGTTCTCCATAGTGACTGTATCAATTTATATTCCCACCAACAGTGCAAGAGGGTTCCCTTTTCTCCACACCCTCTCCAGCATTTGTTGTTTGTAGTTTCTGATGATGCACCTTCTAACTGGTGTGAGGTGATACCTCATTGTAGTTTTGATTTGCATTTCTCTAATAATTAGTGATGTTGAGCAGCTTTTCATGTGCCTCTTGGCCATCTGTATATCTTCTTTGGAAAAATGTCTATTTAGGTCTTCTGCCCATTTTTTGATTGGGTTGTTTGTTTTTTTTAATATTGAGATGCATGAGCTGTTTATATATTTTGGAGATCAATGTTTTGTCTGTTGATTTGTTTGCAAATATTTTCTCCTATTCTGAGGGTTGTCTTTTCGTCTTGTTTGTAGTTTCCTTTGCTTTGCAAAAGCTTTTAAGTTTCATTAGGTCCCATTTGTTTATTTTTGTTTTTATTTCCATTACTCTAGGAGGTGGACCAAAAGAGATCTTGCTGTGATTTATGTCAAAGAGTGTTCTTCCTATGTTTTCCTATAAGAGATTTATAGTGTCCGGTCTTACATTTAGGTCTCTAATCCATTTTGAGTTTATTTTTGTGTATGGAGTTAGGGAGTGTTCTAATTTAATTCTTTTACATGTAGCTGTCCAGTTTTCCCAGCACCACTTATTGAAGGGACTGTCTTTTCTCCATTGTATAACCTTGCCTCCTTTGTCATAGATTAGTTGACCATAGGCATGTGGGTTTACCTCTGGGCTTTCTATCCTGTTCCATTGATCTATATTTCTGTTTTTCTTCCAGTACCATATTGTCTTGATTACTGTAGCTTTGTAGTATAGTATGAAGTCAGGGAGTCTGATTCCTTCTGCTCCACTTTTTTCCCTCAAGATTGCTTTGGCTCTTCGGGATCCTTTGTGTCTCCATATAAATTTTAAGATTTTTTGTTCTAGTTCTGTAAAAAATGCCACTGGTAATTTGAAAGGGATTGCGCTGAATCTGTAGATTGCTTTGGGTAGTATAGTCATCTTCACAATATTGATTCTTCCAATCAAAGAACATGGTATATCTCTCCATCTGTTTGTGTCATCTTTAATTACTTTCATCAGTGTCTTATAGTTTTCTGAGTACAGGTCTTTTACCCCTTAGGTAGGTTTAATCCTGGGTATTGTATTCTTTTTGTTGCAATGGTGAATGGGATTATTTCCTTAATTTCTCTTTCTGATCTTTTGTTGTTAGTGTATAGGAATGCAAGAGATTTCCATGCACTAATTTTGTATCTGGCAACTCCAAATTCATTGATTAGCTCTAGTAGTTTTCTAGTGGCATCTTTAGGATTCTCTGTGTATAATATCATGTCATCTACAAACAGTGACATTTTTACTTCTTCGTTTCCAATTTGGATTCCTTTTATTTATTTTCCTTCTCTGACTGCCGTGGCTAGGACTTCCAAAACTATGTTGAATAATAGTGGTGAGAGTGGACATCCTTGTCTTGTTCCTGATCTTAGAGGAAATGCTTTCAGTTTTTCACCATTGAGAATGATGTTTGCTCTGGGTTTGTCATATATGGCCTTTATTATGTTGAGGTACGTTCCCTCTATGCCCACCTTCGGGAGAGTTTTTATCATAAACGGGTGTTGAATTTTGTCAAAAGTTTCTCTGCATCCGTTGAGATAATCATATGGTTTTTCTTCTTCAATTTGTTAATATGGTGCATCACATTGATTGTTTTGTGTATATTGAAGCAGCCTTGCATCCCTGGGATAAATCCCACCTCATCATGGTGTATGATCCTTTTAATGTGTTGTTGGATTCTGTTTGCTAGTATTTTGTTGAGGACTTTTGCATATATATTCATCAGTGATATTGGTCTGTAATTTTCTTTTTTCGTACTATCTTTGCCTGGTTTTGGTATCAGGGTGATGGTGGCCACGTAGAATGAGTTTGGGAGTGTTCCTTCCTCTGCAATTTTTTGGAAGAGTTTGAGAAAGATGGATGTTAGCTTTTCTCTAAATGTTTGATAGAATTCACGTGTGAAGCCATCTGGTCCTGGACTTTTATTTGTTGGAAGATTTTTATTCACAGTTTCAATTTCATTATTTGTGATTGGTCTGTTCATATTTTCTATTTCTTCCTGGTTCAGTCTTGGAAGTTTATACCTTTCTATGAATTTGTCCATTTCTTCCAGGTTGTCCACTTTATTGGCACAGAGTTGCTTGTAGTAGTCTCTTATGATGCTTTGTATTTCTGCGGTGTCCATTGTAACTTCTCCTTTTTCATTTCTAATTTCACTGATTTGAATCCTCTCCCTCTTTTTCTTGATGAGTCTGGCTAAAGGTTTATCAATTTTGTTTATCTTCTCAAAGAACCAGCTTTTAGTTTTATTGATCTATGCTATTGATTTCTTTGTTTCTATTTCATTTATTTCTGCTCTGATCTTTATGATTTCTTTCCTTCTGCTAACTTTGGGTTTTGTTTGTTCTTCTTTCTCTACTTCCTTTAGGTGTAAGGTTAGATTTTTTACTTAAGATTTTTCTTGTTTCTTGAGGTAGGATTGTATGCTATAAACTTCCCTCTTAGAACTGCTTTTGCTGTATGCCATAAGCTTTGGATCATCATGTTTTCATTGTCATTTGTCTCTAGGTATTTTTTGATTTCCTCTTTGATTTTTTTCAGTGACCTCTTGGTTATTTAGTAACGTATTGTTTAGCCTCCATGTGTTTGCGATTTTTATGTGTTTTTTTTCCCTGTAATTTATTTCTAACCTCATAACATTGTGGTCAAAAAAGATGCTTGATATGATTTCAATTTTCTTAAATTTACCAAGGCTTGATTTGTGACCCAAGATGTGATCTATCCTGGAGAATGTTTTGTGTGCACTTGAGAAGAAAGCATAATCTGCTGTTATCGCATGGAATGTCCTATAAATATCAATTAAATCTATCTGGTCTATTATGTCATTTAAAGCTTGTGTTTCCTCAATAATTTTCAGTCTGGATGATCTGTCCATTGGTGTAAGTGAGGTGTAAACGTCCCCTACTATTATTGTCTTACTGTTGATCTCTTCTTTTATAGCTGTTAGCATTTGCCTTATGTATTGAGGTGCTCCTATGCTGGGTACATATATAATTGTTATATCTTCTCCTTGGATTGATCCCTTGATCATTATGTAGTGTCCTTCCTTGTCTCTTGTAACATTCTTTATTTTAAAGTCGATTTTATCTGATATGAGTATTGCTACTCCAACTTTCTTTTAATTTTCATTTGCATGGAATATCTTTTTCCATCCCCTCACTTTCAGTCTGTACGTGTCCCTAGGTTTGAAGTGGGTCTCTTGTAGACAGCATATATATGGGTCTTGTTTTTATATCCATTCAGCGAGCCTGTGTCTTTTGGTTGGAGCATTTAATCCATTCACGTTTAAGATAATTATTGATATGTATGTTCCTATTACCATTTTCTTAACTGTTATGGGTTTGTTTTTGTAGGGCCTTTTCTTCTCTCATGTTTCCCAGTTAGAGAATTTCCTTTAGCATTTGTTGTAGTGCTGGTTTGGTGATGCTGAATTCTCTTAGCTTTTGCTTGTCTGTAAAGCTTTTGATTTCTCCATCGAATCTGAATGAGATCTTTGTCGGGTAGAGTAATCTTGGTTGTAGGTTCTTCCCTTTCATCACTTTAAATATATCGTGCCACTCCCTTCTGGCTTGTAGAGTTTCTGCTGAGAAATCAGCTGTTAACCTTATGGGAGTTCCCTTGTATGTTATTTGTAGCTTTTTCCTGTTGCTTTCAATAATTTTTGTCTTTAATTTTTGTCAGTTTGATTACTATGTGTCTCGGTGTGTTTCTCCTTGGGTTTATCCTGCCTGGGACTCTGCACTTCCTGGACTTGGGTGGCTATTTCCTTTCCCATGTTAGAGAAGTTGTTGACTATAATCTCTTCAAATATTTTCTCAGTTCCTTTTTCTCTCTCTTCTCCTTCTGGGACACCTATAATGTGAATGTTGTTGCATTTAATGTTATCCCAAAGGTGTCTTGGGCTGTCTTCATTTCTTTTCATTCTTTTTTCTTTATTCTGTCCCACAGCAGTGAATTCCACCATTCTGTCTTCCAGGTCACTTATCCGTTCTTCTGCCTCAGTTATTCTGCTATTGATTCCTTCTAGTGTAGTTTTCATTTCAGTTATTGTATTGTTCATCTCTGTTTGTTTGATCTTTAATTCTTCTAGGTGTTTGTTCTTTAATTCTTCTAAGTCTTTGTTAAACATTTCTTGCATCTTCTCGATCTTTGCCTCCATTCTTTTTCCGAGGTCCTGGATCATCTTCACTATCATTATTCTGAATTCTTTTTCTGGAAGGTTCCTATCTTCACTTCATTTCGTTGTTTTTCTGGGGTTTTATCTTGTTCCTTCATCTGGTACGGAGTCCTCTGACTTTTTATTTTGTCTATCTTTCTGTGAATGTGGTTTTCCTTCCACAGGCAGCAGAATTGTAGCTCCTGACTTAAGTTTTTTAAAAGACCACTCTGGTTGTTGTATTGAGAGTAGACTGTTGGGTGAGGTTTGGGGCAGGAAGAGTGGAAGCAGGAAGACCAGTTAGAAAGCTATTGTAATACGGCAGGTGAGAGAGGATGGAGGTTTCTACACGAGTAATAATGGTGAAGCGCACCGGATATATTTTGAAAGCAGAGCCACAGGATATGATATAAGATATGAAAACAAGAGAGTAGTCAAGGATGTGATCATGGCATTTGAGGCTAAGCAAATGGAAGGATGGAGATGCCATTAAATGAGATGAGGAAAACTGAGGGAGGGGTTGTGTGATGTTTGCAAGGGTAGATCAGGAATTTGGTTTTAGAATAATAAACTTGTGATGTCTATTTGACATCTAAGTGAGGATGCCAAGTAAGCAACTGGAGGTATAAGCCTGGAGTTCAGGTAAGAGGTCTGGCCTGGAGATACAATAATAAAGCCAATAGGTGTATATGTACACACACTGTTATAAGCATTTTACATATGCTAACTCATTTAATCCTCACAACAACCCCAAGAGGTAGTAGGAAATATTATCCTTGTTACTGAACTCAGGTCTGGCTGCTCACCACTCAAAAATCAATACCTGAGACACAGTTGTTGGTAGAAAGGAAAGTTACTTTTAATCAGAATGCCAGAAATCTGGGGAGATGGTGGACTCACCATGCCCCCAAAACCACCTCCAAAGATTCTGCTCAGCCATGAAAGTTTTTAAAGGGAAGTAATCTCAGTTAATCACTGAGATAGGAGGTCAGAGTCATCTCCATCCCCCACTGAGTGCAGGTTCATTGACTCCTTGTGATCTTTCTTTAGATGCTATCTTGTTCACACAGTTTGTTCCAGAGATTATGGACGAGGAAGCTAGGGAAGAGATCTGGTCATCTGTTAATTATTGATTCTTCATTTCTACTTTGATCTACAGAAAGAACCAATAGGTTAGGCAAGGTATTGTGTGATCAAAAGATTTGAAATGTGTGCAGGGCCAGAGATGAGTAGAGCATGGAGGTGCCTGGTTTAAGGTTAGTGACAGACAAAAGGGGCCTCCTGTAGAGAGCTCTCTCCTGCTAAAAGCTGCTTACAAATCCCCACTTCTCAGAATATCATTCCACTTCTATGGGATCGTGGGTGAAGGTCTGCCTTCTGTAACTTCTTCATGCTGACACAGAGTGCCATGTTCTTAGAGTGGAAGATGTTGACATGGGTCTGTGGCATCTCTTTGCTGACAGTTGCTCCCGTTTACATATATGGGCAGAACAAGCTACAGTTATTCTGATGCCTGCAGATATAGATGATTATGAGCTACAGTGTTAATCCCATTCTCTTAAGGCCAGTTCTTGGAATTGTGCTAGCCATAGATTTAGTACTGCTCAAGATGTAGCAGCTTGTGTCATGGCTGCAGTCCTGTCATCATGTGTTGGCTTTTTCCCTCTGGTGGCAGTTATAGTATCTGTAAAGCAACTCAGGAATGTGCATCAGACACATTCTGAATGTGATTCTATTGTTCTAATCCTTAGCTGCTTGAGCCTGCTCTTTTGTGACTCAGGGAAGCCTGGGAGACTTCAGCTTTTCTACAAACAAGAGGCAGGGGAAATGGAGGAGCCTGCAGGGTTCTGCTTGGTTCCATCATCTCTTATTTCACGGACTGGAAAACTGAGGCACACAGCAATTAAGTAACTGAGGTCACAAAGGTAATTTGTGGAAGAGCCATGATTTTAATCCAGGCACGTAAGTATCACAACCCATGCTTTGAGCCACAATGATATAGTGCAGGTAATAACTTTGAGTCTTCGGCATATGAAGGAAATTTAAAGCTATGAGTCCAGGTGAGATCACCAAGAGAATATGATATCAAAAAGATGGTCTGAGAATTTGGTTAAAAATAAAATGGGGTGGGATGGAGGAAGGTGGGTAGGAACATAGATGGAAGAAAATTAGACCTGAGTAGATAAATTATGAAGCTGCATAATGGGCACATGGAGGTTCATTATACATTGCTATTTTTTGTATGACTAAACTTTTCCATTTAATTTGCTCAGAATCTGCAATTTGGGCAGGGCTCAGTGGGGACCTGTCATCTCTGCTCCAGTGGTGTCAGCTGTCAGCTGGGGTGACTCTCCTGGGCCCGAGGACCCATCTCTGAGTTGGCTCACTCACATGGCTGGCAAGTTGCTATGTCAGCTGGGAGCTCAGCCAGCACAGTCCTATCTTCATCTAGGGTCAATCCCAGATTTACTAAAGATAAGTAGCACAAACAAGAATTACTTGAGACTTCTTCAAGCATGTGCCTTACTCTCAACTGACAAATGACCCTTCAGAGGTCACTGAGGAAGATTACACTGATGCTGGGATTGTTTTCTTGATAACCGTTACAGGAAACAAGGAGAATACATTTGTTATCTAGGTCTTTGTAAATGCCAGGAGAGCCCCTGGACTTTACAGTAAGAGATATCTGAATTTTGTGCATACCCTTTGGCACAGCTCCTCCTTGGAACTTCTCCTTTGTAAAATACTGTAAATAGAGATTTCCCTGGTAGTCCAGTGGCAAGAATCCATCTTGCAATGCAGGGGACGCTGGTTCAATCCCTGGTGAGGGAACTAAGATCCACAGGCCGTGGGGCAATTGAGCCCTCGCGCCACAACTAGAGAGAAGCCTGCACACTGCAACAAAAGATCCCGCGTGCCGCAACTAAGACCCAATGAAGCCAATAAATA
This sequence comes from Pseudorca crassidens, assembly GCF_039906515.1. Lineage (NCBI taxonomy): Eukaryota > Metazoa > Chordata > Mammalia > Artiodactyla > Delphinidae > Pseudorca > Pseudorca crassidens. Next base: position 13,673,618 of record NC_090299.1, read on the forward strand.
AATAAAAACTTTTAAAAGATAAAATTAAACTAAAAAATAAGAAAATACTTTAAATAGCTGCAAGAAGATAGGGAGAGGCTAAAAAGATATGTACAAATCCTTGTGTCTCTAACAAATAATAGGCACATAGCAAAAACTAATTAATCTTCTTATTTATAATTCAAAACTGTTCTGCTCATGGGTTTAAAGAAGGTTTTTACCATGGGTGGGTCAAGTGGTTGTTCCTCATCAGCATTCTAAGGTACTGACTGCCACTAAAACCCATCAGAGTTCACCTGAGAGTTTTTAACACTGAGACCTGATTTCTAAAATGCTTTGATACTTCAAATCAGGCGAGAGGTTGGAGTGCCAGTGCGGCATCTCTCCGCATGTACACCTGGAAAATATAGAAGGGTAAGGGGCAGCCAATCCTGAGATAAGTGGGTCACCTCACCTGCCACTGAACATACACAACTGGACTGCTGGGCTGTTGTAGAGGAACCAAGGAGGATACAATTTTAAAAATGCGTGGGGAGAACTGAAAGGCAAGTTTTGTTTTTACTTCCTCATTTCTCCTAACTTAAAAATACAAGGGCTATCTGAGACTATCAGATGTGAATTAGTACACATTTTGATCATGATGTAGTATTTCTGCAAGTTGTATCTTTGCTTGTACTTTATTATCTGAGAACAGATTTAAACAAGCCAGTTTTTCTCTGTGGTGAAGTCTCCAAGGGCATCATTCTCAACAACAGGTACCTGTCATTGACCCATGTCACTGGCCAAGGGTTGAAGTACTGGTACTTCTCAAACACTCAAAGAATTGAAATAAGTCTCAGGAACAGGTATAAACCCTTTCACCCTCTGCCTTCTACTAGTGTAACTTAATTAAATCACAGTAAGGGAGTTCCCTGGTGGTGCAGTGGTTGGGAGTCCGCCTGCCAATGCAGGGGACACGGGTTCGAGCCCTGGTCCGGGAAGATCCCACATGCCATGGAGCAACTAAGCCTGTGCACCACAACTACTGAGCCCGTGTGCTGCAACTACTGAAGCCTGTGCACCTAGAGCCCGTGCTCCGCAACAAGAGAAGCCACCACAATGAGAAGCCCGTGCACTGCAACAAAGAGTAGCCCCCACTCGCTGCAACTAGAGAAAGCTGGCACGCAGCAATGAAGACCCAAAGCAGCCAAAAATAAATAAATAAACAAATTAATTAATTTTAAAAACTCACAGTAAGTTAATGAGGCATTTGGAGAGCAAACTACTTCATTCTCAATACAAACACATTTTGAGCTCTTTTCTTCCTTCACCTCTCCCCACCACCTGTTAGTGCTCACCATCTTCTCCTTGGTTTCTAGGAGGTCCTCATCTCCTGATTTTCCTCTACCTTCCTTACTCTGCTTCTGCACCCAACCCCAATGTGTGGTTTTTATCCCCACACCATGCACCTCTGTGACACCAGCTGGGTGTCTTACAATTCAACTCAATTCTGACACTATCTACCTGGATGTAGCCTCAGATCCCACAAGCTAAGGACTCAGTGCTACAGTAAGACTGCCCCCTGCTCCAAACTTCAGAGGCTAATCGCAAGTCCAAGTTGTCACCTGTGCTTCTTACCCATCAGCTACAGATCAGAGGTTCCAACATCCCCCTCCTTGGGTTCAATTAATTTGCTAGAAAGGCTAACCGATCTCAGAGAAACATTTTACTTACTAGAGTATCAGTTTATTATAAAAGGGTATAACTCAAGAATGTCAGACAAAAGAGACCCATATGGCAAGGTATGGGGAAAGGACACAGAGCTTCCTGGCGCTCTGAGAGCACCACTCTCCCTGAACCTCCAGATGTTCATCAACTTGAAGCTCTCCCAACCCAATCCTTTTGGGGTTTCATGGAGGTTTCATTACAGAGGCATGGTTGATTAAATCATTGGTCATTGGTGACTGAACTCAATCTTCGACCGTCTCTCCCCTCCTTGGAGGCTGAGGGGTTGGAGGTGGGACTGAAAGTTCCAACCCTCTAATCACACGATTTGTTCTCCTAGCAAGCAGCCCCCCCTCCTCAGGTTACCCAGGAACTTTCTAAAAGTCACTCATTAACATAACAAGACACTTTTATTGCTCTCATCACTTAGGAAATTCCAAGGGTTTTAGGAGCTCTGAGTCAGAAACAGGACAAAAACAGAATATATATCTCTTATTATATATCACAGCATCACACTTACACATCTCAGACTCTTCTTCAGCTTCTCACACCTTCTCCCCATCATCCTTACTATTCCTGTGGGAGTAGCGGCAGTGGTAATAGCAGTAGGTAGAGAAACAGCACCAATGGCAGTGGTAGTAATAAGAGTAGTAACGGCATGGCAGTGTTGTTAACTTCAATTATTGTAGCAGTTTTCTAAAACTTTTCCCGAGCCTCAGTCTCGCCCCTTATTGCATCCTTCACATTACCACTAATATAATTCTTCCAAAATAAAAAGTTAATCATATCATGCCCTTTCAATCTTCTAATGTCTCCCATGACCTTGGGGATAAAATATAAATTCTTAGTATGGTATAAAAGTTCTGTCACCGGGCTTCCCTGGTGGCGCAGTGGATGAGAGTCCGCCTGCCGATGCAGCAGACACGGGTTCGTGCCCCGGTCCGGGAAGATCCCACATGCCGCGGAGTGGCTGGGCCCGTGAGCCATGGCCGCTGCGCCTGCGCGTCCGGAGCCTGCGCTCCGCAACGGGAGAGGCCACAGCAGCGAGAGGCCCGCGTACCGCAAAAAAATAAAAAATAAAAAATAAAAAGTTCTGTCACCACCCAGCCCTGTCTGTCTCAGCCCCTACATGTGCCCTTTGCCACTGCCATCCCAAACAACTTGCATTTTGCCACATACGGCATGCTATTTCTCACCTCTCTTCCTGGAGTGCCCTTCGCCTTATCTCCTGCTGGACTACCAACCCAAATGCTTCCCATGTATCCCTCCAAAAACAGCTGCAGTAAAGTTTCCTCTCTAGGAAGATGATCCCAAGTCTCCAGGCTACATCAAACACCACATGAAAAAGATTATTATTTTGCTCTTTGTTAATTTATTTGAATCCCTCTTTCTTGCGTGCCCAGTAGCCAACTGCAAGCATGTTAGAGATACTCAAGAAAAGGGTGAATGGATAAATGAGTGAATTATAGCTCATTTATAGATTAATACATACACTGCTTTTCTTTTTCCAGTTACAACTTGCCCTGTCTCCTCAGGTTGCTCATTGTCTAGCAAGGGAGACAGAAATGTAAGTATTATAATAATTTTAGAGGATTCATGGGCCCTCTTAGGCTCACTCAGGAATCCCACGTTAACAACCAATTAAATAATGATGAAATGGACATACAGGATAAAAGAGATCACACATCATTTAGTGACATATAGTGTCAGAGACTAGTCAGAGCATTTGCTTTATAAAATAAAGAACAGGGCCATGCCTGCCCTGCAGGCTGACAGTAATCCACTAGGCAGCACCTCTGGAGAAAGGTCACTCAACCAGTTTTGAATCCACCTAGTTGAGGGCACGGTGAAGTACCTGATAAAATGCTTTGTCGTAATCCTTTGTTTTTCTCAGATCTACTAACCTCATAAACTTTATTTTTAACAAATACATACTAGCCTTTTGTTCCTCTGGACTTTATCCACATAAAGCCTCGAGAGTGTCTTCCTGGGTCCTCTGAGCTCTGGCCATTTTCCATGTAAAGTTTCCATTCTGGTTCTCTGATCTTGCCTCACTCAATTGGTTTCTTTTCTACTTTCCTCAGCCCTCCTTTCAGCAATCTAATTCACAGGGTGTGACTGCTCACCTCACTACCTGCCCTAAGCTCTATTCACCACTTTCCTTAATCACAAGCCTTTTCTTCCACACCAAGCTTTCTTTTCTCATCACTCCTTCCTCTACCCTAGACTAGGATGGTATTTTCCACCTTCCTCTTTATCAGCGTTCTGTCTAGTCTTGGCCAGGCAGCAGCCTCTAGTTCACCCTGAAATGTAATCTCCAAAGGCCACATGTATTTGCATCTAAATATATCCTTTGTCAATACAGTGGTCCCTTGGTATCCACCAGGGTCAGTTCCAGGGCCCTCACAGATACTAAAATCCTGGAGGCTCAAGTTCCTCATGTAAAAATGGCACAGTATTTGCATATAACCTACACACATCCTCCCATGTACTTTAAATAATCTCTAGGTTACTTATAATACCTAATACAATGTCAATGCTATGTACATTGTTGTAAATACAATGTAAAAGCTTTGTAAATAGTTGCTGGTACACAGCAAATTCAAGTTTTGCTTTTTGGAACTTTCTAGGATTTTATTTTTTTTCGAATATTTACTATCCATGGTGGATCGAATCCATGGATGCAGTACCCGCAGATATGGAGGGCCGACTGTAGTCAGAAAGAGTATTACACAGCATCATACAGCACTGGGATCCACGTTTCTACATCCCAGTTCATTTTGCCATTGGTATCACCCCTGTGTGAGCCAAATGGCTCAACTGTTTAGAGCTGTCTTTCAAGTTTTCACGAGCTATAGAACTCCTTATTCAAATAAAATCTTAGGGCTAGAAAGTAACATTTAAAACTGACTTGCTCTGGCTGATGTGGGTGTGAAATCCTGAGCCCCCTTTGCCTCTCAGTCCCATCACCCCTACGGGTTCTGCAGAGCCTCAAGGTTGAAAAAAACACTGGGTTAGGGCACATTCTAATGCAGCTCAAGTGGTAAACTCCACACCATTGTTCCAGGTTTTGCCACCGGCCCTGCAGTATCCATGAAAGCAGCATGACAGTGGGCATGTGGGCCAACTCTGGAGAAAGACTGCCAGGATCCAGAGCCCCGGTCCCTCCGCTCACTAGCTGAGGCTCTTTGGGCAATTGACTTAACCTCTCTGTACCTCCACTTTCTCATCATAAGACAAAGATCATAATGGTTCCTGACTCTTTGCTTGTGAAAAGGATTAAATGAGTTCATAGGTGGAGAGAGCTTAAAAGAATGCCTGGCTGACCCAGAGAGGTGGTAAATAAATATTTGGTATTATTATCTTCCAAAATCATACTGTATTTGTAAAGAAGACCTGGGGGCAAAGTGTAAGTGACTCAGCACAGTCCTACTGTCACAGAACACAGCCTGTGTAAGCAGTCAGGACTGTCCCCCTACATAAAGTACCACAGGCCGTCCCTTTGCAAACTACGTCTTGGCAATGCAGGAAATGGTAACTCAGGGCCTTCAAAGGGGGCACTGGCTTCATCCAACAGAGTGACTAGCTCCACAAAGGAGTTTGCTTCCCAGGGTTTACTAGAGATTTAGATCAGGTGAAAGGTTATACACAGTGCACAGCTTTTCAACGGAAACGGACTGGGCCGTTTGATTAGACTTGTAAATCTAAGGTTAATTGGGTGTTGAGCATTGCAGCTATAGGAAATAGGGTACTTGGCATGTTTGTATATTTCTGAATCTGTCCCCTGTTTATAGCTACAAACATATGCCATTAATTTATGATTTTCCTTCTATAGGCTTCACCAGAGCAACACAAATAGAGATTAGTCATTAAACCCAGGAGGAATTTGAGAACAGGACATAAAATTTAAGGAAGGTTATACACTGAGAGAAAAAAAAATGATGTAAGAAGTAAAGGCAACAGGAAATTAGCTGCTAAATCTTCAGGATAATGCATTTTTACAAGTTGTTTTTAATAATACTCACTATATTGTACTTTAATCTGTGGTCCTCCAAGCTAAGCTAAGTGACTCCCAAGAGAAGGGGAGAGGTTTTTCTAAGTAGTGTAAATAAGTCTTTCAAATAAAAGAAAAAGAAAAAGAACTGAATCTTGTCTTTCCTGAGTTTGTATTTTCTTTATTACTCTTTGTCCACCAGACCCGCAGGGAATGTGGAGTGTGTAGGGATCGACTCTATTTCCTGACTGCCTGCTTTCCCAACTAAAACCTGGAATGAGAAGATGAGGCTGGGGTCCTTCAGGCTCAGCCCACATCAGACCCCTTCCTGGCCAGTGGAGAAAATGTAGGAATAGCTTTGTCAGCACCTTCACGCACATCCCTCTGACTAGAGTGGAAGGAATTGGTGATGATACAGTTCACATTCCCCATCCTCAATTCCAAAATCCCAAAAGCCCTGCAACCAAAAGTTTTTCCCATAAATTTGGCACAAAAATTCGTTTGGTGGCAAAATCTGACCTTCTTAACATGTAGCTGAGGACAGTCATTCTTTGTCTCACTTAGCGTGATGATACATACATTTTTGTGGTGGAAATATGATAATATTTATTTATGGGATGTTGATCCAGACCCCACTGGAAATATTATACAATGTATGAGATACATACCATTTTACCTTTCTAAAATCTATAAAATTTTGAATTTCTAAACATACCTGGTCCCTTGGGTTTAGATAAAAGATGGTGGGCCTGTCCTGAATGTTCTGAGGTGGTAAGAGATCTGAAAAAAAAGAGGACATATTCTGGCTCTGCAGAAGGTAACATGAACTGCAAATCTAGAAGTGCTTCAGATGGATGGGAACTCAAAGTGAGCTGTCGGTATTATCTATCTCAGCTTGAGGAGCAGGAAAGCAGTGCAGTGAGTGACAAAAATCGGTCAGCAGCCACATTCCTTGACCCACTATGCATCGCTGCCCACCAGTCTAGACTGAGGCCCAGCTGAGCACACAACAGAAGGTATTGCCACACCTACCTCCTAGAATCCTTATCTCGGAACCCACTGCAGGTGCTTTGGCCAGCATCTTCATTTTTTCACTCTCTTTCACCATCTCTCTACACTAAACAATTCCTCTTCTATTCTTACAAGTTCAATCTTAATCACCACGCAGAATTCACTGGTGGTGATAGTAAGTTTAGGAAATCTAAAAAGAACAATATTAGTTTCATTCTGGTTATACTTGTTTTATTTTTTTATTCTGGATTCACACTGGCTGGGTTCAAATGATGGTTCCGGTCATCTATGTGACTGTAGATGAATAACTTAATCTCCTTGTGCCTCAGTTTTCTCATTTATAAAATAGGGATAATAGTACCGATCTCACACAGTTGTTGAGAGGATTAAATGAGCTAATACTACATGAAGCACTTAGAAGAGTGCTTGGCAAATTGTGAGTGCTCCGTAAATGTAAGCTACTATTATTTCTGCGGCTGTCTGTAACTGTCTTCTAAATGAGCTCCGTATACTGGTAATGTTTTTTTCCTTATAGAATTCCTTATATCAAATTTCCTAAGATGGTACCATAAGCACATTTGCTGGTCAGTAATTATTTGCTAGGTATGAAGACAAAGGAGAAGAAAACAGCAACAACAAAAAATAGATGCACAATCAAAACCTCAGAATGAAATTACAAGCTTTCATCACATTGCCGACTGTAACATTCTTGTGTTTTGCACAGTTTCTCCCCCTCCTCTTTCCTCCTCTTGCTAATTTGTTTTAAAAGCTAAGAAATAAAATAAAAAGAGGATAACAAAAGACTTGGTGTACAAATTTCAAAATAAAACCATCAGGCAGGAACAAATCTTTGAGGAAGTCCTTCATAGTATATACACATTTTTGTTTTCAGATTACCCATCCCTTAAATTAATGTAAATAATATTAATCGAATTGTCCAGCTAAGAATACACTAAGGACAATTAATTCTGCATTAACTTGAACCCCAATTACTTAAACATTGTAACTAGGAAAGGAATCTTTCCAATGATATATCCTTCCCTGATATCTCACAAAGCTCTTCCATTCAGAGTTAGACCTTGGAGAAGATACTCCTTGACCTTCCCCAAGACATCAAAAGCAACACCTGTTCAAACTGGCATGTGGGTCATCTCCACCAATGGGTTCATAATTTTCAGGTTCATTTTCAGTGCTCTCTACCCTGTGTCCGTCATTGTAGAAGAGAAACTGAGAACCCCATATACTCACTATTCCTCTCTCACCTCCTGCTCTGACTATGGAATTAACGTTGGGGCACCTGTGACTTTTTTCTAAGGTCAGCCCTAATTGGACCAACTCATATTTGTTTTAGTCGAATTCACCTCCACCCTATTTTATTTATCAAAAAAGTACACACCAAAAAGAATGCACAACTTAAGGTGGAAAAAAAAATCACAGCTAAATGTAGGTTTAAAGCTGAAGAGACTTGAGATTGAAAAACTGCCAGTTCTCACTGCTCACTTACTCACATGAGGGTTTACAGCTCCTGAAATCATGCCAGGACTTTGAAAATGAAAGCTTGCAGTTAGAAAACGATGGCTCATGACAGCAGAGATCAGTCATGTGATAGGCCAAGCGTTTTCCGTCATTGCCTTCTTCAATCAGACAGAGCTCAGAAACAGAGGTTAATCGGTCAGATAGCATCCACAGAGGCTGAGGGCAGCAGAATCCGGCTGCAGCAATTAATCATTTAATTGCTTTCTGATTCACTTTAAATGTCTTTTAAAAAGATATTAAAGAAAAACATTATTGAAAGAACATTTTAGACTATTTAATAAAGATCCAACATACCCTTTGTGAACCAGAAAATAAATGGATCTCTAGCCCAACTCTGTTCAGTGTTTTCTTGGGCAACATTTACTTATACAGAGGAAGGAATGACAGAGTCTCTGCAGCAGGCAGAAGAAAAAGCATGGATAAAAGCACTTAGGAAAGAAAGTATGGGTGTAAATAAAAATAGGCTTTTTGTTTGTTTGGCTGTTTGGTTTTTTTGGCTAAATTGTAGAGTGTGTGACAGGAGTTGATGGGAGAGCCGACAAACATAGTAAACTAGATTTTAGAGAGCCTTGAATGCTGAGATAAAAGAGCCTGGACTTTGAAAGAAAAAAGAAAAAGAGAGAGAGAGAGCCTGGACTTGATTTACTAATTAGGCAATGGGAGCCACTGAAGATTTCTGAGCAGAGAAAGCCGCACGAGTAGGGTATAGCATGAACTGTGGGGTCCATCAGCCCTAGGTTATAATTCTAGCTATCCCTCAGAGCTGGTGTGAGCACATTAGGACCTTTTTGGAGCCTCCCAAGCTGAACAATGGAAGTAATAATACCATTGCCAGGGTTACTGAAACATTAGAAATAACATACGTAACATCCACAGCCCAGGGCTTGGCACAGGAAAAGCACCCAGCAAATGGTGTTAGCTGTCCTCCTGCTGTGCTCTGGGTAGGAAAGTCAAAGGGGAAAAGATGGGAGGAGGGAGACCAGAGAGGTCCAGGTAGGAGGTAGAGAGCCCAGACAAGACAAAGTACAGGCAAGGAGAGTTGCAAAGAGAAAACGGGACAGACTATGAGGGACACAACAAAGGTAGAACCCAAGGAAATGGAGACTAAGAAAGATTTAACTTGCTCGGAGCCATTTGACAATGACTGGACATGACTGAGGGAAGAGGAGAAGCCAGAGAGACTCCAAGAATCTGGCTGAGATAAGCATCACACAGGTGGGAGAGACGCAAACGTCTATGAGGTCCAAAATAAATAATAAACGTAAATAAATGCCAAACACTGAGCTTGCATTTCTAGAATGACTACAGAAATAACCAAAAACATATTTCTTTCTGCAATGATCCCATCTGAATTCCTGAGCTGCCCTGAGAACAATTTTTAAATCCACAGGGCCAGATGATTTTGGTCATGACATTACTCAGCGTCGTACACCAGGCAGGGTCCTCCTTCACCACACTCCCCTCTTCATGTCACCTCAACCACAGACATCCCACCGTTTCCTCAGGCACTTCCTCCTGCCTACACTGTCGTCACTTTATGATCCTCTCAGCTCAAATAACTGCTGATGCTCTCCTCAGGCTGGAACTGCCTTCCCCACAAGACCCAGAAGCTTGGATAACAGGTAGAGAAATATCTGGCACTTCACAACAGCGGGGCAGCACCTACTAACTCATTGCGCCTGACACTTTCATTGCACACTGCATTAGAAGTTTCTTCAGGAAGCAGCCTTAATAATTTTGTACCACTCTGCTCAGTGGGGATTGATATTAATTACTTACACAGAGGGGTGGAAGTCACTCTTTCAGGACAGACTTCTGTCCTCGTCTGGGTCATTGTGGGTTTCGGCCGTGTCAGCTCCATATAATTCTCGAAGGAATCAACCCATAGACACTTCCCAGCCATGCATGTGCCTGCAGGACACACAGGGGAAACTTTATAGCGTATATAAATGGGCTTTAGCATCACAGTATACATTTGGGGATGTATGTCTAACTTGTTAGACATACTGAAAAGCTGACGAGCCACTTGGAGCCTTTTTGGAGGCCTCTGCTTCGCACCGGCAGCCCTAGAGAAGCACAGGATTGCACTGTCTTCCCACTCACCTCCCTCTTGCTCTCCCTGCAGGAGCATCTCCGCCTAAGCTTGCTCTGGACTATTTAGAAGTTCTAGTGAGACTATGGGGTTTTTTTGTGTGTTTGTCCCTGAATAGTTTTTCTCTTCTTCCACTAAAGTTGTTTTTCTTGAATATCTCTGAGAAAACATTGAATATGGTTTAACTTTATTCGATCCTTAACTTCAGGACAAATGTCATGCTGATTTATTTCCAGTTAATGAGGTTGTACTTCCCATGCAACCTGACCGCCTCCAGCGTGACAAAACTCCATACACATACAGGATTTTAGAGGTAAAAATGTTTTATGCTTTACAAAGAGAAGTGGGACTTGGGAAGGGGGTTGACGACAATGGGAGGCCAAGGGTTGTTTAGAAGCCACCTCCTCACGGATAGGAAACTGTTCCTTCTGGATTCTTCACAGTATTCTTAATCCAGGAGCACTTGGCATCGGGCACTAAATGGGCTATTTGCACGGCTGATCCTCTGATGGTGTGCAAGTGCTTTTCTTTTCAAGTTACTCCTGGTTCTGGAGTGGAGGCTGATATGTATGGTTAAGAGTTCTACGTTTTTTTGTTTTTCTTTTTTTTAATCTCTGTGTACCAGACTAATATTAGTGCTGAACATCGACTACGCACTTAGTGCTACTATTCCTATTTTAATCCTGTGCCACCACTCTGTGAAATAAGGTATTATTATTACTCCTGTTTTTCAGATGAAGGAACTGAGCCTTACAGAGTTTAGATAACTTCCTCAAGGCCAGACAGCAGTAACTGGGAAAACCAGAACTCAAATCCAGGTCTCTTTCATACCAGAGTCAGAGTGAAAAGTCATAATAACTCACTGGGACAATAGCATCCACGAATGGGCATTTACTAGAAAATTCTGGCTTGCCATCCACAATAAAGGGGAAAAAGCCTCAGTACTTACCACTATGAGTTTGATTCCACATACACCTCTGAGCATGTAATAACCTTAACTGTTTCAGGAAGAGGTACATCAACTCTGTGACATTTATTGACTTCTTACTCTATACAAAGCACGCAGCTAATTAATCACTCAATGGAGGAGGTCGAGAAGAGTAAGATGTCCGTTTCTCAAGGTACCTACAATCCAGCTGGGTAGACAAGCCCTAAATACATGCAATGTGTTGATTGCATGTAATGATACGTGTAATGATATCAGGAAAGGCATTGCAAATCTTGATGAGATTCATTACCAACTTAACAATACAGAGCAGAAGTGCTAGGGTGAGTCAGATGAGAGGGACTTCTCTTCAAGCAGGAGTCAGAGAAGTCTAGATTGGAGGCATGGGACTTGAGGTGGGAACTGAGAGAGGGGTAGCCCTTGGTGAGGTTGGAGATTGCTGGAAAGTGGAATCGGCACCCAGGAGGAGTGAGAAGGTATCCCCGGAGTGGGTATGAGGGCTCCACGGTCCTGTGCCATTACACGGTGCTGGACTGGAATGCAGCATGAGCCCACAGTCGACAGTGACACACTATTACAGACTTAAGTGTGTCCCCTGAAACTCATGAGCTGAACCTCTAACCTCCAGTGTCAGTATATTTAGAGGTAGGGCGTTAAAAGAAGTAATTCAGGTTAAATAAGGTCATATGGGTGGGACCTTAATCCAATGTCCTTATAAGAAAGAGACACCAGAGATGCTCAAGCACAGAGGAAAGACCATGTGAGGACATGACAAAAAGGCAGCAATCTGCAAGCCAAGGGGAGAGGCCTCAGGAGAAACCAAACCTGTCAACACTTTTATCTTGGACTTCCAGCCTCCAGAACTGTGAGAGAACACATTTCTGTTGTTTAAGCCACCCAGGCTGTGGTATTTTGTTCTGGTGGCCCTAGTAGCCTAATTACACACACCTCCATCTATTTCACGTATAACTTCTCTGCCCTGGCAGGATCTGCCACCCCTCCCCTACGCTCCCTTGGATCCTAACTATCTTAGAGGGCTTGAAACCTGGAGTAGCAGGTTTCCAAACCTGTGGGCTCTTCCATTTGGTTATCATGCAGACCTCTGTTGGAATGCTTGAACAAGCTGAGGATGATCTAAGGCAGTGCATTTCAAATTCCCTATGGTGAAGAACCACCATCCCCCCATTCCTTGGCTGACAGATACACCATCTTACTGTGCTTGCTGAGTAGGCAGTAGCAGCCACAGGCAACTCACTGTGTAAATTTAACAATATTCTATTCAACAGTGTCCCCTGATCAGGTGTGTGGATACGGCAGCCAGGCAGTGGGGGGCTGGCAATGAACAGCACCCAGGGTGGTGGGGTGGGATGTAGGAGGAGGCCTGATTTGTACCATTTGCCCATTTGCAAGATGACAATACCTCCTGCCATGACTGATTTCAAGCTACCGACTTGAGGTCACTGAGCCACAGAGATGGGAAGAAACACCCACAATCGGCTCTCTCCAGCCGGTATCACCCACCTCCAGCCCATCACGGTGGCAGTGCACAATGACTGAAAAGTTTCTAAGTACTTACTTGTCATTTTTGGACTTAACTCCTTGCAGAAAGCAGGTCACACTTTGCATAACACTGACCTAAATGTTTTAAGTGTAGGTGTCCCCAAAGAGGTCCCCTAAAGTCCATTAGCTCACTGTTTTATCAGGATAAATTCTGGATCCACAAGGTTCTAAGAAAGCATTTTCAGAAAGGGCCTGTTTCCCCAAAATTAGCTATGAAAAAAATGGCAGAAGCTCAGCTCTTGTCTTCTCTCCCTCTTTTTTCTTCCCTTCATCTAGAAATATTATCTCAAAGACCTTCTCCCCATCTCTTACCTTTCCCCTTCCCTTGTCCTCTCTTTCCTAAAGGATTGTTCTTCCATTTCCCTTGCTTTCTTCCACATCACAGTTAAGCACAACCTTTCAAATGGTCTACTCTCTTTCTCCTACAACTTGGCTCTATTGTGGGGATGGGATCCCAGTCTTTGCTATAAGAAACAATGAAGGGATAAACCCACTCAGGCAACTCAAGGGTAAAACCCAGAGCAGCAAGCAGATTTAAAGGGCCGACAGGATTAAAGGAAGAAAATGGAGTTATATTAGCCCTCTTTATCCTTGCTTTTCCAGAACCAATTTGGCTTTGTTCTTTTTCTTTTTTTTCAAACACGAAGCCAGCCTTTAGTAGCATAGCGGAAGCCTATGGCATACAGAGCAGTGATTGGAGCGGGAGTGACACCGGCACTGACGCCCAGACAAGAGGTAATTAGGGCTGACCTTGGGAGGTGGCCATGAGAATAGAAACCAAAACACAGATACAAGCCATAAAGCCATATTTTGAAGTAAAATCAACAAGATTGGACCACTGATTAGAGATAGAATAGGGAAGGAAATAGGCAAGGGGAGAAGATGGTGCAAGGTTTTGAACACTGACTGCAGCCAGATGAGTCATCCTGGAGCTCGGCTCCGAAGGAGTTACTCAAATGAGAAAAATCCTTGGATGGCACCAAGCCCACTGCACACAGAATAAAGTCTAAATTCCTGTATAAGAACTGCCACAGTTCTGCACTGAGTTATCAGCAAGCTTGGACTCATTCATTCAGTCAACAGACATTTATTGAAGAGCTATTATGTGTTATGCTGGATCAGGGAATCAAAAATGGGGAAAAGGCACAGTTCCTGACTTTGATGAATTCAGAGCCTGAAGGGGGTAACCTTCAAATAAATCAATACACATATGCTCAAGCCCTGTTCACAATGTTCTCTTCATCTGAAATCCATTTGTTTATTGAGTGCTCACTCTATGCCAGAGACTGCTCTTGGCCCTAGAGACCCAGTCAAGTTAATTCCATTCGTTTCCCCATCAGACCTGTGCATTATTGGTTTGGGATTGTCTGCATAGAGAGCTGAGGCCAAAGGGAACCTCAAAGGGGAAAGACTGAAGAAGAAGAGGAAGAGAATCAGCACCAGACTCTTGGAGTAACGCCTACAGTTCAAGGATTAGAAAAAAGGGAGGAGAGCCAAAAGTGGCCAGAGGAGTAACCAGAGAGGGACAAACAAGTCATAGAAGCTGCATGTGGAGAGTTTCAAGAATAAAGAAGAATCTGGACTGTGTTCAATGCTGCTGAAAGGCTAAGGGAGAGAAGACTGAGAAAGGAACCCATACAGCCACTCACTTCAGGTGACAGATGGAAAGAAGTCTGTGGTGAGGGACAGATCAAAGATGCATCACAGAGCAAGGGGGTGCTTTATAAAGACTCTAGAGCAGGAACTGGGAGGGTGCAGAATTCGTGGACACAAGTGAAAATGTTGACCTTAGAGAGAGGAGAGACAATTCTTTCCCCAAGACCAGAAAGAAGGAAAGGACAGAAGAATATGCAGAGACACAGGGTAAAAGGAGGTCATAGAGGCCCCAGGAGTATTTGAAGTCAGACAATCCCATGTTTGGATTTCAGCTCTTCCACTTACTTTCTGCATCATATCAGGCAAGTTGCTCAAGCTCTCTGATCCTTAGTTTCTTCATCTATAAGATGCATATAATAATGCCTTTCTCATACGGTTGTTGTGAGAACACATGGAGAAAATATCTGTGCCACCAGTTTCCCCCTTGCCTTATCAGCTAAGGTACATAGGGGGGTCACATAAATAAATTCTACTGGCCCTTGCCCCTCGCTATCTGCTCATATAGCACCATGGCACTCTGCAAAGTCTTCTTGAAAAAGTGCTCACCAGTGAGCCCACCTCACTAAGCTCCAGGGGGTTAGCTAAGCCTCTGCTGTCTCCACACTGCTGCAGGTGAGGTCCTGAAACCAATGAGATGGCAAATCCACACATGCTGCCTGCTACTACAGAGTAGTGCTGAAGCAGCCTTTTCAGATTTTACTTCAAGCCTTTCTCTGATCCACCAGTCTCAGCCTGGGCCTGGATAGAAACCCGAGTGAAAAGCACAATGCTATACCTCACGTTGTCCCTCCTCTCTCACGACCAGGTTTGAGTCAGACTCTGGAAATCTCTCTATTCTTCATCTGAACACACTTTTGGCAGGTCCACCTCTTTAATGTGCTAAATGCCTCCTGATACGTATCCATCCCAATCTAGGTTACAGTAGACCCTGGCACACAGCATGGGCTCAATGAAAGTTAGCTCCCTTTCTCCCTTACCTCAGCACCACGGTTTCATTCATATTTCGGATTTGCCACGTCCCTTTTCCCATCCTTGGTTACATCTGGGTTTGACCCAGGTGCACAAAGACTTGGTTATACTGTATACTGAGCTTATAAATGTTTAGCGACCAGCTCTCTGGGAGAAAAAGCCTGATTTTGTAAGTGTTTGCCAATTTTCATGGTGTAAACACTCCCACCACGGCTGCTTTCAATTTATCAACATGACATCAACCACCTTGCAAAATTCCTGAAAATTTAACAATCAGTTCTCCCAAGCTGGTAGAAGTTTATCACTCAACTGGTTACCTGGAAGTCTTGGCCAGTAGTATACTGAAGCAGCTTTGAAGTTTCTGCCCATTTAATAAAGTGCCATGCATATCCGGCTACTGCTTTGTGAAGATAACATCCCACCCCAACTGCATTGCAATGGGGATGAATTGCAAAGGCACCAAGTCTCATATAGGGATCTTTGCTATTTTCATGTGGTTTGGGAAATGATTGTGTTTAAATGGCATTTTGAGGGAAACAGACACACCCTGATGGGTGAAATCTCAGGGATGATCAGTGAACAAAAACACTGTCACCAAGTAAGTAAACAGTGACAAGTTTATAAGATGCTTTTGGCAGTAGCTGGATTTCTCAGTGCTGAACACTTGAGTTGGGCATGGTGGGAGCGGCTGGTTAGCCATTTGTCAGGCAAAGTCAAAACAGCCCTCCAGCTACAGCACAGACGGCAGACTGCAGCTCGTCAGCATTTTATTTATGACTCTTAATTAGCAAGCAAAAAAGGAGGGAAGAAGTTTCCAGCTTGGGATATACATACTTATACATATATATTTCCCAGAAATTATCTTTGTCAAAATAATTTAAATCCCCACAACACTGAGAGGTAGATATAATTTACATTTTATAGAGAGGAAACTCCATCCTGGAAGGTAAATGTAACTATCCTAATCTCACCAATGAAGGTTCAGAGAGGCAAAATGACTTTTCCAAGGTAACACATCTAGAACGTGACAGAACTGGGACTGACAATCTTCAGACTCTAACACAAAGACTCTTTCAATCACACCATGGTTGGCTTCTATCTGGCATGTCATAGTAATAGTCCATTGACTTGGATTAAAAGAGAGCTGAATATCAAACTCATTACATTGGTGAATAAACTTATCGTACTTAACGGTTAGAATTAATTCTTTGGAGGGAGGGGAATTATTGAGTGAGTGAGGAACATAGGACAACTAAGTGAGTAGGTCAGCTCCCTGCCTGCTTTTGAAAAACCTGGGGTCTTGCTTTGCAACAAGCAGAGTCGAATCAGGCACAGGGCAGAACTAAAGAGTGGATCTTCACAGCCCATGAGTTCAAAGTGACTGTGCTCTGCGGAGGAGTCTTTGAGCTGTTGGGCCTTCAAGTGACTATGAGGTATAGAAGCATCAGAAACAAAAATAGGCCTGGCAACTATAAACACATACGATTGCATACCTCAAACCTCTATTTACAGATGGCATTCAAAAGGGATTGCACTGATTACTTCTGATCACTGATTTGACCCCCAAAAAATCCTGATACTTACATAATAAATTTTTAAAAATTATTGATATGTCACCTTTATTATGGGTTTATTTTGATTTTTAATTCCTGTGAAACCCAAAAAACAAAGCGTTTCTACTTATTCTCAAGAGTTCCATGCCTCGCTAAAGAATGAACTGGAAGGCGGTAACTTCCAAGCTCTCTGAAGAGGTGTGAAGGTCATTGTGGAGGTCGCCAGTATTTCTGGTTCTCTTCTCTTGCAGGGACAAGGAAGGATTGCACTTCTCCATCCCCTTGAAGATAAGCATGGCCACGCGACATACTTTGGCCAAGGAAATACGATCAGATGTAAAATGTGTCACCTTTGGGTGGGAGACTTAGTTAAGAGCTAGTGCACAATTACCCATGCTCGCTCCCCCTGATGCAGTGATTCCCCAGCAGACAGTCTGGGATGACAGACTATCTGCCATTAGGTCCCAGAGTCACTCTGACAGGCAGAATCTTTCCTGAGTTTTGGAAGCTATCCTTACCACAGCATGACTTCACCTATCTTACTAGGAGAGGAGAATTGTTTGGTGAAAGAGGAAGTTAACTAAGAGGAAAATGAAAAAGGAATAAGTCAAAAGCTGAAGACTCCGGGACATTTTTAACCCCATTGGAGGCCTAGCACTCTGAGTGCTGGAAAACCCAGTATCTAGGGTGCTCTTCTTCCTGAAGTGATCAAGGAAGGTAGAAGTTGGAACATTGGTCAAAATGAATCTGTACCCTCAGGTTTCCAAATGAATAACTGGAAAGGATCTAGACCCCTTGGAACCTAATAAGAAATCTCCTGAGCTGAACATGGAATTGAGATTGAGTCAAAATAACTTAACAAGTATCTATTAAGTGCCCATTCCTTGAATAAGACTATGTTTGGCATTACAGGAGATGCTTTTACAAGTACAGAGGTCCCTTCTTCCTTTCAAGGAACTTCAACCTAATTAGTGATATAGTTAATATACTCCCATCAATACTTAGAGCTGAGACTGACTACAACTGGAAGAGACGGAGGGGATGTTGAGGCTCTCAAGGCACGCAGCAGCAGAAGAAAGAGCTCCTCAAGTTCTTGGTGGCTCAAATGGAAGTAACCAAAAGCAAACAAGCTGCCTCATGGGGTCTGCCTCATTTCGGCTCATGCCCTCAGTGTAACAGTGAAGGACTAGAGGCCAGTAAACTGCAGCAGCTGTCTGGCCATCCTATCCTGTGTGCCCACCCCTCATCCCTGCTCCAGATGGCTTGGCTGTAACAATCAGGGATGCTGCCAACTCAATGGGCAACAGGTAAGTTGCTCATTGCTGCATATGTTATGGCAGCTAGAGGTGGCACTCGAGGTCTTTGGATTAAAATACGTCAGACCTTAGTAAGGAAAACTTGATAACAAGGAGACTGGTACCTAATCCAACCACTCCCCTGCCCCAGCCTGACCCAAACAAACCTGTGCTGTACATAACTGCATGACATCATGGTTCAAATATAGGTCCTGTTCCCCTTTCTCCAAGTCTCTGAAATCATTGAAGGTTGAGTGTAACGTACCACCCTTAAGATCATTCTTCAAGCTGCATGACTGAATTCCTGCAAAGAAGAAAAGAGGTGAAGAGTTCATCTTTTACTAGAGTTTGAGCAACCCACCAGGGCAGCGGTACCCTGACACCAGGACATCCAGCATTACTGAGCCTGAGTGAACAATGCTGCTCCTCCCTTTGTGTGGAGAAAGGGGCAAAATATCAGTCAGCATCTTTCACCTCCACAGCCCTCCTGAAAGGAACACCTGTGCCCACTGTCCAGACTGGGGAGCACCCAGAGCATGTCTTTAAGTCTTTAATAAGGGTGACTCAAGGACTGCCAATCACAGTCTGGCCCATTTGCTGGGAGGTGGTTAGGCCTCCAAAGCTCAATCTCGACAGGGACTATGTAATTAAGCCAATGAGACTCTCTTTCTCCCTCCTTCTCTCTCTCCCTCTTTCTCTCTCCCCCCCTCCCTACCTTTCTCCTTTTGGAAATGATTGGGAAATACAGGGAAGATGGTCATTGAGTTGTCAGTGGGAACAGAAGCTGAAAAGATGTATACGGAGAACACATGCCATGTAGGAAAGCTATGGGACAGAGGGTGTGAGAGTGCTAAACTAAGGAATGAGCTACTGAAAAGATGCACAGAGCTGAAAGCTGAAAGCTAGGCCAAGTCGGTGGCTCCAGTTGTGGTGAACACAGAAGCCAAGTCCCTATGATAGAAAGAGTGGGGATAGGAACTCCCATGGCTGAGCTGTGCTGGATTCCCCAGTTTCATCTTCCCTGTGGCCTCCTGAAGACTAGTTTCCCATAAGAGTCCTGTCTCCTGTATCCTGCCAACAAATCCCATCAGCAAAGTGCCCCCAGTGCATCCCAGCTCTTGCCCTCAAACTAATACACATGCAAAGGGCCAGGTTCTACAGATACCTGGACATTGGCCAGCCTAGACCAGCCCTGATGCTCTCTTACCCATGTCACCTGATGCTTTTCATCCCGGGCATTTGACACTTAGCATGTCAGGCTACATTGTTACTCATTTGTGCAGGTTTTCATGCTATCTTGATAGCTATTTGTTCCGTGGAGTATTTTTAGCACGAGATGAGGGAGGTGGCTGGGAGAACAGTTGGGGAGGAAAAGAAGTGTTCTAGCCGGGGACAGTGTCACACTCTCAATGCTGTGTTAAGTGCCGTGCACAAACACATGCTCCAAAGAATGATTGTTGATGATCTGTCTTAATCCCACCTTCCTGTGTTTATGAAGACAAGTACAGGCAATTGAAAATGAGGTCTCAGGGGATCCCTGACAATTGAAACTCTTCCTCCTTCAGGGAGCAAACCAGGAAACCCCTAAGTGCACCCATGTGGTCTTCATAGAAAGATATCACATAGGGCCGAAGATTTCAGGACAAAAAAAAAGAAAGAAAAGGAAAACGTTTTCAAATCCATTTAAAACAATCCGTGCAGCTGTTTCCTCAACTCTCCGGAAGAACTGAGACGCAAAATGCTATATATCCCCTCCATCCTCCCCTCACCCCAACCCTGCAAACTGGCTTTCAGGTGACGCAATCATGAGACCTCTGCGGTGAGCTCTGTCTGGAGGGATGCAACGGCCAACAGCACATGGGGTGCTGCCACCTCTTGGATGTTCATAGCCAAAGCAAGTCTCTGTCCCAGAAAGGATGTATTTCAGTGATATTATGAAATGTTAACGGGCAATCTGTTCTGAAATAATTGCTCAGTGTGTTGGCCTCCTTTTCCATTTTAGAATTTCAAAGGCATTGCAGGCCAAAAGCAGTGCCAGCCTATTAGTGGTACCTACGCTGGTTAAATCTAGCCCATGGCTACACAAAAGCTCTTCTTCTCAATTAATAAAATGCGATTAATGGTATCATTGAAAAACTCCTGCCACTTTAATTTAGAGCCAGTTAGAGCTTCAATTTAGAGCTGTGTGCAAATTTTAGGATATGCATTTTTTTTTTTACCTGACACGATTAACAGTACCTAATTTATGGGATACGCCCAAATTTCTGTAGGGAAAAAAGAATGTTTACCAGAAACATACACAGTAATGACAGCTTCCTTCCCCTTCCTTCCCTACACACACACACAGGCTCACACACCTGCACCCCAGTTCAATTCCAGTTATTCAGTGACCACACCATCTCTCTTGCCACTGGGAAACGTCATATGTCCACCTTGGAAATATCAGTCCAGTTCCTGAGAAGAAATACGTTGTTTCTCTTATTCTCCCAGGTATAGGTCATTTGAGCAGTTGGGTTGTCACTTTTTTAACCTCCACATTTCCCTAAGGATAGTGAGAGGATGATTTAAACAGCAACATTAGCTGCTTTAGGCTAGATTTTCAAAGCTACACCAGGGGAGTTAAGAGCGCAAATCCTGTTATTGTTACAGGATTAATGCACAGAAGTCCCAGAATACCACTTTGGAAATATAGCCAAAGAATAATATTTTAATGTACTGTATGTTATTTTTAGACTCAGCTGTAGCCCGATTATCAACTAGCATATCAAAAATGAGACAAGACAGATAGCTTTCTTTAATCCAAAATTCTAATGAGGTTTTTGGTGTTTGTGTTTTTTTTGACACTTAGAAATCTGGATATTCGGAGGAAAAAAGTAAAAGAAACTATAGCAGCTACCTCCTACCTGCTCTGTTGCTATAGAGGCTGCTACTCAGAATACTGGTTCTACAGAATATTTTAGCATTGTTTTTTCTAAGAGAGGCAGGTGGTAGGAAAAAGAGGTACTGAGTCATGGGGACCTCTTGACCACACCATAAAAAGCTGCAAATCAACCACAGCACACTTATGATTTCAAGGCACAAGTCAGGGTTCCTGCCATCAGTCATTTCTATTTCTGCTTTTACACATCTTAGATTGTTGTTCAAAAATAACTGTCTACAAAAGGTCTTCCAGTTGGCATAACTTTGCTTTCAAGTTGCTTTCAAGTTGCCCTGTGGGCATCAACCAACGTTTATTGATTCTCTAGATGTTGAGTTTTATTACACTGGGCTTGTCTTTCCTTTTAGCCTCAGCATAACTGCATAGATTGAAGATGACCATATCACTGTCTCTAGGCTACATCTAGTCGGCCAAACGATGGCTCCCCCAAGAACTCCTACCTTTTTGTTAGTCAAGAAATACTCTACACCAGTAATTCCTCTCACTGACTTTCAAATCCCAGAGGATCTTCCATTGTCTCAGAAGGTATTGTATCTTTCTAAAAAGGGAAAGCATGCTTGCACTGATCTGTTTCTGTGTGGGGCATGGTGATGGGGCCCAACCCCACTTCCATAAACTCTAGGATTTCACTATGTCAATACGGATGGTTTCACTTGTAGCTCTTCCTCTCGGGTCACCAAAGACTCACACACCCCAGAGCCGAACCCCTTTTGTACCACCAGTGACCGCCAGCTCTGACTCTGTTTTTCACAGTAGTGGTGACGAGGATTAAATGAGTAACATTCTAAGAGGCAATTCACACAGTGCTTGGGACATTGTAGACTCCCTGAGTTAAGGTAGCAGTAGCACTAACAATTTTAAAGATTCATCTCTTATGTTTATAGGCCTTTTTCAATTTATAAAATTATTTCTGTACTTTATCTCACCAGCGATACAGTGACGAGTCTTGGGGTGGATACTAACGCATTTAATGTGGAGCTAACTCAAGTTACATGCCGGTTTTTCCCATGTAGTTTGTACCTTGAGGTTGGCTATAAATAAGCCCTGGAATGAAATTCTCCATTTCAGTTTCTGGGGCGTTGTTCATATCATAACCACTACTCATCTGTGTTTCAACTCTGAAATGGGAGTGATTGGGTCCTAGACACTCAAAAACTAGAAAAGTGCTCCCAGTTATATATTTGAAAAAAAACTTTTAATAGATTAATAATTCTTATAATATCTACTACTGCTATAACTCAATATATTAGGCACTATGACATACACTATGAACAGTTCCTCTCCTTAAGGAACAGTTGTTTAGGAACTATTAGAATGCTTGCACACACCTATATTCTACCAAGAATACAAACTTACTAGCACCTAGCACAGTAGCACACCTAATATCTTTTAATTCTACATATTCATGAAATAAATACATAAATGAGTAAACGCTATGAGTCACTAAAGATGAATTTCATTGTCAGTAGGTGCAAGCAGGAGAGACTGAGAACTTGATGCCTCTTCTATAAAACGGAGGACCCAGCAATGCACTGGAGAATTATTACGAGGATAAAGGAGTCGAGGTATGTGAAGGACTGCGGTGCTCAGCCTTCTCAAACGGCTTGCAATGACCCTCATCCCCCAGGTTTTAATGCCCTGTGTAATCCCCCATCCTTAAGCATGAATTGGTAGCTTAACAGAACTACTAGAATAAGAGGTGATGGGATGTCACTTCTGTGATTAGGTTACAAAGGGCTGACTTCCATCTTGCTAGCACTCTCTCTTGCTGGCACCTTCCTCACCCCCTCGCCTGTGAGACGCTCATGTGTAGAGGGACTGAGGTAAACCTTCGACCAAGAGCTTGTGAGGAACTAGGGCCTTAGTCCAACAGCCCACGAGGAACTGAATCCTGCCAAAACCCACACGAATGAAAGTAATTCTCCCCTCGTCAAGCCTTGATTTGACCACAGCCCTGGGTAACACCTTGACTTCAGCTTTGTGAGAGACCCTAAAGCTGAGGACCCAGTCAAGCCACACCAGGACTCCTGATCCACAGAAACTGGGAGATAACGAATGTTTTAAGGCACTCCATTTTGGGTAATTTGTCAGGCTGCAGCAATAGGTAACGGATACAAGGACCTATTGCACCATGGCCATCTTAAAGTATGCAATATATAGAAGCCATTTTTTTCATAGTGGGGTTGTAAATTAAAGGGGCCTTATTTACAGGACTAGTTTTTAAAACGAGCAAAGAAAATCAGAGAGTTGCCCTTGCTAAGGAGAAGAACTAACTAGTCGGTAGAAAGGAATGACTAGGATCCATTCTGCTCGTAATCTCCTCAGCAAATACCAAGAGCTTGTCCTGTACGGCAACCAGCACCAAACAGCAGTGATGAAGGGATATCTTCAGTTACACAACTGGTGGGCAAAGATGCAATTAAATTCACCACTGCTGAGCAGGGGTTGAAATGGCAGTAGTCTCCTAGAACCACTTCCGTAAAACATTGGGAAACATGCTTGTTTAGCATGAACCCTGGCCTTGCAGAAATTAAATGATTCCCTCAGCAGTCCTATTTTGAACTGTTCTCATCGCCTGCTGAAGACAGTTGGCTCTTAATGCATTTTATCGAAGCACTTTCTGTTCCTTGGATAAAAGGAAGTACATAAATTTCAAGTGCCATATTACCATACATGCATGGTTCTGTTTGGGCACAAGCACGTTGTTCTTGTCATAAATTCTGACTCAGAATGGGAACTCAGGATTTACCATCTCACTCTTTATAGTTACAAGATCGACTAAAGTGATTACAAGAAGAAATATGTAAGCTTTGAAACTGTTCACACCAGTGATGTGGTTCAGTAGCTTGTAAAAGTTGCAAATAACAGCAAGCCAAAAGAAGGAAATTTCAGGAAAGATATATTCTTAAAAACAGGGTTGGTTTCAGAATCCAGGAGCAGTTGGTTCTCTTTGGAGCCAGAATATCCTCTCTACTGCCTATTGTTGGACCGTGGTCCTTGGAAACTTGGGTTTACTGCCCTGTAGCACACCCTCCATCACACCGGAGTTTCTGGGGCCCCTCTCCGAAGGGTGGCACCACCAGGAAGTGAGGGGCAGTCATTCTGAGGAATAAAATTTTCTCCAATCCTTTAAATCTTCAGCTACAAATTGTGTATATGTGTGTGTGTGTGTGCGTGTGTGTGCGTGTGCGTGTGCGTATTGGTTTGGCTGTTTTAGCCTGTCAAGAGGAATCTAGAGCACCATTATAGGCTTTTTTGCCCTTGGACTTTAGGCAGGATACAACAGCCACTAAAATGAAAGGCGATGCAGATAGAGCACTAGGGTGTGAACCTCAGCCTCACTCTTTACTAGCTGTGAGATCTTGAACAAATTATCTATATCCTCTAAGACTCAGTTTCCTCATGTGAAAACAACAGAATGATATTACCTCTGTTACATGGTTAAGGTGAAGGTTAAATGTGATAATCCATATAAAGCACTGAGCATTGTGCCTGACACACAGTAAATACAGTGTAAACTTAATGCTTACAGTATTAACTGTTTTTTATGTTATTCATCCTATTTTCATGTGTCAAACTGTTAGCTCTTTGAGGACAAAGAATGTTGGGATCTGGGGCATGGATTTCTACATACAGTTGTCCCTTAGTAAACCACTCCCCCAGATATCAAAATCCACACATGCTCAAGTCCCTTATATAAAATGGCACACATATAACCTACGCACATCCTCCTGTATACTTTCTCTAGAATACTTATAATACCTAATACAATGTAAATGCTATGTAAATAGTTGCCAGTGTGCAGCAAATTCAAGTTTTGCTTTTTGGAACTTTCTAGAATTTTTTTTCAAATATTTGAATCTATGAATGTGGAACTCTCAAATACTGAAGGCAGATTGTAGTTGGAAATTTCTGAGCCATTTTTCAGTGAGATTACCTAGGCTGAAAAATCCCTGCCAAGCAGTCCTGAGAATGTCCTCTTTCTACTCAGTCTATATTCCCTCCCTTGATGATTTCATCCCCTACTGATTTTAAATACTATATGCTTGCCACCAACTCCCAAATTTATATCTCCAGCCTAGATCTCTTCTTGAACTCCAGATTCTGTGTCTAACTGCCTTTTTGACATCTTCATTAGGAAGTCTTACAAGTATCTCAAACTAAATATATCCAAAGTGGGATCCTCTCAAGAATACATGTTGGGACGTCCCTGGTGGCACAGTGGTTAAGAACCTGCCCGCCAGTGCAGGGGACATGGTTTGAGCCTTGGTTGGGGAAGATGCCACATGCATGGCGCAACTAAGCCCATGCGCCACAACCTCTGAGCCTCCTCTCTAGAGCCTGCGAGCCACAACTACTGAAGCTGCGTGCCACAACTACTGAAGCCCATGTGCCTAGAGCCCCTGCTCCACAGCAAGAGAAGCCACCGGAATGAGAAGCCCGCGCACCACAACAAAGAATAGCCCCCACTCACCGCAACGAAGAATAGACCCCGCTCGCCGCAACTAGAGATAGCTCAGGTGCAGCAACGAAGACCCAAGGCAGCAAAAAATAAATAAATATTTTTTAAAAAAGAATACATGTTGTGTTTAGCTGTTATGACTCTTTAGATTCTTTGATCTGGAAAAATTCCTCAGTCTTTCCCCATTTTTAATGTACTAGACACTCTGTAAGATGTGTTGCATTTTGGAGGATGACCTCTGTCTTAGTCCATTCGGGCTGCTATAACAAAATACCACTGAATGGGTACCTTAAAAACAGCAAACATTTATTTCTCACAGTTCTGGAGACTGGGAAGTCCAAGCTCAAGGCACCAGGATGGTCATGTTTTGGTGAGGGCCTCTCCTGGTTCATAGTTCACACCTTCTCACTGTGTCCTCATATGGTGGAAGGGGGCTAGGGAATCTCTCTGGAACCTCTCTTTTAAGGCACTAATCCCATTCAGGAGGATTTCACCTTTATGACATGAGCACCTCCCAAAGGTCCCACCTCCTAACAATATCACATTAGGCGTTGAGATTCCAGCATCTGAATTTTGGAGGAACACAAACATTCAGACCATAGCAACCTCCAACATGGAACATCTGATGTTTCCTCATGATCTGGCTCTGGAAGTTCATTCTTAGAAAGAATTCCACAGAAACAATGCCACGCTCTTCTCAGTGTATCACATTAAAAGATACATAACATCAATCCATACAACATGGGTGATGTTAACCTTGGTCACATAGTCATGTTGATATCTGCCAGGTTTCTCCACTTAAATTCACCATTTTTTTCCTTTGTAATTGATAAATATTTTATGGAGAGCTATTCCTATATTATATCAAAATACCCTGTTCCTTGTGAATCTTCAGCCTTAGCTGATTGCCCATTTCAGCCAAACTCAACCACATCTGTGCAGGCTGCCAAATGGCAAGTCTCTGTTTACATTACTCATGCTACATTTATTAGTTGGCATTCTACAGGAAAGACAAGCTTTCCCTTTTATTTATTTAGATATATGGATTCATGGATTCACGATTTATTCAATGAGTTGTAATCCATTCTTCTTCTTTTTTTAATGCTAAGATTGTCCCTGATTTGGCCAGTGGGAGCCCCTGTGTCCTTCTGAAATGTCCCCGCTATTCACTGAGTATTTCCTTATTTTCTAACATAAGAAGATGTTCCAGGCCATGCCCCCACCTTGGAATCAGCCATTGGCCATTTCTCCAACGACCCCTAGTTTCTTTTAGTGCAGAATGGTATTTATTTTTTACTGATGCACCCCAAGGACCTACTAGGTATCTGGCACATAGAAAAAACTCAATAGATAATTGTTGAATAACCGAATTAATTAACGGATTAATATGAGATTATCTCCGTTTTACTTGTGAGGAAACTGTATCTCAGGAAAGCCAAAAAAGTTTTTCTAGGACTCATAAAGGTTAAAATAAATTTCCCAGGGTCACATAATATTAAGTCATTCCTGAAATTCTATCCCCAAATTGTTTAATTTTTAAACCATTTGGCATTTTAATAAATATTCATTAATTTGATTGACTGAGAATGGGCACCTCCAAGGTACCTAACTTAGAACAAAAATCATTTTAAGAACTATGATAAGATGATTTATTGTGTATTAGATATTGGTATTTCCTCAAAAAGAAAATCCTAGTTTTGTCACATGTTAAGGAGCAGAATCCGAAAGAGGTTCTTGAGAAGTTGGTGATATCTCAGAGTCACTGAGATCCTCAACATGATTATTTCTATACTTTCTAATTTTACTTCCTTTATTGGTCCAGGCCCCTCATAAAGAAAGAAAATCCCAGGGTAAATAGGTTTTATACACAAAGATGTTCATAATGGCATTGTTTATTATAGTAAAATGGTAAAAACAACCAAATGTCTACCATATGGGAATGGTTAAGTAAACTGTGGTATATGCCTTCATCAGTAATTGAGTTTGTACTTGTTGTCCTCCAGTCAAACTCAATGACAGATTTACCCAGATTAAACTATACTGACAAATCACATATATTGAGTGCTTACTACATGCCAGGCAATGTTTCGAATAATTTATATGTATTATCTCTTTTAACCCTCATGAAATCCCTATGAGACAGGTAATATTATGAACACTATTTTACAGATGAGGAATCTGGGGCTCAGGAAGGCTAAGAGACAAGGAGTAGACTAATGAGGGAAATGGCCTTTCCATCATTCTAGAAAGGTAGAGACAGAGACACCTGGGCTCTCATCCTGCTTCCTCCCCTTTAAATGTCTGGGTCTAATAAGGAGAAAGAAGAAACATAGTGATTTGAACAAGAATGTTTAATATAAAGAACTACGAACTATATCAGGAGATTGGAGTAAAAAGGAATTGGCTACTAAGAACTAAAGGGAACTCTGAAGGATATGGAATTAAGGAGCAGCTACTACCCCCAGGGATGAGATACAGTACCCAAGGAATGACCCCAGCCTCTCCTCAAACAGGACTGAAATCCGGACTTCACTGGAGAGAGCACAGACACACAATGAATGGCAGAGAAACAGTTATGGTGCAATGCTGACCAAACATGCTGGAAATCTGCTTCTGGAACTTGCTGGTAATCCATTCTCTAGGGTATTGGGAAAGCTGTTCATAGGGAGATGTCTCACTAGAGGCATTCCACTACAAAACCACCCAGGAAGAGATGAAAGAGTAACCTGCTGGTCACTGGGTATGGCTGGCTACCATGCGTGGTAGGTGCTGGTCAGAGCCAGGTGCTGGAAAAGCCACATGCACTCCAGGAGCCTGCCTAGGGAGCAGAGGCCAGACTAGAAAGCAAAATTCTTTCCCCCTGCAATGTCTCTCAAGCACTGTCTACTAACAAAGCTTAACATGGCACCATGTGGCAAAGAAAAATTACTTAAAGGGCCTACATCCATTCTCTAAGAGTAGGCAATGAAAGGCAAATTTGTAACTGTGAGGCAATAAACTGAGAACTGACACATCTTCCAAGGCAGGAACATCACTTATGCTTGCTGAGTTTGG
Source organism: Pseudorca crassidens (assembly GCF_039906515.1). Classification (NCBI taxonomy): domain Eukaryota; kingdom Metazoa; phylum Chordata; class Mammalia; order Artiodactyla; family Delphinidae; genus Pseudorca; species Pseudorca crassidens. The sequence continues at coordinate 13,702,367 of NC_090299.1, forward strand.
TTCCAGGAAAGTTCAGTGTTATAATAATTATCTTCAACAGAAGTGTATAGTTTGTTGGTGTAAATTCTTCCAAGAATACAAAAGAGTGGTGAAAGGGTTGTGAAGCCTTCCAGATCCAGAGACCTACTATGGACAGTATCTGCTGAAGTCATGTGCCTTGTCTGGTTCAGTGTAGAGCAAGAAAAGCTATGCTGAGATATGCTACAACTGCTCCCACCCTTTGAGGACAACTTGATATCCATAAGATTTTACATCCCTGCCTTACTAATTTGGGAACATAATCAAAGCTGACTCTATGTGTATGTTGCAGTCTCCTCCACCAAGTTATGTCCTTTCTGAAATGCCATTGCACTGCATGGCGTGTTATGCAACCATCAAAAATGTTATTAAAAAGAGTTCATGGTAAAATGGAAAAATGCTTATGTTATAATTCACATGAAAAAAAGTAGGGTGCAAAATTGTAATATGTGAAACAAGCAAAGCTTTGTAAGAAAGAAAGAATAGAAGGAAATACCCACCAAATCAGTCATTGTCTCTGGGTAGAATCAGGGTAATTTTTCTCTTTTTCCTATTATTTTTCTATATTTTACAAATTTTACTATAGTGAACACATACTGGTTATAACTTTGGGACAAAATAATTTACATACCAATAACAACAACTATATATATATATATATATATATATATATATATATATATATGTCTTAAACTGAGCCAAAGTTTGGGATCTAGAATTTGACAAATAGAGTTCTCTATAGAGTATTTGAACCAGTTCTCTAAAGTTCACCCAAGCTGACTGGAACTTGATAGCAGTTTGAACTGAGATTAGACATATTGTCTACTCTGGATGAGATAGAAAAGGGCAGTATATTTACAAAATAAAATGGACTCTACTTCCTGCAACTTGAGTTATTGAGACTTATACATATATCTGATAAGATATAAGAGAAAACCCAATATAAAGAATTAACCAGCCAAAGACTGAAATTCAGCCAAATCTAAGTAAAACCAGCAGGATTTGAAATGTCAGCAACTTTCTCGTTTAAGACTAGGCAAGCCAGTCTCCTTTTAGTTCTAATAGCAATTTGGAGGAATCCCCTAAACACTGAACTCTCAGTTTAGGCATCTCTTCCTGGAAATTTTTATTTAAATGTCCCAATACAAAGCAGTATTGTATTCCCCAAAATCATGGTTGATACTAAATAATAAGAGTTCTGCGATTCTAAACTCTAGGACACCCTCACACTTCCCCTGCATAAACCTGGGCAGCCACACCTCTCTTCCAATCCCATAATAACTTTTAAGAGGAAAAAAAAATTGGATAAGATGTAAGAAATTCAAATAGCAAATAGTAAGGATTTTAAAATGATAGGAATAGCATTGTTCATTATCTGTGGATGCCCCTGCGCAGCCTGTCACTGGGAAAAGACAAACTGAACGGACCATCTAAATGAAATCTGCTGGGAGGCAAAGGATGACTTCATGACATCTGAGGATCCCTTCCAGTTCTGGGACTACATTATTTGGCAGAGATCTGGTATACAAGGAACATGTTAGAAAGAAACATTCATCCTACAACAGAATGAAGAGAGGAAGAAAAGTTGAGGCTATGAAGGAAGAGGAATACTAACTAGGGTGATCACAGTTTGCCAAGGAATGTCCTGATTTTAGCACTGGAAGTTCCACATCCCCACATTCATGGGCAAACCAGAATGGCTGGTTAGCCTACTACTTGGATCTGACAAAGATTAGCTTCTTTGGGTTTCCATGCAAATTAAAATTAATTTCCATGCAAATTCTAATTAACTAAGCCTCATGAACCCCTTGCCAGGGAGATAACTAATTGCCTCACTTTCAACCAATGACACTGATTTCTGCCCCTTCCGACCAGCTCCATTTAAGCATATTCTCACCATCACCCACGCAAGAGCGGGCCTCTATGAGTCCTTCCAATTGCAGATAAAGGAGCAGCTGGTGTGTGGCTAAATCCTGGGACCTGCTGGAAATGTTTAGGAAAAAAAGCTTATTCTTTCCTTTACTAACTATAAAATGGCAAGCCCTCCAGGAGAAAGAGGCCTCGTCTTTGGTGGTCAGTTCTCTATGTAAGAAATGTGTTACTAAAATCCTAAAAAACTCAGAGGCCCACATGGTTAAGTTTTTGATGAGCACTCCCTTCAGAAAGCACAATTCAACAACCCAAATTATTGAATAATCCATCCTATTATTTACTTGGTTCATTTTTAAAGGCAATAAAGAGTATCCACATATGTGATCTGCACAGTACTTTCCTTTTTTCCATGCTTTCTCTCACTTACTTCCTTCTGATGTTTAATTCTCTCCACCGCCCTCTGTGATCCCCAGAAAACTTCCTCCTCCATCCCCAGCCTGTGTGGTTTTCTTTCCATTTTCTGCTCCCTCTACTCTTAGCATATTAGCTTATCTCCCCTAAAGACAAAGCTTTTTCATAAAGAGGTGGAAGGAGGGGAGAAATTAGGTGGGTAATTACAGGATTCTCTTTGGCAGCCTAGGAAAGATAGGAAGTTTGAGAATATTCCCATGTTAATTATTTTTGTTCCATGGCACTCCTAATGCTGGTAAGCATCTGATATAGATCCCATAGCATGCCGGTGCTGAAAAGGACTGTAGAATTCATGAGCCCAATTCCCAAATTTTAACAAATGAGAAAACTAGCAGCGATATTAAATAACTTGTACAAGGTCTCTAAGTGTCCTTTTCATTGCTTTATGCTGTACGTGCTTAAATACTGTGACCTGTGGTTATCAAAAGGAATAATGTCAATGCCCTCCAGCCAGAGACCGCCAGAAATACAGTTATAGTTGATTATGTTGGGATTATGGCATGCTGCAGCAAGGAAAAACACACACAGTGAGGAACCACAGGGCATCTCATAAGAAAGTGTTAAAAAGGACTTATTATAGAATTTGGGCTCTGTTAGATGATCTGGGGGAGGGATTAAGGAAGCAGGCTTTGCTCTGGATTGGATGCTATCAGAAAGTGGGAGTACTTCTATGACTATCATAATAAATCTTATCTAGAAAGAGGGAAGACTAGAGCCAGGCTAAGGCTGTAATTGCTAAAGAATCCACAGTCACTCATATTAGCCAGAATAAAGAAATGTTTTGTCATGCTTGTGAATTGGACAATGTCCATATTTTGTCTGTGTTCAAACATGGTTACACAGTGGTCTTGTTTGTTTGTTTGTTTCCTTAATCTTCCATGGTCACAGAGTGGCCTTGTCTGCTGTTGATGTTTTGTGAAATTGTTTATATTCAACAGGAAAGCACCAAGACTCAGTGTCTGTCTCCTGGAAGTTGAGGACTGCTTTTCTCTTTCACATAATAATAAAACTACCTTCCAATGAGTGCTTTTAATGTGCCAGGAAAGTTTTCATCTTCATCACCAATCCAGGAGGTAGGTATAATTCTAATTTTCAGACGAAGAAAGAAAGGCTTGGTGAGGTTTTTCATTTGTCAGTGTCACAGAGCTAGTAAATGGTAGGGGCTGGGCCTCAAAACTAGGTAGTCTATCTCCATGGTCTGTACTCTGATCTGCTCTGTGGTACTGCCAAGTGTACACCAGAATATTGTTGGGAGGTGGGGGGCAGTTAATCTGTGGCGATGTGGGACGTTGTTGCAGTAGATACAATGGGGGGAATAAAGTGTCAGGAATTGCAGGCTGCACTGAATGATTGGATCATGAGACACTCAGGCTGGAAGAAGAGAAAATGTGGAAAAAAACAGCTGTGACATTTTGACCATAAAACGTTCTACGGGAATAGTCTAATAAAAGGAAAGCTGACTTATTGTTCCACAACTGAAGAATGAGTTTTATGATTTAGAATATTATTTTAAACTTTACTCTGTTTTCAGTATGAATTTAAATTGACAGACAGAAGAAGGAAAAAAATCAGCAGCAACTCCTCTGGCAGTCAGTCAGAGGATCTCAGTGAAGTCAAATGGTAAAGCAAAATTGTTCAGGGCTTTGTGATGGAAGCTGCAGGCACCTAGCAGTACCAGCGACTTAATCATAATAATTAGGGGAGAAATATAGTTATTAATAACCTCATAAATGCATTCACTTTTCAGAATCACCTTACAGATTGAAATGACAGAACGAAGCTCAAATTAACAGACAAAAGCCCCCATTCCACGGTTCCCCCACGCATCTCCAGCTCCTCCTGACTTTAGAGGGTGTTCTGGGCACACAGAAAGAACAGGAGCAGGATATCGATCTATTTCTAGTATTCAAAAAAATTCTTCTCTGTAAATTTCAAGGCAGCCAAGATCCTAATGTTACAGCAGCACTACATTCTGTGCTCACCTTAACAGATCTAAGTAAGAGCACTGAGATACAATATGCACTCCTTTCCCAAACTAAACAGAAACAGAGTTCTTTCAGGTGTGGGGTGGGAGGTGGTTTGATAAAAAGAAAGAAAGATAGGAATGGAAAAGCTTACTCTTCAGCTATCACAGCCTTTTCACCAATCTGTTCTCATTACACATTCACTCTTCCAGGTAGAATTCAACAACATGCCATGCCTCTACTTGTGACAGGCACTGTGCTAGGCTCTAGGGAAGAAAAGTCAGTTAAGACTCAATCCCTGCTCCCACAAAATTCTGCTTAGATTGTGTATTAGATTTTCCTTTCCAACATACCTTGCATAGCATTTGATAGATATTTCTTACTGATGACAATTACAAGGATGATATTGACAATGATGACAAATGAAAAGCATAGCTGACAAGTGTAAGTGGCAAATATGAAAAGATCCTGTCTCAAAGAAACTTTTATTCCAAAAAGTATTTATTGAGCAAGAATTTTGTGGTTAAGATGTTGCCCGGGGCTCTGTGAGAGGCGCAGTAAAGGTTTCCACTCCCAGGAAGGTCTGGTGATCCTATAAGCTCATTCCAGAGTGGGTAGAAATCCCCAGGTCAGCCTTTGGTCTCTCCAGGTCTCCAGATGACTGGTGGTCAGTGGAGATTTGGCCTGGCTGCTTCAGTTTCCATCACACCTCTAGCGTGCATTGAAAATTGGCCCAGGGAAGTAGTATATGGGACAAATAACAACAAAACAGAGTGAATTTACTCATTCTATGGGCAACAATACCAGAGAAAGCACTGTACATCCCACATTTTCAAGGCTGTGCATTCAAGGCACGGCTACTCCTGGGCCTGCAGCAGGATAGCAGCACATGAAAACCGCATGAGCTCGTGTCTGCAGCTTATCTTCTCCAGCACAAGGTCTTAAGAAAGATGTGTCCGTGTGGGAAGTCACTTGACTATGCCATGCACTGAAGCAACCAGTTTCATTTCAAAGTATCAGTGAGCATTGTGTGGACACAGAGCTACAAGGTTAAGTGACAAGAACATGGATAATTTCCCAGATATTTTCTAGGAGCAAATAATAGTCACTGGCTGAGGGATGGATTCTTTGAAGGTGCACATATCTGCCTCTGCCCCAATAAGAAGGACCATACCTCTGCTTGCCTCCCTGCCTCTGTCCCCTCCATCCCCAACTGGCACATCCTTGCAAAGACATCTGCTTTTCTGGATTCCCAGATGGTCCACCTCATCCAAACTTCCCAGGACCCTTAGCCAAGCCCTGGATTCTACATTTGCTCTACTTTTCTCCATTCCAGATGACCACTGTATCTTCACATTTGCTATTGTGATCATTGTTGAACCACAATGATGAGGATGGATGAGGATAAAGACACGCTTCTCAGCACAGCATACAGAAGGGAAGGGATGGTCCTGGTTGTTAAATCAGAGGTTCTTAGCCCCAATAATTTTAAAAAGGCAGATGAATCTCTGCTGATTGGGATCAGAACCTCAAGACTCTCCTTAGCAAGCCTCTTCTATCAATCAAAAACAGCCAACGGGGAAAGCAATTTACATGTACTGAGTATTTACTATTTGCCTGGCCCTCTGTTAGGTGCCTAATACTATCTATTTATCTGCATATTAGTCTGGCAAGCTTGATATTATTATATTCAGTAATTTCTACAAAACATTCCAGAGCCTGAAAAAGAAAAGATAAAGAACTTGCCCAAGGTCATCCAATTATTAAGTAAAAGAACTGAGCTTGGAGCCCAAGTCTATCTGATGCCACAGCTTTCACTGCATTCCTTAGGTGTTCATTCTGAAAATGTACAACAGAGGGTCATGGGGGTGAGAGACCTTCCTTCAGGGTCGTAGTCCATAAAGTCAACAAATCATACTTACCTCTCCTATAAACTTCACAGGAGCAAATGGATTCTAACCCCTTAGATTATCTAAATACATTTGTGATTTTTGTTAAAGCAAAGTAGCAATTATGTACTTGAAATATTTATAAAATAAGTCAAATACATTTGAGGAAAAATGTAAAAGCGTTGCAATTAAAGAGATCTGCACATACTGCAGGGTGTCTTTCTAACAAAAGGAGTAAGAAATAATGTTGCTAATAAAAACAATGATGATCTTGTTTAAATGTCCTAATAACTCATTTAGCACTGTTCTGAGTGGAACTATATATTAGTAATTTCAAAAAAAGTCTTTGATGAAAGATTAAATATATCTTCTGCTCATTCCCTCTGCAAAGCTAGTGATTGAAGTAGGCTTATTTGTCCCCTTTCTTCTAGTAGAATGTTTTAAGTGATATATAAATGTTTTTTCCTTGTATTCATACTGTAAGAGGAACCAAGTGGGTAATAAGAATAAGGAGTTATACTGATGTATCGCAAAGTAATGGGTGCCTCCACCATTACCATCACACACACACACACACACACACACACACTTACTTTAAATTCTCACTTGGGTTTCTATTGATAATAAGAACCAGGCAGATCTCACATTGCAAAATAAATATTCATTTAGAAAACTACATTAAATAGGAACTAATCTAACACAATTTCCTATTCATCTTTGGAAAGATTATCATGCTAATTAATAAAAAGCAGGGTTTAGTTTAGTTTTGTTTTCAGAAAGGGGGGATCTAAAAGTATACAGTATAATATATACTTAGCTCTTCCAGCAGAAATAAAGATTGGTTGATTAAATTCTAGACTGAAAAATTTCTCTTTGACACTTCAAATTTAACAATGTACAATATCTGTAGTACTTCTAAGCTACCAGTGTGGGAAACACAGGCCAACCCATTGTAGTCTCTTTTGAGATGTAGGACACTTAGTGATAGATCAAAATAATCACATGCTGTGAAATGGTCCACCTAAATGAACAAACCTACACTTAGCAAACTTATCAGATTGGTCATTCTTTTAAAATCCTATTTAGAGGACAATATTGGATATAAAGACCTTTGGCTGCAGAGCTATACTGAAACTCTCTAATGCAAAGCAAAATGGCTATAGTACTAATCATACTTTCTATAGGTAATTCACTGCCTCCACAGCTGCTACGGGCTTGCTCTTTGAGAAAGACAATATCTTATCCTTTCTTATTGTCTCAGTGCCTAGTATTAGGCATTCAGTAAATATTAGTTAAATGGAATGAATGAATCCATCAATTAACATTTGGTATGAAATAATTTCTACATGAGTATGCATATTTTGAGTGTTTTCTTCATCAGACGTTATCTGAAAAACATTCTAATTCTCAATAAAACAGGTCAAGTCTTATTTCTGCAACCCACTAAGCCAGGTACAACCTAAAACATGTTGATTCAGGCCCCCCAAAAAATGAGCATCAAGGGAGGTCATATTTTCCTCTGTGGACAAGATTCAAGCTTGTTAAAGACAAGCCTTGGGGCTCTGCCCAATTCCCTTCCAGCCCAGGGACACAAAATCCCTGAGGAGGAAACTATAATGAAAAGAAGCACGAGGATATTGAGTAATCTATTTGCTCCAAGTTAAGGTGGAATGAAAAACTGAACTCGAAAAGGAGGCACAATAGCTGAGATGTCAAAGAAGTCTGCATAAAAGAGCCATCTCTCTTCCTGCAGAAACAAATCAGCTAAAAACCCCAGCCCTTCAAGAGCAAAAATGGTCTTCTTTAGGGGTGACTATATAGGTGTAAATTTAGGCTGACTCCTGATAAAAAGGGACTGATTTATTTCAGTCAGTTTTTGAAACTATTAGATCAGCACTTTTCTTCTACCTTCAGGCTGAGGATCTCCTTGCTTCCCAAGCCTACCTGTTCTAGGACATGCCTTAGCCTCTTTCTACCTGTCAGTCTTTCCTCTGTAACCACTTAGCCTGAGTCCTGACCACGACTCCAATACTGAATCCCGCACCTTCATCTAAGTCAGGCCAGAGTCCCAGTCCATTTTAGAGCCACAGACCTGATCCTCATTCCTCAGCCCAAGAAAGACACATCGCTGAAGACAGGGTTGAGAGAAGGTGCTGTGCGGTTGATACATGAGCAGAACAGAAATAGAAAGTATTCTGATATTTCCTCCAGGAGCTTATGAAACCCGTGAACACCCGGATTTGCAATTTTACATCCATCACTGTAGTTTTATATTTTAGGTTGAAAATGTTTCAGCATATTGGATAGAAGTAGAAGAAAGAACAAGCAAGGGGCTATCATGTCAGACACACACACACACACACACACACACACACACGCACAGCTTTAAAATGAGGCCTGTGATCACGTGATTTAAGCCTCGTCTGAAACCTGTCAGTCTCTTTCAATGTTTCCCTCAGGTTCCTGTGACTTTAATACTGTATGAGGCTGTCATGCAGTATAATAATCAGGTATCATAGAATATTATCTTTTAATTTAGGGGTGATTGAGTATCACTTTTTATAAGTTCGTTGAGGTTAGAATAAAAAGAAATCAGTTCATCAGAGAAACAGAATAGAGAGGTGGTTTCCTAGGGCTGGGTGGTGGGGGAAATGGGGAGATAATGGTCAAAGGGTACAAACTTCCAGTTATAAGAGTAACAAGTTCTGGGGATCTAATGTACAGCATGGTGATTGCAGCTAATAATATTGTATTATGTATTTGAAAGTTGCTAAGACAGTAGATCTTAAATATTATCACTACATAAAAGAAATGGTAATTATGTGACGAGGTGGAGGTGTTAGCTAATAGCTAATGCTATGGCAGTAATCAGTTTGCAATATATAAGTGTATCAAACCAGCATGTTGTACACCTTAAACTTAATATTATTTTTCCATTATATCTCAATAAAGCTAGGGCTTGGGGGGGGGGAAGAAATTGGTTTATATTATAGCAAGAGGGATTTAGTTTACTTATAATAATTTCCCAATGGTGAGAACTTGCACCAGCAGCATGTGGTGCGTGTGGAAGGGAGAGGGTCCTGGATCTGAGAAACTGGGTTGGCTTTATCATATATTAATTGTGACTTTAATCAAGCTATTGGACCTCTCTGAATTCAAGTTGGCATGAGGTTTATTTATTTATTTAATATTTATTTATTTATTTATTTTGGCTGCGCCGGGTCTCAGTTGCAGCAGGCAGGATCTTTAGTTGCGGCGTGAGGACTTCTTAGTTGTGGGATGCAGACTCTTAGTTGTGGCATGAGGACTGCTTAGTTGTGGCATGCAGGCTTCTTAATTGTGGCATGTGAACTCTTAGTTGCAGCATGCATGAGGAATCTAGTTCCCTGACCAGGGATCAAACCCAGGTCCCCTGCATTGGGAACGTGGAGTCTTACCCACTGGACCACCAGGGAAGCCCCTGGTGTGAGGTTTAAATGAGATAATATAGGAAAAGTACTTTGTATATCAAAAAGTGTTTTTAAAAATAGTGTTATTATTGTCATAGTATGAATCCAGTAAGGTAACCCAAGTTTCTCATTACTGGCACACAATTGGCCTGAGCCTTCACTTTCACCAGGAAAGAACTGCAGTGTGGGATGAGGGATGGCTACAGTTCTGTTTAGACAAGAAGAATAAGGAAAGGAAGGCCTAGCCCCAGGAATATGCTGCAGTGTCAACAGATGATTAGAAGATGGTAACAGCAGGTGGCTGTGGTCTCATCCCCAATAAAGATGGCTTCAAGTGTAGAAAGGCCAGACAAAAACTTCAGTAGGAAATAGGAAGATTGGGTGAGGAGATATTGAAAAATCATAGAGTTAACTTTAACTCAAAACTCTAAGCTAGACATATTGTAATAAAAGATAGTAAAAGGACTTCTAGGTTTGAGCTCAGAACCTTTAAGGAACCATATTTTGTAGGAGGGAGGCCAGAATACTGTCCCAATTTTCAAAGAGGGGCCTTTTTCAGAAATAATGATCAACTGAGCTTAACATAAATCCTCAGAAAATCTTAAATGGATCACTTTAAATGACTTTTGAGAATAATTATCTTATAGAACAGAGTGTAAATATTTTCAAACCTTGACATGCTGACAGAAAAATTACAGCTGAGAGGAGCGAGAGGGTAAAGGATGTACTTTCATTTTTTATTTTTTTAAATATTTATTCATAGGGCTTCCCTGGTGGCGCAGTGGTTGGGAGTCCGCCTGCCGATGCAGGGGACGTGGGTTCGTGCCCCGGTCCGGGAAGATCCCGCATGCCGCGGAGCGGCTGGGCCCGTGAGCCATGGCCGCTGAGCCTGCGCGTCCGGGGCCTGGGCTCCGCGGCGGGAGAGGCCACAGCAGTGAGAGGCCCGCGTACCGCAAAAAAAAAAAAAAAAAAAAAAAAAAAAAAAAAAATTTATTCATTTATTTATTTGGCTACACCGGGTCTTAATTGTAGCATGTGGGATCTTTGTTGCCACATGCGGGATCTTCGTTGCAGCATGCAGGATCTTTAGTTGCAGCATGCAAACTCTTAGTTACAACATGAATGTGGGATCTAGTTCCCTGACCAGGGATCGAACCCAGGCCCCCTGCATTGGGAGCGCAGAGTCTTAGCCACTGGACCACCAGGGAAGTTCCAAGAAGGTATTTTTAAAAAGGCAGGGAGGTATGGATATCAATATCCTCATCTTAGAAAGTAAATGGTCAAGAAATTAAGTCAGTAGTTGATTGACCAAGAAAAAGATTTAAGTACATTATCTTGAGTTAAAAAAGTAACCTTTAGAAGAACTAAAAATAGTGATATAATTACATTACAAAAAGGAAGAGAGATGGGGGTGATGAATGAACTAAATTCTCACCTACCATAGCAGGATATCATTATAAAATGCCTGCAGCAAATGAATCAAGAAACACATAGTAAGTGTGCTTTTAGAGATTTGGGAGTAACAGAAAATGAAATACAGTAGAAATAGTTAAAGGTGCGGACTTCTGAGAAGTGAGGAGTGGGATGGAATAATGATACTTCTCAGTATTAACTCTTCCACACTGTTCAATTTTTTTTTAGCTTAAACCATGTTCATGGTTTACTTACATTTTTTAAAAACTGTTTTTAAAATGATACATGTGCAGTTTAGAAAAAGCAACTAATCTCTAGGACATCCTATAAGCTCACCAAGAACAATTTATCCCACACCAGCCTGGATAGGATAGGAGGTTGGTAGGAAAAGATCCTATTTATTTCTTTCCACCTCACACAGTACCCAGAATATAATATGCATTCAACAACTCTTTCTTGAATGAATGAATGAATGAATGGCGTCTCAGGTTTCAGCCATTAAGTCTCAGATGAAGTCTTTGTGTGTACAGTGAAGGAATTCAGGTGGACTAGAGTACAATGGATGATTTGTTTGAGTGGATGTAGCTGAATCTTTCCAATCCAGAAGCCCTACATTGGGCATTGGCGTAATTCCAGATCTCTCCTAGGGATCACCAGCACCCTCTGAATCACTGCTACCAAGACTTGCCAGTAACCACGCTCAGCACTGGCTACAGGGACTTCACCTCTCCCGCGCCCAGTTAAGACTCTAGCTCCACAAGAGTATCCAAACACCGAGGGGAAATTTTCCCTCTGTATCCGTTAGGTGTATTTAGCTGCAACTCCACCTTCAAAACGAGGCTTGGAGTGAGTCTTTTAACAGCATGAAAACATTATTTTGTGTTGAACTTGATTTTAAATACTGTGGCTCACTGTTTGTAATTTAATAATTAATCTGGCTTTGAGTTCCTCTGCTACCAAAACATTTTGAAGGTAGGTCTCCACAGCTGAAATGGACCATTCAGACAGCTAGGTCGAGAGATAAAACACTGCATACAAATTCAGAGCTGGGTGAATTAATTTTCCAGGTCTAGCTGGCTCTTGAATACATACATTTGCTTAAGAAAATTCCCCAGCATCTGGCTCTTTTTCTTTCTGTGTAAGGACAAGCACAGGGAGAGGAAAGTACGCCATCTGTCCTGAATGTAACTAATTCATTCCTCTTAATGCTAGGTGGAAACCACAATTTTACAAGTCAGAGAAGAAAACTTCAGAAATAATCAATGAAGTAACCTTAAATATACCTTTATGTGATACCAGACAAGGTGTTCACTTTCAACTTCAAGTTTTTCTTACTCCTAAATATAATACCTTCAGTTTGAATGTAATATACTAGAGTACGCTTGAAAGAAAATGTAAGACCTGCGTTTCCGTGGAGGAAGTCACTCTTGAAATGGATTTTGCGAGATGGATAAGATTTCACCAGGTAAAGTCTGGAATGGAAAATCATTCCAGGAAAAGAAGAATCTGGAGGCTTAAAAATAAATAAATAAAAAGTAATTTCTGACAGTTATGTCAGAATGTCACTTCTGAAGCAAAAGTGAGTTACCACAAATGACTCTGCTCAAATAGCTATTTATCCCCTCTCCTGTAATCTCCCTTACCATCCTCCCGCCACTATCCTCTCCCTGCTGCTCCATATAGCAAGCGTACCACATCAAACTGGAAAACTGTGACTCCAAGATAGGAAGCCCAGCTTGACAGGAGCAAAGCTGAATAGCTCTCTAAATCCAGACTCAAAAGCTCTGCCATTGAGTCTTAATGTCATTTAATGATAAATGATCCTTTCCCCACAATTTGCCACTGTTGTTAAACAGTGGTCTTAACAGGGCTCTCCCACCTGCACTCTACCTTTGTAATTAGTACATCTGGTCTCTGTGCATATATTTCATGGGTGACTCACATATAAGCTAAGTGATAGGTAACCAAATTACAAGGCTATAAATACATCAAGTGTTGCCTGGGAAAAAAGCCTGAGTGGTTTATGAAGTCAGCAATATTCTGATAACTGATCCTTACAACAGAGCTTAGTTTTCTTTCCCTCCCCCCTCCTCCCCACTTAAGTAATTTGATATTATGTATGTCTCTAAGCATAAATCACAAGTGAATTATTGGAAAAAGGTAACTTGGGCCTGAAAGATTTTAATTATAGCAACATTTTTTATTCATGAGAAGTCTCAGCTGGACCATCTCCAAATAGTCTGCATCTACCCAGAACATTTGGAAACAGGCAAGAACTTGTGGTATATAAAGCAAATCTGGCCATGCACCAATTGACTTCTTCCCTTGGTATCATCATTTTGTTTTTTCTGTCCAAGTGGTTGTTACCTACTGAATCCTAGAAAGAAATCCATTGGGTAGGATTTCCCAAAGTGCGGAATCCCAGGTTTCATAAGTCAAAAGGACCAAAATTGGCAGGAGATATCATAACAATGAAGACAACCAACACTGAATAGAAATCTACAGTTAATACTTTGCCAGTTCTATGCTCTCTGCATACCAATATCAGAGCTATTTTTATTTAAATTTTAAAAATTGTCCTTCTCCTGCCTAAAACACTTCTGTTAGCATGAAGACTAAGCATTTAATCTGAACTTCTCTTATATAGTTCTATGTCATGATGTAGTTCTGACTCCTTATTGAAAGAAAGAATGATGTTTTACCCATCTTTGTACCCCAAGCACCTATTGCAGAGCCTAACATAAAATTGGTGCTTATCAAACGTTTGTGCTAAACTATAAACTAAACCTAATTAAACAAGTCTTGAATCCATGTGGGGTGTGTGTGTGTGTGTGTGTGTGTGTGTGTCTGTATTATCTGCCTAAAGCTTTTGTGAGTTTCCTGCTGTTCACAGCTTAAAATCTAACCTCCTCAATGTGACATAGGGGACTTAGCTCAATCTGACTCCAATCTTCCCTTCTGGCATAATCCCCTGCCGCTCCACCTCAGCACAATATCTGTGTTCAGCTTCTCTGATGTCAGGGCAAAGATTTGCTCTCCTCCTAGGCACATTGCCTAGACATTTTTGGAATGATGATCTCACCTAATGGGAGTTGAGTCTTGAGACATTCTCATAAAGGTCAGAAGCAAAGACAAGAATGGGTCGTGTGGTGAGTACATGGAACAAAAGCTAGAAAACAAAGACACTGTAAAAGAATGAGAGAAGAAATTTAGGCTTAAATATTTTTTTTCTAAAAACTAGACCATGACTATAGGTGATGTTTACCTATTCATGGGAAAAGGGGAAGAAGGATGGATTTTGTTCTGGGAGTTAAAGAGTTAGAGAGTCAGTCCCAAGTTTACTGTAACAGCTGAAGCAGAATGAGTTTTACAAATATATGTATAGTCCCCCATGCAGTATGGCACGAAGTAAGCTATTTTGTTGATTATGATGAGTCAGCACAAAGTCAACAGGTTTTTCCCATTCGCCATGTTTGCTTTCGCCATTGTCACAAAGAGCTCAATCTCAGTTGAGCCCATAATCAGACAGGACAAGAACCGTGGAGAGGATCTGTGTTGCTTCAGTCAACAGCAGTCTTCCTACGTGGAGCAGGCTCTCTGCACACCCAGATCCCCACACTGCTGGAAATGGCTCAGATTACCACATGGGTCCGAAAGTGTTGCTCAACCTGTAGGAGCCAGGGCTGCAGGACCCCTGGCACACTTACAGACAGATGAGATGCTGAGAACTTCCTAACTTCCTCAGGATGCTCTCACTTCCTGAGATTGAACGAGATCATCAGAAGTCAGTATTTGCAGACAGCTGTACAGGTGACTCTTCAGGTCTTACCATAGCAACCTCACCAAAGAAACAAAAGTCTAAAATGGCCAAATGTTTTATGGGGAACAAGTGGCAAATTAGCAGGAAAAAGGCATTTCCCTCAGCCAGTTTCATGCTTCATCCTCAGAACCATCTTGTCTCTCCTTTTAAACTTGTCCTGGGTCTGTGGATTAAAAAATTTTCTCGGAAACATGGAATAGTGCACTTCCTAATTGAAGAACTGTCTCCATTTCTCTGGACTGCCCTCTCTCAAATCTTTTCTTGTGCAAGTTATAATGAACCTTTCTTTGTAACTAAGTAGGATTGGTCCAATGAGATTAGCTGTCCCAAGGGAATTGTCTCTGCTTATAATAGAGACCCTCCTGTAGAACAGCAATTCTCTCCTACAGGGGAAATGGAATCAAGACCAAAAGAAGAGCTAGATGCAAAACCAAGTCCAGATTTCTTCTGAGGAGAACTGCATTTCTTTCTCTAGCTGCATCCAAGAATTGCAGGGGTGGGGAGTGGAAGGGCATAAATCTATCCATAGAATCAGAATTTTTTAGCTAAATGAAGAAACTGAGGCCCAGAGAGGTGACTGACTTGCCTGAGATAACACAGCAAGGCTCTGACTGGAACTCAAGGCTCTGACCTATCACCTGATTTATTGCAAGAGGGAGGCAGAACAGAGTGTAGTCTCTGAAGCCAGACTCCTGGTCTGAATGCTGGTTCTGTGGTTGACCAGCTGTGTGACCTTGGGTAGGTTTCTTAAAGTCTATACTCTGTTTCCACATCTGTATAAGACGGGTGATTAATCCTTCCATGGAGGTTTTGTAAGGTATAAATGAGTGAGTATATGATCAGTGTGTAGAATGACAACTATTGGGATTTAGAAAGCAATTATCGTTAGCCTCATTTTAGCTGAGGATCCTTTCCAAACTTATCAAACAGCAAACCAAAAAACTGACTGTGGGAGGGGGGAAAACACCACAGAGCTGGGAAACAAGTTCTTCATATAAAGCCCTTGCCATTCCAGTCTCCTTCATACCTCGCGATCCTTTAAGGCAAGCAAGCTACACTATCGTTCCGTGTCTAGTTCCTTTGCCAACTAGAGCTAAACACTTCTTTTTTTAACTTTTTAAAATTATGATCCTAGGATGCATCCTCTCAGTGACAGCATTACTGGTCATGCCAGTCTGTACAAAATTATCTTTTACCCAGTATGGCATGGAATCATCAAATGAAGTGGTAGAGTTCCTCTCCCTCCTGTCACCAAGCCTGTCCACCTCAGGGTGTGACAAAACTTGAGTTCAGTTGAACACCCTGATCTTATTTTGGGCTAGGAAAGGAAACAGGGAGCCACTCCATGAGTGACTGCGAACAAATGAGGGTAAGTCACCCTCCCCTCATTGCATTAGGAGCCCGGAAAACACACAGCATGCACAAACAAGGTCCTAGAAAGAGAGACAGCAAATTCCTGCAGTGACCTCAGGAAGGAAGTGTCTGGGTATTTCTAACATTGTGCATTAGGGAGTTGGGGTGGTACTGATAGGAATTTGAGAAATGCTAAAGAGTAACTGAAAGAAATAGCAGGAGATGAGGAGGCAAAATGAACAAAATGCCAGATACGCCCAGGTGCCAAGGAGGAAGACGTGAGGAGGTGAGGTGCGAGGAGAAGTCTGTCACAGTGGCCAGTAATCCACGAGGGCCAAATGTTTGGCTTGAATAACTCAGAATCTGTTCCCTGCCTGCAGCAGGGTTTGGCAGTGAGTCAGCAAATCCAGCAACAGAATTTCTTTTTCAGGAGCCATAGACATTCCATTTACATACACACACACACATGCACACATACACACACACGTGCACAGACACTGTCTCTTGTAGATATGCCCTTTATCAGCAAGGAGAAAAATATATGACATTTCTTATTAGGTTTCTAAAATCATGTATATCTTCGAAGACTATCAGGACCCATTTGCCAAGAAATCAAAAGATTTATTTAAGCATCATTTTGAATATTCTACTAAGAATATGCCACATGTCTTATGGCAATTTCTTCGAACTCCTCCTTTTGTAAAAAGCAAAACAGAAACACAAGGGTATAACCAAAATGTTAACAGTGGCTATATCTGAGTTATAAGATTATAAGTTAATTTTTATTTTCCTTTTCTTTGTTGTTTATTTGTATTTTCTAATTTGTCGTCAATAAAATTGTATTATTTTTCTATTATTTAAAATATATGTCAAAGGTAACGAGAGAGTGAGCAAAAGCAAAAAATTTCCAATGAGCAGCCTTGCTGTACTATGGAGATCCCTCAAATGACACCTCATTGAACCAGCAAGTATCCACTACAGTACCCTGTAGAAAGGGCAAGACCACCAGGGAAGGGCAAAGGGAATTCAGAACACAGGGCAACCGCAGAGCTGATTTCACGGTCTTACAGGAATGCTGAAGCCTGTGTGGTGACTGTGCAAGATACACTTTAATATATTGACGAAGCTCAGCAGGACATTGGTAAACACCAGGCACTTGAGCAGCAGAAGCCCCCAAACTATTGCTGGTCCCAAGTAAGCCCTCTGCAACTCAGTTGGAATTTTCCCTCTGCAAAGGTACTTGCAGCTTTCACATCACACATGAGTTTACATGCTAATTAATTGGGTGCGGATAGAGGAGAAGTCCATGTAACTGAAGCAAGAGCTGTCTGATAATATCAAAGGCCATTTGGTTCTAGGTGTCAAGCAGACTACAAAACAGCTGTGCACTCCAAAATCTCTTCTGCTTCATTAATGGTAAAATATACTTAACAGGACCATTGGAGAGGCTCACTTGGGTTTCAAGTAACATCTTCCTCACCTCCAGCTGATGCCCTTAATATTAAGGAAACCACAACACCAGAAGCCCTGACCCTTCCATTAAAAGTACAATTGTTGCCCAACAAACCTTGCCAGGGTTGGCTCTGACTACTGGCTTTCAATTCAGAATCATCAGTTCCCACAAACTACAAGTATTTTACATAGACCAGAGATCACACCAGCCTCAGTTGCCATGTCACAGAATCTTTAGTGGGCCAGAGGTGACAGGCAACATCGTGTTGTCCAGTCACTTCAACAGACGTGCCCCGAGCACAAGGCAGCTGGGGGTAAGCAGAAGAAGCAGGGATTCAGGCAGAAGTACTGATCCTGAAGGAAGGAACGGGGGTTAGGGTGGGAGACCACAGTCCAATGAACAGTATTTGAAATGAAAAAGGCACATTTGGGCTCCCATCAGGTGTCATATCTCAGGTATCAGGTGTCACGAACAGAGAGAAGACAACAGCTGGGCATGGGTAGAGGTTTACCCATGATCAAGCCTGTAGCTGTATCTCTTTCTGAATCACCTACCTAGTATTCAAGTTTATCTAAGCCCTTAATTATCTCCACAGAGTTTATCATTAAAATCCTGAATCCCAGTCCTGAAGTAGAGGCCCCGCCTCCAGCCAGCAGCCCTCTTATTATGCTGCATGCCAGCTTTTCCCCTGCCTCTCAGCATTTCTCACAGACTCCCATATTATGGCACCATTACATATGGCAACAGGGTGAAGAAGAGGCATCTACACCTGTGCTTGAGCCCCAAATACCAGCTGTGCGATCTTGGGCAAGTTACTTTTATAAACTTCAGTTTTCTTATCCATAAAATGGGAATAATAAGAGTTTCTTCATCCTAGGATGTTGTGTGGATTAAATGAGATAATGAATGCAAAACAGAGTACCAGTCACATGGTAAGTGCTCAATAAATTTTAGGGATGATGATGAAAAAGGATGAGGAAAACAGGATGATAGATGGATCTTTTTAAATGGCCACATGCCTGGGATTCAGCCATACTTCAGTGGTTCTCAATCTGGGGTTATTTTGCCTCCAGGGGACACTTGGCAACGTCTAGAGACTTTATTGGCTGCATTAACTGGGAGCAAAGGGGAGGCATGGGGCGTGCTGCTGACATCTAGTGGGTAGAAGCCAGGGGTGGTGCTAATTGTCTTAAAACGCACAGCACAGTTCTCCTCCCCGCAACAGAGAATTATCTGGTCCAAAATGTCAATAGTGCCAAGGTTGAGAAATGCTGCCTGCCAGTACAAGCATCTCCCAACTTCCTTCAGCCCCTTCTGTCAATGTGTCCCTAGCTGGTGTCTGTGGCTGATCTCTCAGACCTGACCCATCCCACTGGCTCCTGAGCTCCTATTCCATGGGATTTTTTGTCAAATGGCCACCAGGCTTCATTGGCCTGAGCTGAGACCATAACAGCAGGGATGGGGAGAATGACCAGGCCTTCCCTCTGACCAGCAACAGGCGAGAAACTGCTTCCTGCAGGGCCGTGGCAGAGAGCCACATGAAAACAAGCTCAGCAGCTAGTAGAGCGTTCCACCCAAACTGGCTCCTCACCAGGCCCAGACCATGAGTCACCACCACATGCTACCGCCTCTTGCCGTGACCTTTCTTTATCCCTTCATTAGCTGTAAATCTTCAGGAGCAAAACAGCAGAGAACAGACTGGGAAGGCCCTGGCAGAATATTGTACCTGGCAAATGCCCAAATCAAAATTCAGAGTTAAGTACCCAGGCGCTGAATGAACGCCAATCCCGGCGAACCAAGGCTCCCGGGAGCCATCCCTATGCACCAGAGAAGTGGACAAATGGAACCCTCTCTCGACATAATTTAAATCGTGTGGCAGCACTGGAGCATCCTCTGCAGGAGAAGGAACAGATGTGTTTAGCAATACCCAGATGGCTGGGGACAAATTGAAGGACCTGTGTAATGTTTGCCCATACTTCATGTTTGCACCAAACCACATTGCACCCCTAAAGAAATCTTCCTTGTGTCCCTGATTCCTCTTGTGTCAAATGCAATTAATACTGTCGTCCATGCAGTGTTGTGAGAAACAATTAACAAATAACATAGGTTATTAAGTAGTGCTTTGGATCAAAATAAAGCAGCACTGGATTTTTTTGTTTCTGCCTTTCCAAAAGCAAACCATCATGCTGGGGAAAATCTCAATGGACCGGGCGGCTGCCTTCTGCAGGGGAGTTTACTCCGCCCAGTCTCACTAGAGTCATCTTTCTCAAAGTCTAGTCTAACCACCTGCATCAGAAGCACCTAGAGAAACAAAATAAGCTGATTCCCAGGCGACATTGACAACCTACTGAATTTCTGTGGGTGAGACTTTGGAAGATGTCCTTTAAACAAGTTCCATACTTGAGTTTTACACCCACTACAGTTTGAGAATTTTGTAAGAGTGAATAAACCCCAGGACGCACAGCCACCATCACTATTTCCAGGAGTAAGAAGGAAGACTGGGTCCTTTATCTTCTTTTCTCTGCTGATGTCACCCCATCTTATGCAAGTGGAATTCCTGGATGAGACAGGGACACATCCAGAATGATTCATCTGAACTAAAGTGTCCACACTCACACTTGTAATACTGACAGCAACAAATTGCCATTTGCCCTTCTGAGTTTTGTCATTTCTCTCAGCATTCTTGAAGCTTAAAAGGGCTGAGTGTTTCCCCTTTGCTGTCGGATGCCTGCTGCCCTGAGCAAATCCCCATCTCCAATCGCTCGTTACCAGGGAACTAATCATAAAAAACCTGACCCACAATCAATCAATCCCTCCTCTCCTCCCCCTCGACAACTGTTGTGAATATTTGGTATGTGTCCCAAACATTCATATTCATTGTCCTTACAACAGTCTTGTGAGAAATTCTCTCCATGGTACAGATAAGGGAACCAAACCGCTAAAAGGCTACATAAATAATAGAACTGGCATTTGACTAGGCTGTCTGACTCCAACCCCAATGCTCTTAAGAGCTCAAATTGAACAAACTCAATGCTCTAAGCCACTCTGCCTCCTACCGTCCCTAGGAAATTATAACTCTAAGTAGCTAGCAATTGAGTATAGTGTTTAGAGTTCAAAATCTCCTAACCATCCCATTAGCAAGCCCGTATGTGCAGACCAACCAAAGTGGAATTATTTGATGACCACTAGACCATTCGGTTTCATCCATTATAGGTAACTTCATGAGCTTCTGAGCTAATAACAACAGCTAACATTTGTTAAGCCCTTGTTGCTGCAGAGAACTGTTCTAAGTGCTTTAAGTACTCTAACTCGATAAATCCTCCCAACCCTCCTCTGAGGTTGGTACTATCACTGTTCTCTCTTCACAGCTGTGAAAATTGCAGCACTGACATGTTTAGTAAGGGGTCTAAGGTCACTCAGTGAGTAAATGGCTAGGCTGGGAAATATACCCAGATAATAATGCTCCAGAACTAATACCTTAACTAACCTACTTTACTGCATATTCCAGTATTAACACAATGAGAGCCACATCAATGCAGAGAATGGGGGTGGTGGTTGGTGGGGGGGGGGGAGAACCCGCTTTTCCTAAAGATCTTTCTAGCACCCTAGAGAATTCATATTGTTTTGAACTGGTCTCTGAAATGCTATAGAAAAAGGAGACCCATAAAATGCCGTGCAACCTCGAAGATGAAAGCTCTAAAATAGTGTGGGATTCTGTCATAAATAAAGTCCCAGAAAGAGATCAGGTCTGCAGTGTGCTTTCAGGTAAGGGCAGGGGGAAGCTTTGTTATGATTATTACAATCTAATTTAAAGCTAAAGCCAGGCTGGAGAAAAAAAAAAATTGAAAATAAACTCTCTCCTAAAGCTGTCAGCCTGGTTGTGGTCTCCAAATGTTTTAGTCACTAAAACCCCGTATTTAATGGTCACTTTTATAACAAACACTAAAGAAATATAAAGCTCTAAATCAGAGTTTATTTCTAAAGAATGGAAAGAAATGTGTTGCAGTGCTAAGGAAGGCCACAGAGAGAGAGGGCCACCGTGCTGCCCTTCCTGGTGTTGATTCTGAAGCAAGCACCAAGACCTCCAGTTTCAAGCTGGGATCCAACAACCTTACTCCTGCTTGAAGGGAATCCCCACTGTATGTGCTGAGGCCACATGGTTCCCAACATCACCGGAAACAGCAACTTCTGTCCATTTGGTCCCAGCCTGGAGCTCCACGTTCACACTTCCGAATGGCCATCTTTCCCGGTCAGCATATATTTTACACGGTGTTACTGCCACAGGAAGTAAATACTGGGTGGCCCAAGTGAAAGTCTCCCATAATCCTCATTAACAAAGTCCCAGAGCATTTATCTGCTAAGCCCCAAGGATGTGGTTTGTCTCTGACTATGTATGACATATTTTAAATTCTTTAGCTCAGAAGAACATTCCAGGGATTCTACTCCGGTCTATCACTAACTGCAAAACCAAAAGACCAAATGCTAAGACCATATTTGGCCAGACAATGTTTTCTAATATTAATAAGGTATTAACTAAAATCAGGTAAATATAATCCCAGCAAACAAGCAAATACCTCCTTATCCTTAAATCCTAACTCTGGTGTCCCCTCCTCTCTGATTCTCTCAAGTTAGTCTCTCCCTCTCCTGGGTTCCCAAGACATTCTGTTTATACCTCAATTATGGCACTGAACACCTTGTTTCTGATTATCCTTCTTACATCGGTCTCCCTATCTATACTATAGCCCCTGGAGAGTCGAGCCAGTGCCCTATCATCATAATGTTCTCAGCACTTAGAACAATTGGCAAGTTGGCATTCAATAAATATTAATTGAAGAAAAGAATGTGAGGGGAAAAAACATCAGTTCAATTCAAAATGATCATATTAATTAATTAACCCCATGGTACTGCGTCAATATTTCTGTGGCTCAATTTTCTGACTTGGCCTAGCTCTCGCTCTGGTTCTCTTCTACTGTGATCTTACATCAGAGTCTGGATTAGGTACCCTGAAGTTGGCGTAACAGATACATAAGCATATAGGTTTACAGTAAATTGACATACTATTTACTGGATTTATCAGCACAGGAAAATAGTGTATGGATGCCTCCATTTTCCATTAGCAAATTGGGTACGATGAATCTAAGACTGTGTCCTTTCTGCTTACTCCACGGAGAGGGAGGCAAGCCCACAGTCCACAGGAAACCAAGAATAGGACAGATCATTTGCCCCCTGTCATTATCCCCTTACTCTGCACCAATACCTTCCATTCCATTCAACATAAGGGCATCATGACTCTACACCCAAGTTACAGATGTCATAAAGTCCCTTATCATGGGGCAAGGGAAGCCTTGGTAAAGGCAGGACCAGAAGAACCAAGTCCTGACCTTTGCCCCAACATGCCTGAGTATATTCCTGAGCTACAGCTACATTCCAAAGTTCTCTCCTCTTCTACCACACATTAATCACCCTTTATTTCCCAGATGACAGAGGAGATTTATCAACCTGTAAGAATTCCCCAACCCACCTGCAAGCAGAAGAATTGTCTTTGTCAGCCTAGTTCATAAATCTTTTATGATATAGAATCAGAGAATGAGTAGCGGGAAAGAAGTCCAGAGAGGCATGAGAAAAAGGGGAAACTCCAATCAGAGAGGCTTGGTCAGTCTACATGATAAAGAGCTGGGAGGTGGGTGTTAGAGGGAGCAAATCTAGTTGTAAGTGGATATGTTGAGAGGTAGCAAGTGAAAGAGAATTGGAAAGGAAAAGAAGCAAGATTTTATGATATGTGGCTGACAGATAAGAGCAAGTTCCCTTTCATGTCCTTTGAAAGACCTAAGTAAAGATTGAAATCACTTTTAAATTATTTTTGGTCTAGGCTGGGCTTACTTATAGGGAATTCCATGCAGAGATTGGACCATTTGGGCTCTCAGCTTGCTTTAGAGTTATACCCACTCCTACCTAATGCAGTAACATCTTTCCAGTTTGGGAAACTTGTCTATGGTAAAAATCACTTTTCCATGCCCTTTCTAATATATTCCACAAGGGACCAACTTGGATCCACAAAGGATAATTAGACTGTTTACAAGGATATATAAAACTAACTTTTATGTTAGGTACCTACTATTGGCCAGGCACTGTGAAAACTGCTTTAAATGTGTTTGCTTCTTTATTTAGTGACGATGTTTTTTTATCCTGTCTCATTTCAGAAAGGCTAAAAAAGCAGCTTAGAGGAGTACTTAAAACACAATAACAGGAGAGGCCTTCAGGATACTGGAGGAGTAAGACGTGGAGATCACGTTCTTCCCCACAAATACATCAGAAATACATCTACATGTGGAACAGCTCCTTCAGAACACCTACTGAATGCTAGCAGAAGACCTCGGACTTCCCCAAAAGCAAGAAACTCCCCACGTACCTGGGTAGGGCAAAAGAAAAAAGAAAAGACAGAGACAAAAGAATAGGGACGGGACCTGCACCTCTGGGAGGGAGCTGTGAAAGAGGAAAAGTTTCCACACACTAGGAAGCCCCTTCACTGTTAGAGACGGGGTGTGGGAGTGGGGGAAGCTTGGGAGCCACGGAGGAGAGTGCAGCAGCAGGGGTGCGGAGGGCAAAGCGGAGAGACTCCCGCACAGAGGATCGGTGCCGACTGGCACTCACCAGCCTGAGAGTCTTGTCTGCATGACTGCCAGGGCAGGCGGGGCTGGGAGCTGAGGCTCGGGCTTCAGTCGGATCCCAGGGAGAGGACTGGGGTTGGCAGCATGAACACAGCCTGCAGGGAGTTAGTGCACCACAGCTAGCCGGGAGGGAAGCTGGGAAAAATTCTGTACCTGCCTGAGAGGCAAGAGACCATTGTTCCAGGTGCACGAGGAGAGGAGATTCAGAGCACGACCTAAATGAGCTCCAGGGACGGGCGCGAGCTGCAGCTATCAGCGTGGACACCAAAGACTGGCATAAAACACTAAAGCTGCTGCTCCCGCCACCAAGAAGCCCGTGTGCGAGCACAGGTCACTCTCCACACCTCCCTTCCGGGGAGCCTGTGCAGCCCGCCACTGCCAGGGTCCCGGGATCCAGGAACAACCTCCCCGGGAGAACACACGGTGCGCCTCAGGCTGTTGCAAACGTCAGGCCGGCCTCTGCCGCAGCAGGCTCGCTCTGCATCCGTACCCCTCCCTCCCCGCGGCCTGAGTGAGCCAGAGCCGCCAAATCAGCTGCTCCTTTAACCCCGTCCTGTCTGAGCGAAGAACAGACACCCTCAGGCAACCTACACGCAGAGGGGGGGCCACATCCAAAGCTGAGCCCCGGCAGCCGTGTGAACAAAGAAGAGAAAGGGAAATCTCTCCCAGCAGCCTCAGGAGCAGCGGATTAAATCTCCACAATCAACTTGATGTACCCTGCACCTGTGGAACACCTGAATAGACAACAAATCATCCCAAAATTGAGGTGGTGGACTTTGGGAGCAACCGTAGACTTGGGGATTGCTTTCTGCATCTAATTTGTTTCTGGTTTTATGTTTTTCTTAGTTTAGTATTTAGAGTTTATTATCATTGGAGATTTGTTTATTGATCTGGTTGCTCTCTTCCTTTTTTTAAAATATATATATTTTTTCCTTTTTCTCTTTTTGTGAGTGTGTATGGGTATGATTCTTTGTGTGATTTTGTCTGTATAGCTTTGCTTTTACCATTTGTCCTAGAGTTCTGTCTGTTTTTGTTTTGTTTTGTTTTTTTAGTATAGTTTTCAGCACTTGTTATCATTGGTGGATTTGTTTTTTGGTTTGGTTGCTCTCTTCTTTCTTTTTTATTACTTTTTAATTTTTTAAAAATATTTTTTTATTTTAATAACTTTATTTTGTTTTCTTTTTTCTTTCTTTATTCTCCCTTTTCTTCTGAGCTGTGTGGCTGACAGGGTCTTGGTGCTCCGGCCGGGTGTCAGGCCTGTGACTCTGAGGTGGGAAAGCTGAGTTCAGGACATTGGTCCACCAGAGACCTCCCAACTCCAAATAATATCAAATGGCGAGAGCTCTCCCAGAGATCTCCATCTCAACGCTAAGACCCAGCTCCACTCAACGACCAGCAAGCTACAGTGCGGGACACCCTATGGCAAACAACTAGCAAGACAGGAACACAACCCCACCCATTAGCAGAGAGGCTGCCTAAAATCATAATAAGGTCACAGACATCCCAAAACACACTACCAGATGTGGTCCTGCCCACCAGAAAGACGAGATCAAGCCTCATCCACCAGAACACAGGCACTAGTCACCTCCACCAGAAAGCCTACACAACCCAATGAACCAAACTTACCCACTGGGTAAGACAACAAAAACTACTGGAACTACAAACCTGCAGTCTGTGAAAAGGAGACCCCAAACACAGTCAGTTAAGCAAAATGAGAAGACAGAAAAACACACAGCAGATGAAGGAGCAAGGTTAAAACCCACCAGACCAAACAAATGAAGAAAAAATAGGCAGTCTACCTGAAAAAGAATTCAGAGTAATGATAGTAAAGATGATCCAAAATCTTGGAAAAAGAATAGACAAAATGCAAGAAACATTTAACAAGGACCTAGAAGAAATAAAGATGAAACAAACAATGATGAACAACACAATAAATGAAATGAAAAATACTCTAGATGGGATCAATAGCAGAATAACTGAGGCAGAAGAACGGATAAGTGACCTGGAAGGTAAAATAGTGGAAATAACTACTGCAGAGCAGAATAAAGAAAAAAGAATGAAAAGAACTGAGGACAGTCTCAGAGACCTCTGGGACAACATTAAACGCACCAACATTCGAATTATAGGGGTTCCAGAAGAAGAAGAGAAAAAGAAAGGGACTGAGAAAATATTTGAAGAGATTATAGTTGAAAACTTCCCTAATATGGGAAAGGAAATAGTTAATCAACTCCAGGAAGCACAGAGAATCCCATACAGGATAAATCCAAGGAGAAATATGCCAAGACACATATTAATCAAACTGTCAAAAATTAACTACAAAGAAAACATATTAAAAGCAGCAAGGGAAAAACAACAAATAACACACAAGGGAATCCCCATAAGGTTAACAGCTGATCTTTCAGCAGAAACTCTGCAAGCCAGAAGGGACTGGCAGGACATATTGAAAGTGATGAAGGAGAAAAACCTGCAACCAAGATTACTCTACCCAGCAAGGATCTCATTCAGATTTGATGGAGAAATTAAAACCTTTACAGACAAGCAACAGCTGAGAGAGTTCAGCACCACCAAAACAGCTCTACAACAACTGCTAAAGGAACTTCTCTAGGCAAGAAACACAAGAGAAGGAAAAGACCTACAACAACAAACCCAAAACAATTAAGAAAATGGGAATGGGAACATACACATCGATAATTACCTTAAATGTAAATGGACTAAATGCTCCCACCAAAAGACACAGATTGGCTGAATGGATACAAAAACAAGACGCATATATTTGCTGTCTACAATAGACGCACTTCAGACCTAGAGACACATACAGACTGAAAGTAAGGGGATGGAAAAAGGTATTTCATGCAAATGAAACCCAAAACAAAGCTGGAGTAGCAATTCTAGTATCAGACAAAATAGACTTTAAAATAAAGACTATTAGAAGAGACAAAGAAGGACACTACATAACGATCAAGGGATCGATCCAAGAAGAAGATATAACAATTGTAAATATTTATGCACCCAACAAAGGAGCACCTCAATACATAAGGCAAATACTAACAGCCATAAAAGGGGAAATCGACAGTAACACATTCATAGTAGGGGACGTTAACACCCCACTTTCACCAATGGACAGATCATCCAAAATGAAAATAAATAAGGAAACACAAGCTTTAAATGATACATTAAACAAGATGGACTTAATTGATATTTATAGGAAATTCCATCCAAAAACAACAAAATACATATTTTTCTCAAGTGCTCATGGAACATTCTCCAGGATAGATCATATCCTGGGTCACAAATCAAGCCTTGGTAAATTTAAGAAAATTGAAATTGTATCAAGTATCTTTTCCGACCACAAAGCTATGAGACTAGATATCAATTACAGGAAAAGATCTGTAAAAAATACAAACACATGGAGGCTAAACAATACACTACTTAATAACGAAGTGATCACTGAAGAAATCAAAGAGGAAATAAAAAAATACCTAGAAACAAATGACAATGGAGACACCACGACTCAAAATCTATGGGATGCAGCAAAAGCAGTTCTAAGAGGGAAGTTTATAGCAATACAATCCTACTTTAAGAAACAGGAAACATCTTGAATAAACAACCTAACCTTACACCTAAAGCAATTAGAGAAAGAAAAACAAAAAAACCCCAAAGTTAGCAGAAGGAAAGAAATCATAAAAATCAGATCAGAAATAAATGAAAAAGAAATGAAAGAAACGATAGCAAAGATCAATAAAACTAAAAGCTGGTTCTTTGAAAGGATAAAAAAAATTGATAAACCATTAGCCAGACTCATCAAGAAAAAAAGGGAGAAGACTCAAATCAATAGAATTAGAAACGAAAAAGGAGAAGTAACAACTGACACTGCAGAAATACAAAAGATCATGAGAAATTACTACAAGCAACTCTATGCCAATAAAATGGACAACCTGGAAGAAATGGACAAATTCTTAGAAAGGCACAACCTGCCAAGACTGAATCAGGAAGGAATAGAAAATATGAACAGACCAATCACAAGCACTGAAATTGAAACTGTGATTTAAAATCTTCCAACAAACAAAAGCCCAGGACCAGATGGCTTCACAGGCGAATTCTATCAAACATTTAGAGAAGAGCTATCACCTATCCTTCTCAAACTCTTCCAAAATATAGAAGAAGGAGGAACCCTCCCCAACTCATTCTACGAGGCCACCATCACCCTGATACCAAAACCAGACAAGGATGTCGCAAAGAAAGAAAACTACAGGCCAATATCACTGATGAACATAGATGCAAAAATCCTCAACAAAATACTAGCAAACAGAATCCAATAGCACATTAAACGGAGCATACACCATGATCAAGTGGGGTTTATTCCAGGAATGCAAGGATTCTTCAATATACACAAATCAATCAACGTGATAAACCATATTAACCAATTGAAGGAGAAAAACCATATGATCATCTCAATAGATGCAGAGAAACCTTTTGACAAAATTCAACACCAATTTATGATAAAAACCCAATAGAAAGTAGGCATAGAGGGAACTTTCCTCAACGTAATAAAGGCCATATATGACAAACCCACAGCCAACATCGTCCTCAATGGTGAAACACTGAAAGCATTTCCACTAAGATCAGGAACAAGACAAGGTTGCCCACTCTCACCACTCTTATTCAACATAGTTTTGGAAGTTTTAGCCACAGCAATCAGAGAAGAAAAGGAAATAAAAGGAATCCAAATCGGAAAAGAAGAAGTAAAGCTGTCACTGTTTGCAGGTGACATGATACTATACATAGAGAATCCTAAAGATGCTACCAGAAAACTACTAGAGCTAATCAATGAATTTGGTAAAGTAACAGGATACAAAATTAATGCACAGAAATCTCTGGCATTCCTATAAACTAAGGACGAAAAATCTGAAAGTGAAATCAAGAAAACAGTCCCATTTACCATTGCAACAAAAAGAATAAAATATCTAGGAATAAACCTACCTAAGGAGACAAAAGACCTGTCTGCAGAAAATTATAAGACACTGATGAAAGAAATTAAAGATGATACAAATAGATGGAGAGATATACCATGTTCTTGGATTGGAAGAATCAACATTGTGAAAATGACTCTACTACCCAAAGCAACTACAGATTCAATGCAATCCCTATGAAGCTACCACTGGCATTTTTCACAGAACTAGAACAAAAAATTTCACAATTTGTATGGAAACACAAAAGACCCCGAATAGCCAAAGCAATCTTGAGAACGAAAAACGGAGCTGGAGGAATCAGGCTCCCTGACTTCAGACTATACTACAAAGCTACAGTAATCAAGAGAGTATGGTACTGGCACAAAAACAGAAAGATAGATCAATGGAACAGGATAGAAAGCCCAGAGATAAACCCATGCACGTATGGTCACCTTATCTTTGATAAAGGAGGCAGGAATGTACAGTGGAGAAAGGACAGCCTCTTCAATAAGTGGTGCTGGGAAAACTGGACAGCTACATGTAAAAGTATGAGATTGGATCACTCCCTAACACCATGCACAAAGATAAGCTCAAGGTGGATTAAAGACCTAAATGTAAGGCCAGAAACTATCAAATTCTTAGAGGAAAACATAGGCAAGACACTCTATGACATAAATCACAGCAAGGTCCCTTTTGACCCACCTCCTAGAGAAATGGAAATAAAAACAAAAATAAACAAATGGGACCTAATGAAACTTCAAAGCTTTTGTGCAGCAAAGGAAACCATAAACAAGACCAAAAGACAGCCCTCAGAATGGGAGAAAATATTTGCAAATGAAGTAACTGACAAAGGATTAATCTCCAAAATTTATAAGCAGCTCATGCAGCTTAATAACAAGAAAACAAACAACCCAATCCAAAAATTGGCAGAAGACCTAAATAGACATTTTCTAAAGAAGATATACAGACTGCCAACAAACACATGAAGGAATGCTCAACGTCACTAATCATTAGAGAAATGCAAATCAAAACTACAATGAGATATCATCTCACACCAGTCAGAATGGCCATCATCAAAAAATCTAGAAACAATAAATGCTGGGGAGGGTGTGGAGAAAAGGGAACCCTCTTACACTGTTGGTGGGAATGTAAATTGATACAGCCACTGTGGAGAACAGTATGGAGTTTCCTTAAAAAACTACAAAGAGAACTACCATATGACCCAGCAATCCCACGACTGGGCATATACCCTGAGAAAACCATAATTCAAAAAGAGTCATGTACCAAAATGTTCATTGCAGCTCTATTTACAATAGCCTGGAGATGGAAACAACCTGAGTGTCCATCATCGGATTAATGGATAAAGAAGATGTGGCACATATATACAATGGAATATTACTCAGCCATAAAAAGAAACGAAATTGAGCTATTTGTAATGAGGTGGATAGACCTAGAGTCTGTCATACAGAGTGAAGTAAGTCAGAAAGAGAGACACAAATACCGTATGCTAACACATATATATGGAATTTAAGAAAAAAAATGTCATGAAGAACCTAGGGGTGAAATAGGAATAAAGACACAGACTTAC
Source organism: Pseudorca crassidens (assembly GCF_039906515.1). Lineage (NCBI taxonomy): Eukaryota > Metazoa > Chordata > Mammalia > Artiodactyla > Delphinidae > Pseudorca > Pseudorca crassidens. The sequence goes on from NC_090299.1 coordinate 13,733,274, forward strand.
TAGAGAATGGACTTGAGGCTATGGGGAGGGGGAAGGGTAAACTGTGACAAAGCGAGAGAGAGGCATGTACATATATACACTACCAAACGTAAGGTAGATAGCTAGTGGGAAGCAGCCGCATAGCACAGGGAGATCAGCTCGGTGCTTTGTGACCGCCTGGAGGGGTGGGATAGGGAGGGTGGGAGGGAGGGAGACGCAAGCGGGAAGAGATATGGAAACATATGTATATATATAACTGATTCATTTGTTGTGAAGCTGAAACTAACATACCATTGTAACGCAATTATACTCCAATAAAGATGTTAAAATGAAAAAAATAATTTTTGCTGTTCAATATTATAAAAGGTAGAGGTAACATAAGGCTATTTATGAAGAAAACGTTATAACAATAAAAATTACAATCGATCAAATAAAAATAAAAAATAAAAAAAAATTTTAAAAAAAGAGATCAATCCAAGTAGAAGATATAACAGTTGTAAATACTTACACACCCAACATAGGAGCACCTCAATACATAAGGCAAATGCTGACAGCCATAAAAGGGGAAACCGACAGTAACACAATAATAGGAGGGGACTTTAACACCCCACTTTCACCAATGGACAGATCATCCAAAATGCAAATAAATAGGGAAACACAAGTTTTAAATAATACATTAAACAAGATGGACTTAATTTACATTTATAGGACATTCCATCCAAAAGCAACAGAATACACTTTCTTCTCAAGTGCTCATGGAACATTCTCCAGGATAGATCATATCTTCGGTCACAAATCAAGCCTTGGTAAATTTCAGAAAATGAAATCTTATCAAGTATCTTTTCTGACCACAACACTATGAGACTAGATATCAGTTACAGGAAAATATCTGTAAAAAATACAAACACATGGGCTTCCCTGGTAGGGGAGTGGTTGAGAGTCCACCTGCCTATGCAGGGGACACGGGTTCATGCCCCGGTCTGGGAAGATCCCACATGCCGCGGAATGGCTAGGCCCGTGAGCCATGGCCACTGAGCCTGTGCGTCCAGAGCCTGTGCTCCGCAACGGGAGAGGCCACAACAGTGAGAGGCCCGTGTATCGCAAAACAAAACAAAACAAAACAAAAACACACATGGAAGCTAAACAATACACTGCTAAATAACCAAGAGATCACTGAGGAAATCAAAGAGGACATCAAAAAATACCTAGAAACAAATGACAATGAAAACACAATGACCCAAAACCTATGGAATGCAGCAAAAGCAGTTCTCAGAGGGAAGTTTATACTAATACAATCCTACCTCAAGAAACAAGAAACATCTCAAAAAAACCCTAACCTTATAGCTAAAGCAATTAGAAAAAGAACAAAAAACCCCCAACATTAGCAGAAGGAAAGAAATCATAAAGATCAGATGAGAAATAAATGAAAAAGAAATGAAGGAAACAATAGCAAACATCAATAAAACTAAAAGCTGGTTCTTTGAGGAGATAAACAAAATTGATAAACCATCAGCCAGACTCATCAAGAAAAAAAGGGAGAAGACTCAAATCAACAGAATTAGAAATGATAAAGGAGAAGTTACAACTGACACTGCAGAAATACAAAGGATCATGAGTGATTATTACAAACAACTATATGCCAATAAAATGGACAGCCTGGAAGAAATGCACAAATTATTAGAAAAGCATAACCTTCTGAGACTGAACCAGGAAGAAACAGAAAATATAAACATGACAGTCACAAACACTGAAATTGAGACTGTGATTAAATATCTTCCAACAAACAAAAGCCCAGGACCAGATGACTTCACAGGCGAATTCTATCAAATATTTAGAGAAGAGCTAACACCTATCCTTCTCAAAGTTTCCAAAATATAGCAGAGGGAGGAACACTCCCAAACTCACTCTATGAGGCCACCATCACCCTGATACCAAAACCAAAGATGTCACAAAGAAATAAAATTACAGGCCAATATCACTGATGAACATAGATGCAAAAATCCTCAACAAAATACTATCAAACAGAATCCAACAGCACATTAAAAGGATCATACACCATGATCAAGTGGAGTTTATCCCAGGAATGCAAGAATTCTTCAATATATGCAAATCAATCAATGTGATAAATCATATTAACAAACTGAAGGAGAAAAACCATATGATTATCTCAATAGATGCAGAAAAAGCTTTCAACAAAATTCAACACCAATTTATGATAAAAACCCAATAGAAAGTAGGCATAGAGGGAACTTACCTCAATATAATAAAGGCCATATATGACAAACCCACAGCCAACATGGTTCTCAATGGTGAAAAACTGAAACCATTTCCTCTAAGATCAGGAACAAGACAAGGTTGCCCACTCTCACCACTATTATTCAACATAGTTTTGGAAGTTTTAGCCACAGCAATCAGAGAAGAAAAAGAAATAAAAGGAATCCAAATCGGAAAAGAAGAGGGAAAGCTGTCACTGTTTGCAGATGACATGATACTATACATAGAGAATCCTAAAGATGCTACCAGAAAACTACTAATCAATGAATTTGGTAAAGTAGCAGGATACAAAATTAATGCACAGAAATCTCTGGCATTCCTATACACTAATGATGAAAAGTCTGAAAGAGAAATTAAGGAAATACTCCCATTTACCATTGCAACAAAAAGAATAAAATACCTAGGAATAAACCTACCTAAGGAGACAAAAGATCTGTATGCAGAAAACTATAAGACACTTATGAAAGAAATTAAAGATGATACAAATAGATGGAGAGATATACCATGTTCTTGGATTGAAAGAATCAACATTGTGAAAATGACTGTACTACCCAAAGCAATCTACAGATTCAATGCAATCTCTATCAAGCTATCAATGGCATTTTTACAGAACCAGAAGAAAAAATTTCAAAATTTGTATGGAAACACAAAAGACCCCAAATAGCCAAAGCAATCTTGAGAAAGAAAAACAGAGCTGGAGGAATCAGGCTCCCAGACTTCAAACTATACTACAAAGCTACAGTAAACAAGACATTATTGTACTGGCATGAAAACAGAAATACAGATCAATGGAACAGGATACAAAGCCCAGAGATAAACCCACACACATATGGTCAACTTATGTTTGATAAAGGAAGCAAGAATATACAATGGAGAAAAGACAGCCTCTTCAATAAATGGTGCTGGGAAAACTTGACAGCTACATGTAAAAGAATAAAATTAGAACACTCCCTAACCTAACACCATACCAAAAAAATAAACTCCAAATGGATTAAAGACCTAAATATAAGACCAGACACTATAAAACTCTTAGAGGAAAACATAGGTAGAACACTCTTTGACATAAATCACAGCAAGATCCTTTTTGACCCACCTCCTTGAGAAATGGAAATAAAAACAAAAATAAACAAATGGGACCTAATGAAACTTAATAGCTTTTTGCACAGCAAAGGAAAACATAAACAAGATGAAAAGACAACTCTCAGAATGAGAGAAAATATTTGCAAATGAAGCAACTGAAGAAGGATTAATCTCCAAAATTTACAAGCAGCTCATGCAGCTCAATATCAAAAACACAAACAACCCAATCCAAAAACGTGCAGAAGACCTAAATAGACATTTCTCCAAAGAAGATATATGGATTGTCAACAAACACATGAATGGATGCTCAACATCACTAATCATGAGAGAAATGCAAATCAAAACTACAATGAGGTATCACCTCATAGCAGTCAGAATGGCCATCATTAAAAATCTACAAACAATAAATGGTGGAGAGGGTGTGGAGAAAAGGGAACCCTCTTGCACTGTTGAAATTGATACAGCCACTATGGAGAACAGTAGGGAGGTTCCTTAAAAAACTAAAAATAGAACTACCATACGACCCAGCAATCCCACTACTGGGCAGATACCCTGAGAAAACCATAATTCAAAAAGACACATGGACCGCAATGTTCATTGCAGCTCTATAATAGCCAGGTAATTGAAGCAACTTAAATGTCCATCGACAGTTGAATGGATAAAGAAGATGTGGCACATATATACAATGGAATATTACTCAGCCATAAGAAGAAACGAAATTGAGTTATTTGTAGTGACCTGGATGGACCTAGAGTCTGTCGTATGGAGTGAAGTAAGTCAGAAAGAGAAAAACAAATACCGTATGCTAACACATATATATGGAATCTAAAAAAAAAAAAATCGTCTGAACAACCTGGGGGCAGGACAGGAATAAAGACGCAGATGTAGAGAATGGACCTGAGGAAACAGGGAGGGGGAAGGGTAAGCTGGGACGAAGTGAGAGAATGGCATGGACATATATACACTACCAAATGTAAAACAGATAGCTAGTGGGAAGCAGCCCCATAGCACAGGGAGATCAGCTTGGTGCTTTGTGACCACCTAGAGGGGTGGGATAGGGAGGGTGGGAGGGAGGTGCAAGAGGGAGGAGATATGGGGATATATGTATATGTATAGCTGACTCACTTTGTTATAAAGCAGAAACAAACACACCATTGTAAAGCAATTATACTCCAATAAAGATGTTAAAAAAAAAAGAAATTATAGGTAATCATAATGAAAAAAACTCATTAATAATTCTTCCCTTAACTCTAACCCTTGTTAAAAATTATGCCAATAACCTTCCAGAATATAATACACATATATTTAAATTCCATTTTATAAAATATCATATCTCATATACCATGTTAAACTTGATTTTTGCACTTAATGTATTTTGGATATATTGCTGTGTCAATAAGTATTTTCTATAAAACCATTCTCAAGAGCAGTACAGTAAAAAAAAAACAACACAATAACATAAATGAAAAGTGAGAGCAAATCTAAAAAACAGAACAAAACAATAACAGTGTAAAAATGGAGCCAGGTATGAGGCCAAAACTGCACACCATAATGATGTGTCCACACTTGAAACTGATGGACCACACATTTGGCTCTAGGCTTTCTAGCAGCTAGTTCAAAGACGCAAAACCATTCAGTTATACAAATCATCAAATCCATAAGATTAAAGCAGAGCAGGAGAAGTGAAACTGTTCTTGGTATTAAGACCAAATGAGAATTTCTTCAATGGAGAGGAACACTGCATGATGGACAAAACAACTTCCTCTACAACATCCTTAAAACAGAATTTCAAATACAAGTGTCAAACTCTATTTCTTATAGTGACATTTGAATATAGGCTGAGGACTTTATAACTAACTAAAAGAAATTGTGCACAGAGCTGTGTTATTTCATAACTCTCTGAAGTTGTTGGAAAAGAAGAAAATTTTTCTCTACTCTTCTAGGTTCTTTTGGCTAGTCTAATAATTAAATTGACATGAGACCAATTAACAGGAGAAAATCAAATTTAATTTTGTATGTACAGGAATCCTGTGTACATGAGAGGGTCAGAGACAGAAAGGTTAAATGAGGTATACATGCCATCCTGAGCTAAAGAATGGGATAGGGGCCTGAATTTGGTAATTAGATGTTCGTTCTGCCTGTAGATGGGTCCACTTAGAAAACATTTATATTCAGTAATAACTCTTTTCTGGGATAAATCCCCAATTTAAATTCTTCTAGGTAGTTAAGGGAGGGGCAGTAGTTTCTCTTGAACCTACAGCCTCAATTGCCCTTAACTCAAAATAATGCTCATGCAAAAGTAGAACATTTGGGGGAGCCTTCTTTTATTTATTTATTTATTTATTTATTGGCTGCGTCGGGTCTTAGTTGCAGCACGTGGGATCTTCCATTGTGGTGCACAGGCTTCTTTCTAGCTGTGGTGCGTGGGCTTCAGAGCGCATGGGCTCTGTAGTTGCAGCACTCGGGCTCTTTAGTTGTAGCCCGCAGGCTTAGTTGCCCTGCAGTATGTGGGATCTTAGTTCCCCGAGCAGGGATGGAACCTGCATCCCCTGCATTGCAAGACAGATTCCTAATCACTGGACCACCAGGGAAATCCCGGAGGAGGCTTGTTCTGAACGTTTACAAAGTCAACATTATTCTCCAGCCTTGTAGATGAGGAAATTAAGACTCAAAGAGGTTAATTGATTTGGTCACAAACACACCAAATGAGGTACACACTAAGGTTAGGGGGTTTGTACAGGGTCATCTGCCTCCAAAGCCCAAGCTCTTTGTACTACCTGTACTACTCTAGCAATGCCAAACCATATGACCAAAGGACTCATCTTTATCAAAAGTTATTTTCCTCCACAATAGGACATAGGAAGCATGATAATTTTTTACAATTATTATTACTATTAATTTTTGTCAACCCAATGGGTGAAAATAACATCTCATTTAACTGTTTCGTTAATTATGAATGAGGTTCAACATTATTAAATATGTATAAAAATTGGTTTTTTAATTGATGCATAATTTCTTATTTTATATTAAGAAGGTTAATTGTTTTTCTGCCATATATTTTTCAAATAAATTTTTCCAGTTAAAAAAAAAAAGTTATTCTCCTCCAAAGTCGACGTGATACATATGTATTTCCTTCTCAAAAACATAGAAAACAGATTTTCTCAGGAGACCATGTTAAAAGCCTCTGTTCTAAGCAAAGGGCTCTCATTAACTTTAGAGTGGTCTCTATTCCAGCATCAGTGTGTATGTAAGTATCCATTTAAGTGTAACTGAAGTAGGTGGCATCCATCAATGATGGCTCTGAACACCAGACTTCAGAAGAGGCTGACCCCCTGTGGGTGGTAACCAAGATCTTGTTATGTTGTGTCTTCCCAGGTGTCCTCCCTGGACCAGCAGATGAAGGTATCTCTGGGAACATCTCCCTCTCCTATAGGATGGGATGACAGGAAGAGATGCTCATGAAAAGAGGAACAGGAAGAGGAGAGGGAGAGGGAGGCTTGGTCAGATTGAAGGGATCTCGGTGGCATGCTCAAGAAAAAGGAATGTGTTGCCCAGACTCAAGCAGCTGAGGACCCACAGGCCCCAAAGTCCAGAGCAACAAGATGAAATAGCTATGTACAGGGCAGGAACAACTGGACAGCAGTCCTCAAATCAGAATAACACAAGAGTTTTCTGGAATCACATTCCCAGCCCTACCCCAGACTACTGAATGAGAATCCCAGGGCCAGCTGACCATGGGTGATTCTAATAGGCAGAAAAGTTAAGACCCTTTGAGCTAGGACTTGAAGTGAAGATCAGGTTTTTAAACTCACAAATATTTATTAAGGGCCTTGTATGTGCCAGAATTTAAGGCAGACACAGGAAAAGAGGGATGAGCAAAAAGACAAGACCTGGTCCTCAGAGCTTACAGCTCAGTGGAGGAAACAGACATTAGATAAACAAACATATACTTCCAAACCAACACTTCTCTCTCCCCTGGAATCAAGTCTGTTGACCCACAGCTGAATATACTGAATTTCACAAGACCCAGGAAACTTACCTCTAGGAAGTCTGAAGAGCTGCATTTCAAAAAGGCATAACCTGAAAGGAGGAAAGCACCCTCTTGTGGCCCTGGAGGTGGTGGTACCTGAAAGAACCCCCAGTTCTAAGAGGTAGGAGGTTGCCCTGGGCAAGCAACCTACGTAGGCAGCCCTAAAGCAGCCAGGAGTGTCAGCAGGCTCTGTTTTGCTTCAGTCATAAATCTCTCTTCGATGTCAAATCAGCCACTTCGTGAGAAGACGTTTTCCCTTGTGTCCACTGCTAAGCGGTTTTACTTCTGACCACCTGGGTTCTCTGGTGTGGAGTCAAGTGACACATTCTACATTCAAGGCAGTAATCCCAGTCCATTTCCACTCTCCCCACAGCTCTAACACACGGCAGGGTCTGGAACAGGGAGGCATTCAATAAATATGCAGTGAATAAATAAATGAAGTGCATTATTCCATCCAGCCCAACATTGCCTGCTTTGTGGGATCTTGGGAAGACTGGACAAATAATCACAGTGGTTGAGTCCTTGAATTCTCTGAAAATAAATGACTTCTTAAAATACAAAATACAATCTATGTTCCTCCTAAGAGTCTCTGTGAAAAGGATAATAGTCACAAGGGATATACTTTGTGCTTGGAGCTAAGCCTGGTATGGCTTAATTTGCAGTAAAGCAACATGTAAATTTATGATAATAAATTATATTATTTAAATGAATTATAAAAATAAGAGTCGCTCACTTATATTCAACTTTCATGAATGCCGACACTTCTTGAAGAACATGGAGGTCTGATTTGTATTCAGGCCTGAATACCAGCGTGAACCACAAGTGCCCAGGGACTGCTGGTTTCAACTATGTAGATCGGAAGCCTGGTCAAACACCAGCACAGTATATTTAGCATTTCCAGCACGTCTCCACTCAAGAAGCTGTGAGGAAATCAGCTCAGTACAGGGCTCTGGGTTATGAGATGGTGCTGACAAAATCACTCAACACCATTTCTCAGGGGTCACCAGGAAAGAAGGCCAGAACAAGGAGGAGAAAGGAGTACATTAGAGGGTATGACAGAAGAATTAGAAGGGCAAAGAGAGAGAGAAAAGCACAGAATAAAAAAAAAATTTTTTTTAGAATTATTTGTTACAGTACTTAATCCACAGAATCCAGAAGTAAACAAACCAGTCCATAGCCTCTGAAGGAGGGAATTGATTTTGAGACATGTTGATTATGCCTCTAACTCTGAAGCTCATGAAATACTCTACTGAGTTAAGAAACACCGGAGGCTAAAAAGTACTTCTGGCTAAAGAGTTAATCCATCTGTGTTGAAGAGACCACAGCACACAGGAGAAAAGACGGTTGGCTAAATAGTCCATCACTGCACTGCCATAGTCTCTCACCAGATCCCACTTCTGGAGCTGAGAGTCTCCTCTGTCCAGCACATCTGGCTAAACCCAAGTATCAGCTTTAACACCTGCACCTGTGGACTATTTGCAAGGGAGCTAATGATGACCAGAGAAACAGCTGAGTCACTTCCAGGTGAGTCACATCAAATCTCAACATTCATGATTTTGGAACCCTATCACTGAGGTTTGCTGCATACGATAATCCTATATTACTCCCAACCAACATCCTCATAAAATATATGGGAGGAGTGGTCAAAAATAGCTTTGGAGTCAGAGACTCAAGGGTTTGAACTCTGGGTTTGTCAATTAGTAGCTGTGCAAACTTGGGCAAGTTTTCTTACCTCTCTGAACTTTCATTTCAAAATGCAGATTATAATAGTATCTACCTCATAGGATTATAGTAAGAACCAAATGACATGACATATGTAAATCTCTTGGCAAATGCATGGAAAATAATAATCTTTCAATAATTTTTAAAAATGTTCTTACTTGAGTCCGAAGATACCAAATGACTTCCCTGAAGTGACACAGAGGCAACCCAGCACCATTTGCTCTTCACTATCATGAATGGATTTCAATTACTACTTGTAAATATTATTTATTCCCTCACCTAGTCTATTAGTAAATGTGCTCAATTTTGAAAGAGCCCTTGTTTCATCCCTCCCAAACATTTCAACCTCTTTGGAGAAATAGTTATTAATCAGCATTCTCTGTTCATAACCATTCAGTTAGGCTCACAACCAAATGTCAAGTGTTCAGACCTGTAAATGTTGAAATAATTTTGCCAGTAAAATTTCATGAGTTTCCTCATAAAGTATTTCAATTAACTCCACTTTGCGATCTTAATCCCTAAAACAGCAATTAATCTTTGCTAGTGGTGTTCTGGTTTTCCCTTTAATGAAAATTAAAATATCCTTGAGGACAGGATTGTGGCTCCTACTTCCTTCATATCTTACCCAATATTGGGCAATATTAATATCTGTCTGATCAGGTACATCCTTGGTATCACTGAACACAGCTATGATAATCTCTAGTTCAGGAAAAGAAACAAACTGAGTCTCTTTCTCAAACTAAAGACTGGGACTACAAAGTCATAAGAAAATTTTGAGAAAGTTGTTTCAACCAAAGCAACCGCTTTGAGGCCACTGTGGCAACTTCAGACTACATAGAGAGAGTGAAACAGCCTCCTTGAGTTCCCAGACCCAACATTCTCACCAGTCCATCTATATAGCCAGAAGGAGAGAACCTTCATACTGTTAAAAAAAATTAGAGTAATAAAAACCATACAATCTAAATTTCATCAGCCTGTGGGTACACATGAGATATCATTGATGATAGTATCTCTCCGTTCCCTCATAGATTTAAATAGTGAAGGACCTCAACACCACCACCCTCCCCCAGCCTTTCTATTATAGTTACAGGGTAGCTGCCACTTGTGTGATCATGGACAGTCCTCCTATGACCCTTACTCTATACTTCAAACCACAAAATACAGTCCCTTCCTTGCCAGTCTATGGAAATCCTAAGTCTTTGTCTAGGATTCTGTGCCTAATGTTCACAAACCTGTAACCCACCAGACCCCAGAATGGTAGCATGTTTCCTTCCGGGCTCTCTTGATCACAGACCACAGTGGTACTCACAGTGCAGGAGAGGATGCCACAGCTCTACGTGTCCTCACTTACCAAGTTCATGTATGTCATAATATTGTGGCTAGACACATGTGCTCCAGAGTCAGACCTCCTAGGAGAGAATCCTAGCTCTAATACTTAGGTAACTCTGTGAACTTGGGTAAACTGCTAAACCTGTCTAAGGCTCAGTTTCCTTATCTATAAAATAGGGATAATACTGTTATCTCAAAAAGCCTTATAAAAAGTAGTGAATGAGATAAGATTGTAAAGCAGCCAGTATAATATCTGGCACATGGTAAACACTCAGTAAACATTCACTATTGTTATACCTTGAGAATGAATCACTGGAGAATTATTTAATGACTGGCTGCCACATCCAGCAAGGGAAATCTAAAAGTAAATCCTTTTTTTTTTTTTTTTTTTTGCCAGGCATTATTCTGGGCCATATCAGATAGTTTAATATTCACAACAACCACTTAAGTAAATGTTCTCACTATTTTTATAGGCTCATAGAATTTATTTACCGAAAGTTAATTTGTCTATATAAAAGACTAGCCAGTAGCTGTGCAAAGCTCCTATTTTATCCAGTAAGTCATGGTGCCTCTCATGCTTCAGAAGACTTGAGAGCTCTTTATTGGTACCATAATCACACTGAAATTAGCAGCACACTCATAGGTTTAATCTGTGGTCCAGAAAGTTGCCTGACTCCTGCCTGTTTCAGTGTCTGTCCACAGTTCATAAGGACACAGCCAACTACACAACTGTTGGATTACCACCTTTGAAGTTTTTATTTATTTTGAAGTCAAGAGGGATGCGTTTTTACAAAAGTAATCAGACATGACCTTCAGGCATCCATGACTTCCTAGCAGGACTCCAGCAGTTGGTTTATCTCAAAGACTTTGGACCCATGGCTCTTCCAAGCCTCTTCGCAAGGAAAGGCTCTAAATCAGTTAATCCGTTCTGAGACACTAACTTCCTGAACTGGGGTTGGGGGACCCTTGTTTGGAGAAGAGAGGGAAGGGCCTACGACGAGGTCTAAGCTGCTCCTTTCAGCTTCTGGCATGGAACACTCACTACAGCTAGGAATGTTGGAGAATTCTGGCCCATCACTCAAGATTCTACCTACTCTCAGCTCTGTGCTCAATTACACCCTCCTCTGTGATACCTTTTGAGTCGTCAGCCATCAGGAGGTGCCATCTTTGATACTTCAGGAGGCTAAATCCCAGCAAGACCTTTCCTAAATCTTTACACACCTCTCCGTAGACAGGCACATTGGAGGGGTGCTCTGAGAGACTCCTTAAGAATCCTGTCTTCCAATTTCTGTATTCTCTTAAGGGCAAGGTACAGAGTTTTTACCCATTCTTCTTTCTTTCTTTTTTTTAACTAAATTTTTAAAATTTATTTTATTTTCGGCTGAGTTGGGACTTCGTTGCTGTGCGCAGGCTTTTCTCTGGTTGTGGAGAGCGGGGGCTACTCTTCATTGTGGCGCGCAGGCTTCTCATTGCGGTGGCTTCTCTTGTTGTGGAGCACAGGCTCTAGGCATGTGGGCTTCAGTAGTTGCAGCACACGGGCTCAGTAGTTGTGGCACACGGGCTTAGTTGCTCCGCAGAATGTGGGATCTTCCCAGACCAAAGCTCAAACCTGTGTCCCCTGCATTGGCAGGCGGATTCTTAACCACTGTGCCACCAGGGAAGCCCCCATTCTTATTTCTGAAGTCAGAATGTGTCATACAATAGATATGTACATTTCAGGTGGAAGTATCTCTTTTTTTTTCTCATTGTTATTACTACAATGATGCACTGACATTTACAAACTGCTTAGAATTCAGTAAAAGCCAAATAAAGACAATACCTTCCTCTGAGTTTCCTTGGTATTTTGTATGTTCCTCTATTATTATTTTCTTTTAAGTCATTTGCTGTTTTCATATCCCTCTCCCCTATTAGTCTGTAAATGCCTTAAAACCATTTGTTTTCATATCTGTCTCCCCTACCAGTCTGTAAATGTCTTAAGGGATGGAACTTGGTTTTGTTTATCCTTGTAGCCTCAGCAAAATGCTAGGTCCCTGAAATATAGTAGATGATCAACAAATATTTAGATGGATGCATGCATGCATGGATGGACAGATAGATGGAATCCTCAGAGACTTTGTGAAGAAGCAGGTGCTTGAGCAAATCTAACCTGAATTTCTCTTTTATGATGTCATCTTTTTACTGGATAACAGTTGAGAGACTAATAGAGATGACAATACCATCAACCAACTTCTCCTACTCCTTTTCCCCCTTGTCATTCTCCTAGCCATTCAAAGGACAGAAAAAGAATCCCAGTCTTCTTCATCCAACCATTTTCTTTACAGATAAGCAAGTTTCTTCAGAAGAATATGCTTAGTCAGTTTCAAGTATAGACTTTCTTTTTTTTTTTTTTTTCTTTGCAGTACACAGGCCTCTCACTGTTGTGGCCTCCCCCGTTGCGGAGCACAGGCTCCGCACGCGCAGGCTCAGCGGCCATGGCTCACGGGACCAGCCACTCCGCGGCATGTGGGATCTTCCCGGACCGGGGCACGAACCCGTGTCCCCTTCATCGGCAGGTGGACTCTCAACCACTGCGCCAACAGGGAAGCCCAGAGCTTTTTTTTTTTTTTAATAAATTTATTTATTTACTTTTATTTTTAGCTGCGTTGGGTCTTCGTTCAAGCGAGGGCTACTCTTTGTTGTGGTGCACAGGCTTCTCATTGCGGTGGCTTCTCTTGCTGCAGAGCATGGGCTCTAGGCATGTGGGCTTCATTAGTTGTGGTGCATGGGCTCAGTAGTTGTGGTGCACAGGCTTATTTGCTCCGCAGCATGTGGGATCTTCCCGAACCAGGGCTCAAACCCGTGTCCCCTGCATTGGTAGGCGGATTCTTAACCACTGTGCCACCAGGGAAGTCCCAGGGGCTTCTTAAGTACCATCTCATTTCCCTCTTGGAGAGTCCAACCTTGTAGACCACTGTAATACTGATATTAACAATAATAAAAATAGCTGACACTTATTGAGAGGCACTGTGTTACGGCTTTACATATATTGTCTCATTTTATCCTCATGACAGCCCTATGAGGCTCAGACAGGTTAAGTGCCTGCTTAAGACAACACAACTAATAAGTGGCAGAGCCAGAATTTGAACTCAGACAATCTACATTCAGAGCACTACTTGCTTAAGCTAGTCTCTCTGACAAAATCACCACATTTTTTGTATGTAGATATTTTGAGTGTTTTATTCTTAATGATAATCTGCTTTCATTCTATCACAGATGTGAAATATTTCAAATATGTTGATGCAAATTATTATGCAGGATATATTTAGGAAATAATTTAATGCCTAAATTAATCCCATGAAATGGGATAGACTTCTATTATGAAGGACCTTTGAAATGAGAGCTCAGATGGGAAACAGAACAGGAAAGCACATGGAAACCCAAGGTGCTGATTGTCTTTGCTGACTGTACCGGCCAGCAGTTGTCCCTTAGAGGGAGCAGTGAACTCACAGGGGATCATCGACTCTGTGTAAGATAACACGTCTTCATTAAATTTTTAAAAGGAAGAAAAGGAAAGTGTAGCCTCTGTACTGCCTACTTGAAGGTTACAACATATGCAAGAGGCTGATGTTTTCTCTTACTGGCTGTTGAAACATATCATATAACTTGTGCCTACTTAGGAATCAAGTTTGGGAAGGGAATTCCTACCTATGAATTCCTAGTAGCTGGCTTTATTAACATTTTGGGACATTAATGTTCTCTCTAACCTAATTATTCATGCTATTTTCAACCACAGATTGTGTCACCACCAACTCAGTCAAAGACTAAGGTAAAACAATCCTTGGAAAATTCCCGTGACATACTCATCAAAGAGGGATATGACCTTCAAAAGACTCACTGAAATGCTTGTTCAAAGTCCCAGCATTCTCTGCTCTTCACATGCACAACCGAGCATTCCCAACTCAGAATATATTTGCAATCTCAAATTCTTTACTCACCCCCACCTGCTTGGCAAAAGGCTTTCCCTCCTGGAACGTGCCACAACTTGTAGAAAGAACTCCATCTAGTTAGGAATGCTGCATGGACAGTGGTCATGAATAAGTTGTGCCAGGTGTTCACATGTCATGAATACCAGCCATGTCTGGTTATTTATAACACAAAGTCAGGGCAACAGAATGCTGAGTCTTCCAGACTACTTATCTGGTTGCTATGCTGCATTTTAGTTCATATCACAGACTAATTAAAGGCACTAAAAAGTATAACCTTTAGCTCAAATTTTCAAAAGGGAGAGAAAGGAGTCCAAAATGTACTGAATACCTACTAAAGGCCAGGCCTTGTGCTGGAAGCTTTACTTATGTTACCTCTTTAATTCCCACTACAATCATATGAAGGAGGTATTACTGTCCCCATCTTACAGATAAGGAAACATAACCTCTGAAGGATTAAATATCTTGCCCAGGTAAGTGGTAAAGCCAGGATGGGAAACAGGACTGTGAAAACCCAAATTCTATGTTTATTTTCACTACCAGATCAAAATTTCCCCTACGTTGCCTAGTCCAAAATCAGAGGCATAAGAATAATGGTTTAAAAGGTGCAGATTCTGCATTTGGCCTTCCTGGTTGTTTAATCTGCTCCATCACTTTCCAGGTGTGTGACCTCGTCAAATTACTTAACCTCTCTAAACCTCAGTTTCCTCATCTTTAAAAAATAGAGATCAAAAAAAAAAAAAAAATAGAGATCATTATCATGCTACCTCATAAATTTTAAATATTTGAAAACAATTATGATTTGGCCATTTTTTTTCCACAAAGCCTCCTCTCCCACTAAATAGAATAATGATAACAATAGTTAATATTTATTGAATACTTACTACAAGCAGGGCACTATGCTAAGGATTTTACATGAATTATTCTGTTTAATTCTAACAATAATCCAATGAAACTAAGCTAACACTTCTTGAGCATTCAATATATTCCAAGACCTGTTCTAAACCCTTTACTCACATTAACTGCTGAGTAACTTGGGCAGGTAATATGGTTGTCCCAATTTTGCAAATAAGAAAACAGAAAGCTCAGAGAGGATAAGTAAATCACCTGTGGTCACACAGCCAGGAAAACATGAAGCCATGTTAAGAACTCAGGCAGCCAGATTTATGAGTTCACAGTCTTAACCTTGACTCTTATGTTCCTGAACTGGGCTGGGCCACAAAAAAAACATCTGACTGTCCCTGTGCTTAAAGAGCTCCCAAACATATTCAAGTTATAAGACCTACATATTTAACAAATAAGGATGCTATAATATTCTGTAGCCAAATGTCCAAAATACAAAAAATATATTCTAAGGGTCTTGGAAAATAAATGAGAGAGTGGGGATGGTGGCCTGTGGGTTCTGGGGAAGGCTTCTGAGACAACTTGCACCTTTCACTGAGACTTGAGGGAGTGTGGTTAGTCAGGAGGTGAGATAGGAAAAGGAAGTGTCTCAGGAGGGAGACTCACCAAGTGCAGAGATGTAGATCTGAGCCTTGTTTGGGGAAGAATGAGGACACTGGCCTGACAAAAGATGGGTTTCATGTTGGACAATAACGTTAGACGTGAAGGAAGAACAATCTACAGGAAGACCCTTGACAATCGTCTAAAAAATGAGACATTGTTTATAAGAGGCAATAGGAAGCATTAGATTCTTGAGGAGGAGAGTCACCTGTTAAGAGTGTGACTCTTATAAGTGTAAGCACTGTGCAGCATGGCTTAGTATGGGGAGAATGGAGAGAGACATGGAGGAGTCTCTGGCAGGCACCCCAGCACGAGGCAGAGAGGGCCTGCTTTGACTAAAATGACAGCAGCAGGAGACAGAAGCAAGAGCCCAACCAGAGATACTCTGAGGATGGAATCAATGGACTTAGTGAAAGATTGATGCAAGAGTTTTTTGGAGAATAGGTCTGTGATGTTGGGATTTGGGCCCAGCTCAGTCACCGTCATACTCCCACACCAGTCTCTTAATGACTGACCGACACATTGTAGATGCTGAAAATATATTTGTTAAATAAATGAGTGAACCACCTAGCTTCCAGCCCAGGCCCTTCATTTTGCCCATGAGGAAAGATCCTGAAGGTTATGTGAATTAACCAAAAGTATGTATGTGTGAGCAGCAGAATCTAAACTAAACCCCCAAATCTTGAACAACTATTCCAGAATTTTTTCTGCTATAACTTATTCTTGATTTAGAAAATCCTGGGGACTATAATATTAGTGATATCCATAACAGAAATTGAGATTTGGGGAAAGATTACTGGGGCTCCTGGATAATATTAATTTGGTTTTAGTTACGTAAACACTGATGTAATGAGAGAATTTCTAATTAGAAATGTCCTGTAAGGGTTTTCAATCTGGGACTAGAGTAAAAGTGAGAACTAATGACTAGAGATAGATATATTTGAGAATCATAAACACAGAACTATTAGTTGAAGGCACGAGAAATATATTTCTATAATATGAATAAGAAATGTTTTCGAGAAGATTGCAGAGTAGAAGGACGTGCGCTCACTCCCTCTTGCGAGAGCCCCAGAATCACAAATAACTGCTGAACAATCATCAACAGGAAGACACTGGAGCTCACCAAAAAAGATACCCCACATCCAAAGACAAAGGAGAAGCCACAATGCGATGGTAGAAGGGGCACAATTACAATAAAATCAAATCCCATAACCTCTGGGTGGGTGACTCACAAACTGGAGAACAATCATACCACAAAAGTCCACCCACTGGAGTGAAGATTCTGAGCCCCACATCAGGCTTCCCAACCTGGGCATCCAGCAATGGGAGGAGGAATCCCCAGAGAATCAGACGTTGAAGGTTAGCGGGATTTGATTGCAGGAATTCAACAGGACTGGGGGAAACAGAGACTCCGTTCTTGGAGGGCACACACAAAGTAGTGTGCACATCAGGACCCGGGGGAAGGAGCAGTGACCCCATAGGAGACTGAACCAGACTTACCTGCTAGTGTTGGAGGCTCTCCTGCAGAGGCGGGTGGTGTCTGTGGCTCACTGCAGGGACAAGGAGACTGGCAGCAGAAGTTCTGGGAAGTACTCCTTAGTGTGCATCCTCACGGAGTCCTACATTAGTGCAACCAAAGAGCCTGTAGGCTCCAGTGCTGCGTTGCCTCAGGCCAAACAACCAACAGGGATGGAACCCAGCCCCGCCCATCATCAGACAAGCAGATTAAAGTTTTACTGAACTCTGCCTGCCACAGCAACACCCAGCTCTACCTACCACCAGTCCCTCCATCAGGAAGCTTGCACAACCCACTTAGATAGCCTCACCCACCAGAGGGCAGACAGCAGAAGCAAGAAGAACTATAATCCTGCAGCATGTGGAATGAAAACCACATTCAGAGAAAGAGACAAAATGAAAAGGCAGAGGATATGTACCAGATGAAGGAACAAGATAAAACCCTAGAAAAACAACAAAATGAAGTGGAGATATACAACCTTCCAGAAAAATAATTCAGAATAATGATAGTGAAGATGATCCAGGATCTCGGAAAAAGAATGGTGGCAAAGATGCAAGAAATGTTTAACAGAGATGTAGAAGAATTAAAGAAAAAACACCTAGAAGAATTAAAGATCAAACAAACAGAGATGAACAATACAATAACTGAAATGAAAAATACACTAGAAGGAATCAATAGCAGAATAACTGAGGCAGAAGAACGGATAAGTGACCTGGAAGACAGAATGGGGGAATTCACTGCTGCAGAAGAGAATAAAGAAAAAAGAATGAAAAGAAATGAAGACAGCCTAAGAAACTTCTGGGACAACATTAAATGCACCAACATTCACATTATAGGGGTCCCAGAAGGAGAAGAGAGAGAGAAAGGACCCGAGAAAACATTTGAAGAGATTATAGTTGAAAACTTCCCTAACATGGGAAAGGAAATAACCACCCAAGTCCAGGAAGCGCAGAGAGTTGCAAGCAGGATAAACCCAAAGAGAAACAATCCAAGACACATAGTAATCAAACTGACAAAAATTAAAGACAAAGAAATATTATTAAGAGTAACAAGGGAAAAATGAAAAATAACATACAAGGGAACTCCCATAAGGTTAACAGCTGATTTCTCAGTAGAAACTCTACAAGCCAGAAGGGAGTGCCATGATATATTTAAAGTGATGAAAGGGAAGAACCTACAACCAAGATTACTCTACCCAACAGGGATCTCATTCAGATTTGATGGAGAAATCAAAAGCTTTATAGACAAGCAAAAGTTAAGAGAATTCAACACCACCAAACCAGGTCCACAACAAATGCTAAAGGAACTTCTTTAAGTGGGAAACACAAGAGAAGAAAAGGACCTATAAAAACAAACTCAAAACCCAAAACTATTAAGAAAGTGGTAATAGAAATATACATACCAATAATCACCTTAAATGTGAATGGATTAAACGTTCCAACCAAAAGACACAGGCTCACTGAATGGATACAAAAACAAGACCCATATATATGCTGTCTACAAGAGACCCACTTCAGACCGAGGGACACATACAGACTGAAAGTGAGGGGATGGAAAAAGATATTCCATGCAAATGGAAATCAAAAGAAAGCTGGAGTAGCAAGACTCATATCAGATAAAATAGACTTTAAAATAAAGAATGTTACAAGAGACAAGGAAGGACACTACATAATGATCAAGGGATCAATCCAAGAAGAAGATATAACAATTATATATGCACCCAGCATAGGAGCACCTCAATACATAAGGCAAATGCTAACAGCTATAAAAGAAGAGATCAACAGTAAGACAATAATAGTAGGGGACTTTTACACCAATGGACAGCTCATCCAGACAGAAAATTAATAAGGAAACACAAGCTTTAAATGACACAACAGACCAGATAGATTTAATTGATATTTATAGGACATTCCATCCGATAACAGCAGATTACACTTTCTTCTATAGTACACACAGAACATTCTCCAGGATAGATCACATCTTGGGTCACAAAACAAGCCTTGGTAAATTTAAGAAAGTTGAAATCATACCAAGCATCTTTTCCGACCACAATGCTATGAGGTTAGAAATACATTACAGGGAAAAAAATGTGAAGAAGACAAACACATGGAGGCTAAACAATACGTTACTAAATAACCAAGAGATCACTGAAAAAATCAAAGAGGAAATCAAAAAATACCTAGAGACAAAGGACAATGAAAACACGATGATCCAAAGCCTATGGGATACAGCAAAAACCGTTCTAAGAGGGAAGTTTATAGCAATACAATCCTACCTCAAGAAACAAGAAAAATCTCAAGTAAACAATTTAAACTTACACCTAAAGGAACTACAGAAAGAAGAACAAACAAAACCAAATTTATAAGAAGGAAAGAAATCATAAAGATTGAGCAGAAATAAATGAAATAGAAACAAGAAAAACAATAGCAAAGATCAATAAAACTAAGACCTGGTTCTTTGAGAAGATAAACAAAATTGATAAACCTTTAGCCAGACTCATCAAGAAAAAGAGGGAGAGGACTCAAATCAATAAAATTAGAAATGAAAAAGGAGAAGTTACAACAGACACCACAGAAATACAAAGCCTCATAAGAGACTACTACAAGCAACTCTATGCCGATAAAATGGACAACCTGGAAGAAATGGAAAACTTCTTAGAAAGGTATTACCTTCCAAGACTGAACCAGGAAGAAACAGAAAATATGAACAGAGCAATCAATCACAAGTAATGAAATTGAAACTGTGATTAAAAATCTTCCAACAAACAAAAGTCCAGAACCAGATGGCTTCACAGGTGAATTCTATCAAACATTTAGAGAAGAGCTAACACCTATCCTTCTCAAACTCTTCCAAAAAATTGCAGAGGAAGGAGTACTCCCAAACTCATTCTACGTGGCCACCATCACCCTGATACCAAATCAGGCAAAGATACTACAAAAAAAAAGAAAATTACAGACCAATATCACTGATGAATACAGATGCAAAAATCCTCAACAAAATACTAGCAAACAGAATCCAACAACACATTAAAAGGATCATACACCATGATCAAGTGGGATTTATCCCAGGGATGCAAGGATTCTTCAATAATGCAAATCAATCAATGTGATACACCATATTAACAAACTGAACAATAAAAACCATATGATCATCTCAATAGATGCAGAAAAAGCTTTTGACAAAATTCAACACCCATTTATGATAAAAATTCTTCAGAAAGTGGGCACAGAGGGAACCTGCCTTAACATAATAAAGACCATATATGACAAACCCACAGCAAACATCATTCTCAATGGTGAAAAACTGAAAGCATTTCCTCTAAGATCAGGAATAAGACAAAGCTGTTCACTCTCAACACTATTATTCAAGATAGTTTTGGAAGTCCTAGCAATGGCAATCAGAGAAGAAAAAGAAATAAAAGGAATACAAATTGGAAAAGAAGAAGTAAAACTGCCACTGTTCACAGGTGACATGATACTATACATAGATAATCCTAAAGATGCCACTAGAAAACTACTAGAGCTAATCAATGAATTTGGCAAAGTAGCAGGATACAAAATTAATGCACAGAAATCTCTTGCATTCCTATACACTAATGATGAAAAATCTGAAAGGGAAATTAAGGAAACACTCCCATATACAATTGCAACAAAAAGAAATAAAATACCTGGAAATAAACCTACCTAAGGAGGTAAAAGACCTGTACTCAAAAAACTGTATGACACTGATGAAAGAAGTCAAAGATGACACACACAGATGGAGAGATATACCATGTTCTTGGATTGGAAGATATATCATGTGAGAATAACTATACTACCCAAAGCAATCTACAGATTCAATGCAATCCCCATCAAATTACCAATGACATTGTTTACAGAACTAGAACAAAAAATCTTAAAATTTGTATGGAGACACAAAAGACCCCGAATATCCAAAGCAATCTTGAGGGGAAAAAAAACGGAGCTGGAGGAATCAGATTCCCTGACTTCACACTATACTTCAAAGCTACAGTAATCAAGACAATATAGTACTGGCACAAAAACAGAAATATAGATCAATGGAACAGGTTAGAAAGCCCAGAGATAAACCCACACACTCCTTTGTCAACTAATCTAAGACAAAGGAGACAAGGATACACAATGGAGAAAAGACAGTCTCTTCAACAGGTGGTGCTGGGAAAACTGGACAGCTACATGTAAAAGTATGAAATTAGAACACTCCCTAACTCCACACACAAAAATAAACTCAAAATGGATTAAAGACCTAAATGTAAGACCAGACACTATAAAACTCTTAGAGGAAAACATAGGAAGATCACTCTTTGACATAAATCACAGCAAGATCTTTTTTGACCCACCTCCTAGAGAAATGTAAATAAAAACAAAAATAAACAGGCTTCCGGGAGGATGGCGGAAGAGTAAGACGCGGAGATCACCTTCCTCCCCACAGATACACCAGAAATACATCTACACGTGGAACAACTCCTACAGAACACCTACTGAACGCTGGCAGAAGACCTCAGACCTCCGAAAAGGCAAGAAAACCCCACGTACCTGGGTAGGGCAAAAGAAAAAAGAATAAACAGAGACGTAAGGATAGGGACGGGTCCTGCACCAGCGGGAGGGAGCTGTGAAGGAGGAAAAGTGTCCACACACTAGGAAGCCCCTTCGCGGGCGGAGACTGCGGGTGGCGGAGCGGGGGAGCTTCGGAGCCGCGAAGGAGAGCACAGCAACAGGGTGGTGGAGGGCAAAGCAGAGAGATTCCAGCACAGAGGATCAGGGCCGACCAGCACTCACCAGCCCGAGAGGCTTGTCTGCTCACCCGCCGGGGCGGGCGGGGCTGGGAGCTGAGGCTCGGGCTTCGGTCGAGCGCCAGGAGAGGACTGGGGTTGGCGGCGTGAACACAGCCTGCAGGGGGTTTATGCACCACGGCTACCCGGGAGGGAGTCCGGGGAAAAGTTTGGACCTGCCGAAGAGTCAAGAGACTTTGTCTTCCCTCTTTGTGTCCTGGTGCGCGAGGAGAGGGGATTAAGAGCGCTGCTTAAAGGAGCTCCAGAGACGGGCGTGAGCCGCGGCTAAAAGCGCGGACCCCAGAGACGGGCATGAGACGCTAAGGCTGCTGCTGCCGCCACCAAGAAGCCTGTGTGCAAGCACAGGTTACTATCCACACCCCCCTTCCGGGGAGCCTGTGCAGCCCGCCGCCACTGCCAGGGTCCCGGGATCCAGGGACAACTCCCCCGGGAGAACGCATGGCGCGCCTCAGGCTGGTGCAACGTTACGTCGGCCTCTGCCGCCTCAGGCCCGCCCAGCACTCCGTGCCCCTCCCTCCCCCCCCCCCCCCGGCCTGAGTGAGCCAGAGACCCCGAATCAGCAGCTCCTTTAACCCCGTCCTGTCTGAGCGAAGAACAGACGCCCTCCGGCGACCTACACGCAGAGGCGGAGCCAAATCCAAAGCTGAGCCCCTGGGAGCTGTGCGAACAAAGAAGAGAAAGGGAAATCTCTCCCAGCAGCCTCAGAAGCAGCGGATTAAAGCTCCACAATCAACTTGATGTACCCTGCATCTGTGGAATACATGAATAGACAATGAATCATCCCAAATTGAGGAGGTGGACTTTGAGAGCAAGATTTATAACTTTTTCCCCTTTTCCTCTTTTTGTGAGTGTGTATGTGTATGCTTCTGTGTGAGATTTTGTCTGTATAACTTTGCTTCCACCATTTGTCCTAGGGTTCTATCCATCTAGTTTTTTGTTTTTAATTTTTTTTCCTTAATAATTATTTTTTTATTTTAATAACTATTATATTTTATCTTACTTTATTTTATTTTACTGTATCTTCTTTCTTTCTTTTTTTCCTTCCTTCCCTCCTTCCTTCCTTCCTCCCTCCCTCCCTCCCTTCGTTCTTTCTTTCTTTCTACTTCTACTAATTCTTTCTTTCTACTTTTTCTCCCTTTTATTTTGAGCCGTGTGGATTAAAGGCTCTTGGTGCTGCAGCCAGCAGTCTGTGCTGTGCCTCTGAGGTGGGAGAGCCAACTTCAGGACACTGGTCCACTCCCAGCTCCACATAATATCAAACGGCGAAAATCTCCCAGTGATCTTCATCTCAACACCAGCACCCAGCTTCACTCAACGACCAGCAACCTACAGTGCTGGACATCCTATGCCAAACAACTAGCAAGACAGGAACACAACCCGACCCATTAGCAGAGGGGCTGCCTAAAATCATAATAAGTCCACAGACACCCCAAAACACACCACCAGATGTGGACCTGCCCACCAGAAAGACAAGATCCAGCCTCATCCACCAGAACACAGGCACTAGTCCCCTCCACCAGGAAGCCTACACAACCCACTGAACCAACCTTAGCCACTGGGGACAGACACCAAAAACAACAGGAACTATGAACCTGCAGCCTGCAAAAAGGAGACCCCAAACAAAGTAAGATAAGCAAAATGAGAAGAAAGAAAAACACACAGCAAATGAAGGAGCAAGATAAAAACCCACCAGACCTAAAAAATAAAGAGGAAATAGGCAGTCTACCCGAAAAAGAATTCAGAATAATGATAGTAAAGATGATCCAAAATCTTGGAAATAGAATAGACAAAATGCAAGAAACATTTAACAAAGACCTAGAAGAACTAAAGATGAAACAAACTACGATGAACAACACAATAAATGAAATTAAAAATACTCTAGATGGGATCAATAGCAGAATAACTGAGGCAGAAGAACGGATAAGTGACCTGGAAGATAAAATAGTGGAAATAACTACTGCAGAGCAGAATAAAGAAAAAAGAATGAAAAGAACTGAGGACAGTCTCAGAGACCTCTGGGACAACATTAAACGCACCAACATTTGAATTATAGGGGTTCCAGAAGAGGAAGAGAAAAAGAAAGGGACTGAGAAAATATTTGAAGAGATTATAGTTGAAAACTTCCCTAATATGGGAAAGGAAATAGTTAATCAAGTCCAGGAAGCACAGAGAGTCCCATACATGATAAATCCAAGGAGAAATATGCCAAGACACATATTAATCAAACTGTCAAAAATTAAATACAAAGAAAACATATTAAAAGCAGCAAGGGAAAAACAACAACTAACACACAAGGGAATCCCCATAAGGTTAACAGCTGATCTTTCAGCAGAAACTCTGCAAGCCAGAAGGGACTGGCAGGACATATTGAAAGTGATGAAGGAGAAAAACCTGCAACCAAGATTACTCTACCCAGCAAGGATCTCATTCAGATTTGATGGAGAAATTAAAACCTTTACAGACAAGCAAAAGCTGAGAGAGTTCAGCACCACCAAACCAGCTTTACAACAAATGCTAAAGGAACTTCTCTAGGCAAGAAACACAAGAGAAGGAAAAGACCTACAATAATGAACCCAAAACAATTAAGAAAATGGGAATGGGAACATGCATATCGATAACTACCTTAAATGTAAATGGACTAAAGCTCCCACCAAAAGACACAGATTGGTTGAATGGATACAAAAACAAGACGCATATATTTGCTGTCTACAAGAGACCCACTTCAGACCTAGAGACACATACAGACTGAAAGTAAGGGCATGGAAAAAGATATTTCATGCAAATGGAAACCAAAAGAAAGCTGGAGTAGCAATTCTCGTATCAGACAAAATAGATTTTAAAATAAAGACTATTGCAAGAGACAAAGAAGGACACTATATAATAACCAAGGGATCGATCCAAGAAGAAGATATAACAATTGTAAATACTTATACACCCAACATAAGAGCACCTCAATACATAAGGCAAATACTAACAGCCATAAAAGGGGAAATCGACAGTAACACATTCATAGTAGGGGACGTTAACACCCCACTTTCACCAATGGACAGATCATCCAAAATGAAAATAAATAAGGAAACACAAGCTTTAAATCATATATTAAACAAGATGGACTTAATTGATATTTATAGGACATTCCATCCAAAAACAACAGAATACACATTTTTCTCAAGTGCTCATGGAACATTCTCCAGGATAAATCATATCTTGGGTCACAAGTCAAGCCTTGGTAAATTGAAGAAAATTGAAATTGTATCAAGTATCTTTTCCAACCACAATGCTATAAGACTAGATATCAATTACAGGAAAAGATCTGTAAAAAATACAAACACATGGAGGCTAAACAATACACTACTAAATAACGAAGTGATCACTGAAGAAATCAAAGAGGAAATAAAAAAATACCTAGAAACAAATGACAATGGACACACGACGACCCAAAATCTATGGGATGCAGCAAAAGCAGTTCTACAAGGGAAGTTTATAGCAATACAATCCTACATTAAGAAACAGGAAATATCTCGAATAAACAACCTAACCTTGCACCTAAGCAATTAGAGAAAGAAGAACAAAAAACCCTCAACGTTACCAGAAGGAAAGAAATCATAAAAATCAGATCAGAAATAAATGAAAAAGAAATGAAGGAAACGATAAAAAGATCAATAAAATTAAAACCTGGTTCTTTGAGAAGATAAACAAAATTGATAAACCATTAGCCAGACTCATCAAGAAAAAAAGGGAGAAGACTCAAATCAATAGAATTAGAAATGAAAAAGGAGAAGTAACAACTGAGACTGCAGAAATACAGAAGATCATGAGAGATTACTACAAGCAACACTATGCCAATAAAATGGACAACCTGGATGAAATGGACAAATTCTTAGAAATGCAAAACCTTCCAAGACTGAATTAGGAAGAAATAGAAAATATGAACAGACCAATCACAAGCACTGAAATTGAAACTGTGATTAAAAATCTTCCAACAAACAAAAGCCCAGGACCAGATGGCTTCACAGGCAAATTCTATCAAACATTTAGAGAAGAGCTAACACCTATCCTTCCCAAACTCTTTCAAAATATAGCGGAGGTAGGAACACTCCCAAACTCATTCTATGAGGCCACCATCACCTTGACACAAAAACCAGACAATGATGTCACAAAGAAAGAAAACTACAGGCCAATATCATTGATGAACATAGATGCAAAAATCCTCAACAAAATACTAGCAAACAGAATCCAACAGCACATTAAACGGAGCATACACCATGATCAAGTGGGGTTTATTCCAGGAATGCAAGGATTCTTCAATATACACAAATCAACCAACGTGATACACATTATTAACAAACTGAAGGAGAAAAACCATATGATCATCTCAATAGATGCAGAGAAAGCTTTCGACAAAATTCAACACCCATTTATGATAAAAACCCTGCAGAAAGTAGGCATAGAGGGAACTTTCCTCAACATAATAAAGGCCATATATGACAAACCCACAGCCAACATCGTCCTCAATGGTGAAACACTGAAAGCATTTCCACTAAGATCAGGAACAAGACAAGGTTGCCCACTCTCACCACTCTTATTCAACATAGTTTTGGAAGTTTTAGCCACAGCAATCAGAGAAGAAAAGGAAAAAAAAGGAATCCAAATTGGAAAAGAAGAAGTAAAGCTGTCACTGTTTGCAGGTGACATGATACTATACATAGAGAATCCTAAAGATGCTACCAGAAAACTACTAGAGCTAATCAATGAATTTGGTAAAGTAACAGGATACAAAATTAATGCACAGAAATCTCTGGCATTCCTATACACTAATGATGAAAAATCTGAAAGTGAAATCAAGAAAACACTCCCATTTACCACTGCAACAAAAAGAATAAAATATCTAGGAATAAACCTACCTAAGGAGACAAAAGACCTGTATGCAGATAATTATAAGACACTGATGAAAGAAATTAAAGTGATACAAATAGATGGAGAGATATACCATGTTCTTGGATTGGAAGAATCAACATTGTGAAAATGACTCTACTACCCAAAGCAATCTACAGGTTCAATGCAATCCCTATCAAGCTACCACTGGTATTTTTCACAGAACTAGAACAAAAAATTTCACAATTTGTATGGAAACACAAAAGACCCCGAATAGCCAAAGCAATATTGAGAACGAAAAACGGAGCTGGAGGAATCAGGCTCCCTGACTTCAGACTATACTACAAAGCTACAGTAATCAAGACAGTATGGTACTGGCACAAAAACAGAAATATAGATCAATGGAACAGGTTAGAAAGCCCAGATATAAACCCACGCACCTATGGTCACCTTGTCTTTGATAAAGGAGGCAAGAATGTACAGTGGAGAAAGGACAGCCTCTTCAATAAGGGGTGCTGGGAAAACTGGACAGGTACATGTAAATGTATAAGATTAGATCACTCCTTAACACCATACACAAAACTAAGCTCAAAATGGATTAAAGACCTAAATGTAAGGCCAGAAACTATCAAACTCTTAGAAGAAAACATAGGCAGAACACTCTATGACATAAATCACAGCA
The DNA here is from genome assembly GCF_039906515.1 of Pseudorca crassidens. Lineage (NCBI taxonomy): Eukaryota > Metazoa > Chordata > Mammalia > Artiodactyla > Delphinidae > Pseudorca > Pseudorca crassidens. The sequence continues at coordinate 13,761,036 of NC_090299.1, forward strand.
AGATCCTTTCTGACCCACCTCCTAGAGAAATGGAAATAAAAACAAAAATAAACAAATGGGACCTAATGAAACTTCAAGGATTTTGCACAGCAAAGGAAACCATAAACAAGACCAAAAGACAGCCCTCAGAATGGGAGAAAATATTTGCAAATGAAGCAACTGACAAAGGATTAATCTCCAAAATTTATAAGCAGCTCATGCAGCTCAATAACAAAAAACAAACAACCCAATCCAAAAAAGGGCAGAAGGCCTAAATAGACATTTCTCCAAAGAAGATATATAGACTGCCAACAAACACATGAAAGAATGCTCAACTTCATTAATCATTAGAGAAATGCAAATCAATACTACAATGAGATATCATCTCACACTAGTCAGAATGGCCATCGTCAATAAATCTACAAACAATAAATGCTGGAGAGGGTGTGGAGAAAAGGGAACCCTCTTGCACTGTTGGTGGGAATGTAAATTGATACAGCCACTGTGAAGAACAGTATGGAGGTTCCTTAAAAAACTACAAATAGAACTACCATATGACCCAGCAATCCCACGACTGGGCATATACCCTGAGAAAACCATAATTCAAAAAGAGTTTGTACCTAAATATTCATTGCAGCTCTATTTACAATAGCCAGGACATGGAAGCAACCTAAGTGTCCATCAACAGATGAATGGATAAAGAAGATGTGGCACATATATACAATGGAATATTACTCAGCCATAAAAAGAAACGAAATTGAGCTATTTGTAATGAGGTGGATAGACCTATAGTCTGTCATACAGAGTGAAGTAAGTCAGAAAGAGAAAGACAAATACCGTATGCTAACACATATATATGGAATTTAAGAAAAAAAATGTAATGAAGAACCTAGGGGTAAGACAGGAATAAAGACACAGACTAGAGAATGGAGTTGAGGATATGGGGAGGGGGAAGGGTAAGCTGTGACAAAGCGAAAGAGACGCCTGGACATATATACACTACCAAACGTAAGGTAGATAGCTAGTGGGAAGCAGCCGCATAGCACAGCGAGATCAGCTCGTTGCTTTGTGACCACCTGTAGCGGTGGGATAGGGAGGGTGGGAGGGAGGGAGACGCAAGAGGGAAGAGATATGGGATCGTATGTATATGTATAACTGATTCACTTTGTTATAAAGCAGAAACTAACACACCACTGTAAAGCGATTATACTCCAATAAAGATGTAAAAATAAATTAATTAATTAATTAATAAATAATAAACAAATGGGACCTAATGAAACTTAAAAGCACTTGCACAGCAAAGGAAACTATAAACAAGACGAAAAGCCAACCCTCAGAATGGGAGAAAATATTTGCAAATGAAGCAACTGACAAAGGATTAATCTCCAAAATATATAAATAGCTCATGCAGTTCAATATTAAAAAAACAAACAACCCAATCCAAAATTGGGCAGTAGACCTAAATAGACATCTTTACAAAGAAGACATACAGATGGCCAAGAAGCACATGAAAAGCTGCTCAACATCACTAATCATTAGAGAAATGCAAATCAAAACTACA